>NC_138369.1:105880541-105922847 GCF_054177405.1 Leptonychotes weddellii | reverse complement strand
GTACGTGTGTATGCCTGTGTATGTATTTTAGTATAGTGAGTGTCAAATTCATTATGTACTTTTCTGTGTATATTAACATGATCATATAACTTTGTTCTGTTTTCCCCCAATACTATAGTGTACTACACTGATTTTCAATTGCAAATTTACTTTTGAATTCTTGTTATGAACCTCCTTGGGCAAGATATATTATCATATATTATTATATATATATACACATATACATATATATATATTGCTAAACAGATTGTGGATTTAAATGTGAAAGACAACACAATAAAGCTTTTAGGAAAAAACATAAACAAATTTATACATGAGCTTGAGTAAGCAAAGACTTATTAAACAAGGTTCAGAAAAAAAAAGAATGACAAATTAAACCATATTAAAATGAAGAACCTCTGTTTATTGAAAAACATTGTTAAAGGAGAGCAACTGTATGCCACAATGTGGGAGAAGATATTTATAATACATATAGCCTACCAAGGACCATATCCAGAATATGGAAAGAATTTCTACAGGCCAATAATAAAAGACAGGCAACCCACTTAAAAATTAGGCACAATACTAGAATAGAGATTTACAAAAGAGAAAATCTAAATGACAATAAATATATGAAAAAGGAATAAATATCATTAATGCTCAGAGGAGTGCAAATTAAAATCACAATGAAGTACCATTATACACAACCCTGGAATGACTAAAATGGAATACACAGTATTAGGTATTTTCAAGGATGGAGCAACCAGAGTATTACAAAAGTAGAAATTATTATAAGCACTTCGTAAAACTCTTTGGTACCATCTTACTAAAGGTAAATGTCCATATAAGATGCAGGAACTAGGTATATAGTTAAGAGAAATGCATAGTATCCTTACAAAATATATGAAGGAATGCTCAAAGCAGCACTATTCATATTAGCCACAAATTGACCACCATTCCAGTAGTACCGTAGCCAGCCTGTAAGATGGCCTGCTATGATCCCTGCCTCCTGAGAGTCACACCCTCTTGTAATCTCTTCTCACACTGTAACAGGGCTAGTCTGTGTGACCAACAGAGTATGGCAGAAGTGATAGCATGTGGCTTCTGAGGCTTCTTATCAAAGCCCAGAGCTTCTCACCCTCTCTCCTCCCCTCCAATCCCCTCTTCTCACCTACCCCTCCTCTCTTTCTTCCTCCCCCTTCCTTGTCCCTCCTCCCTCCTTCTCTCTCCCCTTTCCTTCTCCCACCCTCCCTTCCCCTCCCCTTTCACCTCCCCCCACCTCTTTCTCATCAATGCCTTGGGGAAGCCAGCTGCCATATTGTGAGAAATACTATGAAGAGAGGTGTGGTGAGGAACTGAAGCCTTCTGCCAACAGACACATAAGTGAACTTGGAAGCAGATTGTCTCAGTCAAATCTTCAGAGATGGAGCCTGGCTGACAGTTTAAACACAATCTCATGAGAGTCCCTGAGCCAGAGTCCCCAGTGAAGTTGCTCCCAGGTTCCTGAACCTCAGAAACTGTGTGAGATAATGTTTGTGGTTTTAAGGTGCAAATTGTTACAAATTGAGGTAATTTGTTATGCAGCAATAGATAACAAATGCATCCATCAACAAGACAATGGAAAATCGTAGAATAATCATAAAGTGAAATACTAAACAGCAATGGGAATGAACAAACTGCAACTCTATGCAACATTATAAATGAATCTCGCAAACATATTTAGTAAAAGAAACCAGATACTAAAGAGTACATACATTATCATTTCATTTGCATAAAAATCAAAAGCTAACAAAACAAATCTATGGTGATAGAAGCCAAGATAGTGGTTACTCTTCTAGGAGGCACAAAGGGGCTCCTAGGAATATCGATAATGCTTTAGTTCTTGGTCTGAGTATTGTTGACATGGATGTGTTCATTTTGAAAATATATCTTTCTTAACACTTACTATTCATTTACTTTTTTAAATGTATGTTATAATTAAACAGTTTAGTAGGATTAAAAGAGAATGTATCATGATTTCAGTATGAGCGTCTCGGAACAATATAATGAACTATTTTTTGATGATAGTTTCTTAAAAGTACAGAATCACTTTACATGTTGTCATTTCTGATACTGATTCTTGATAAAAACCAAGCGCAAAATAGTGAATCACAGTACCATGAAGATGATTCTTTAGGGAATTAAATTAATGCCGTCCCAGTATATAGTTTTCTAATAATCAAATTTAATTTTGAGATAAGCTTAGCAGTGTTTCTCAAACTTTAATATGCAGAAGAAATACCTAGGGGATTGACTTAAAATGGAAATTCACTGCCTCTACTCCCAGAGAGTCTGATTCAGCAGGCCTGACAAAGGACCGTGAATTTGTATTTTTAACAGATATTCCAGTGAAACACTTTGCAAAATACTGAAATAAAATTGTACAGGTGTTTTTTGCAAACCTCGGTACATACTTGCATTTCTGAATTCCAAATAGAAACCAGTTTAACTGCAAATACACATGAATATTTGATGCCTAAAAAAAAAAAAAAATTCCTCAAAATGGGGGAAGACAGAAATTAAGACCTGAATATAAGAGCTCATATTTTAAATGCCTTTGGAGAATAAAAATGATATGAATTTAAAAGAATCACAAATACTTTACTGATTCTAATGTATAACTTCTGTTGCACGACAGGGGTGATATCTATAAAAGATATACAATTAAATGTCACTGTAATGTGAACATCCCCTCCGCCCAAAACACACACACTTAAGTTGTACTCCAAATAGCCGACTCTGAATCGTCAATTACCAAAAACAAGTTAGAAACTCCACAAATTTCAGTAAGATCAAAGTGCTTTCTTAGAAGCTTATCTGTCCCTATGTTGTGTCCCTCATTACAGTTTGAAAGTCTTTCCTTGGCTGTGGAAATGACTCTGGCATGGAAAGCATGCGACTTTGACTTGGGGCAAAGAATAAGCAATAGCTCTCAAAGGACAAATATCCAAATAACTTGTTTTCATGCAAATAACAAACAAAGCAAGGCAAAAGGAATCCTGAAGACATAAGATGTGTAGGCAGAATTATTTATAAACTGTATTATTCTGAAACTGCTCAAGAGGCATCAGCAAGTCTTTAAAGGTCCCTTATGATCACTGTTATAAGTACTGCTGGAAATAACATACAGCAGTAATAAACCATGGGTAGCTACAAAAGCAGGCATACCATTTACTTTACCAAATGGGGTTTGTTTTTCCTCTGTAGTCTCCTCTTAATAATATGAGCCCCAAAGTGAGGTCTGTGTCTAGATTTATGAAGTCGGTGAAAATGGCGGGGCGGGGGGAGGGTCCCAGGTCCTTGTGTACACCAGCAACTCCGTAATCATGCAACAGCTTGCTGGGCAGGGGACATGGCTAGCTCTGTGTTCTGTACATTAGCTAGGCCTGTTGGTGCTCATTAAATGCTTAATAGGGATGACAGCACTACAACTGATGGAGGGTTATAAATGCAGCTACCTCAGGTGCAAAATTATGGGCCAGACTTTGAGGTCCCTATTCCTGAGGCTATGGATTTTTCTATTAGAACTACCACATGAAGGGATGTATAAATAGACTTATTAACATCTTCACCCTCTATAGAGTAAATATTTGTCTCCGGTGAGGCAGGTAATATCTCCTCCTCCTCCTCTGTTCAGTAACCTTTAGAATAATCAGTAATCAAGGTAGTGCCTCAGAGTGCCAAAGAATAACAAGGATGCTAGCCAGCATGGAGGCAGAAGTGGAATAGGAAATATGTATGTATACATACATACAGACAGACAGACAGACAGACATACACACATATGCACATGTATACCCATATTTATACACATGCGTTTATATACACACGTATACACATGTATATCCATACACACACATACACACACATCTATATACACATATATATGAAAGAAAAAAATGAAGAAACACTTTCAGAGCAGGCTATTTTAAAAATCGAGACTCCATTATGATAGAGAAATTATGTCTATATTAAACCGATGTAGAAATGTATTAATTAGTGCAAAACGGCAATATGGAACCATCTAGTTATTTTTCTTAAGTGCTAACTTCATCGAGGGCTACAGATAATTCAAAACCTGACATCTCATTTTTGGCCTATGAGGTATACAATGAGTAAGATAGTTGGTATAATCCAGTATATGAGGGGCTATTAACATTCCTCCTCATAATTTGAGAAAGCAATTGCCGTTGATTAATTGCAGAAATGTCCCTGATTCTCCTCCCAGCCTTGTCCCCCTGCCTTTTACAATGTGACCTTCAGCTCCTCCCTTCAAGTAGTAGAGTTCATTTCTCCACCCCTTGCATTTTGGCTGGCCTTGTGACTTGATTTGGCCAGTAGACTGCAGCAGAAGTGATGGTTGCCAGCTCTGAGGTTGGTCCTAAGAGGCCATCTTGGACCAGCCATAGTTGACCTGCTAACTGACCACAGACACGGGAGAGTCCATCTAGGTCTGGCTCAGGCCAGCACAACTGCCCGGTCTACCCAGGGACTCACGAGACACAACAGTTACTCTTCAGTGTCATTAAATTTTAAGGCAATATGCTACACAGCAACAGCTACACAATCTTGGCTGACATTATGGTGAATAATTAATGCTCTAAATAGAAGATATTTTCTTACCTTCCTTTTTGGTCATAGATTACAGCCATTATTATCATTTTTGCTATGTCATGTGAGATGCAGTTCTCAGTACTTCATACAATTACTCACAATTAATGGCTTTAAAAATCCAGATTTTTGGTATAGTGCGTTACCTAAATAGGAGATCTGAGTCTAACCACAGTCTTGTCATTGACCCTCTGCATTAAAAAGATAGTTCAAAGGATCAGCACCATTACAGGAAAGTGGTGGGAGTATTAAAAGTGATCCAGGCATGGGGTGACAGGATCCAGATGAAAAGTGAGGTGCATTCTGAATAGGCAAACTCTCTAGTAACCTTTTCATCCTCAATTGGCACTTTGAACTGAAATCAACCTCAAAAGCTCAAGCTAAAATGCCTTCAGAAAAATGGCTAGTATCTTTAAATCATCATGAACAGGTACCAACTGGGACATTGGTCCCAGGATGCTCTTTCATACATGAGCAAAGACAAACATCCTAATATTTTTTCTTCCTAAAAACCAAAACCTAATTGCTGAACAGACTGTTCCTAGGCAAAGAAATCTGAAAATAACCTAGTATCTACTCTATTACATTCTTTGAATTCAAATGATAAAAGAAACCATACACTTTTAAACATGGGCTTTCAAAAAACACTGGTGATCACAACATATTGGTGATCATAACATATTCTACAACTTGGAAGAGACTGTAAAATAATACCAAGACACAAAAAAAATTCTATTCCCTTGAGCCCTGCAGAACGACTGTTTTGACCCAGGGGTAGCTTCCGCATGAACTCTTTCCATGAAGACAGAGGCAACTGTGGGAGAAGTCACAGTTCTTACTACTTTTAACCACAGTCACATGTGTTTCCAAGGCCCTGTCCGCAAATACCAGCGTCACCAGTTGCAAAGAAACACAAAATTTAAATGAGAGTGAATTTCACACTTGAGGCAACAGGCAGCTTTACATTTGGATATGACATTCAGAGCTATGTTAAAATACTACTTTGCATACAGATTATTGAATGCTTTGTCTTGGAAACCAATTCATGTTCTGTATGCCAGCACCAAGGGAGAACTGGCGATGCTGACTGGCAGAGTCCTTCCTTTAAGTTACAGAATTCCAAGAAGAAATATAATTTCCCCCAAAGCATTTTTTTTTTCATGAAAAAAGGAAACTGGTAAACCTTTGGGGATTGAGTTACAACACCCACAATGAGAGTAATATACCCTTTGGAAAGACATAGAAATTTTTCCCAAATTGGTAGTGAAATAACTATAGAAATTTGCACATTTGTCCTAAATAACAAAGCACAGTTCACCGGATTATCTTGTGTTCTAAAACTTAAAGTTCTTGGAAAGCGATGTCTGAATACTTAAAAAAAAAATAATTGTCATAATAAGTTACTAATTATTGAGGATCTATCATGTGAAAATCTGTATAGCTGTATTTCTTTTTTTTTTAAGATTTTATTTATTTATTTATTAGAGAGAGTGACAGCAGGAACACAAGCAGGGGGAGTGGGAGAGGGAGAAGCAGGCTTCCCGTGGAGCAGGGAGCCTGATACGGGCCTTGATCCCAGGACCCTAGGATCACGACCTGAGCCGAAGGCAGACGCTTAACGACTGAGCCACCCAGGCGCCCCTATAGCTGTTTTTCTATAGTAACCGCACAACAATCCATCAATAGAGATATTATTGTTATTCCAATATGAAACATAAGGAAAATGATGTATAAGTCACCAGACGTCCCATTAGAAACACATTACTGATTTAAATAAACAGTTTTGAATTAAACCATTCTAATGCTGTTTTTTCGTTTCCTTCAACATTCATCATCATTCATATTTTGCTGGCTCTATGAATATATCAAAATCAGACTCATTTAAGAACCAAACAGACTCCTCTAGACCTTTCTTCTATTTCCCTTCTTCCTTTTCTGTGACCTCACAATTCTCAAAATTCTTCTATTCTTCATTTAGATAACTGATGCTTTTTTATTTATCTTCTTATTTCCAAACTCTTACTGAGCTAAATTTCATCCACTCCATGAAAACAACATATAGATTTTGGACCGTGAAGACTTCATCACGACTGACATGCCTCTGATTGGCCCTCCAGGTAGTAAACTATTTTACCCAAGGTTCAAGATGTAACCTGCTTTCTTTGAGGACAACTGTCTGTACCAACCTTCTTTACCAACATGCATATTGCCATCCCCTTCTCATTCAGTTATTGTCAAAGACACTTGAGTTAACGTTTATGTATCTGTGTTTTCATAAATAAGCATTGAACGTTAGTGAAGATGGCAGTGGGGCTTACACTATGTGTTCTTTTCATAGCAGATACATTGTAATTCGGGTAGCTGAAAACCACTCAAACTCTTTGACCTCAAAGCTGACATGCAATTAATCTTTAATGAGTTATTAACATTCTTTGCAAAATTTTATAAGGCCTTGGTAAGGATTAAAAAAATTATTAAAATTTGAAAAATTAGTCCTGAACAGATGAGTGGGATATTTTACTATCTTGTCAGGTGGATAAAGCGCTTGCATACTAAGTGCGTGGGAATGTGCCACTTTACAAAGGGTGGCTCTACGAACATTTGCATGGCTCTCTTAAGCTATTCATCATCTGACGCATAATCTTTTCATATGTTTTCAACCAGAATTGTCTTACTTTTAATTTTAAAAATCTAAAGCAGAAGAGAAAAAGTATATAAAATCCAAGGGAGTACAATATTAAGACTGCACATTAAATACCATGAAGAACACACATAGTTCAAGATTAACGGCAATAAAATTGTAAGAGACTAAGCACAGTTGGAGTTGGCTTCTTTACCATTTCAACAGCACTGGGATATTGAAGTGGACATTATTGTTTCCTTTTAGAAAATTTTCCAAGTTTGAACAAGATAACGGTTGTGAAAAATGCTTTGTAGAGCATAAGACATTAAGCAGTTTTTATCATGATATGACTACTATAGATGTAAATCAGACTGTTTGATCACATAGTTTAAATTATAGACCTTCCCCATAGAAATGCAAACTTCTAAGTCTACCATATATGGGGTAAGGTAGTTGGCACTACCATTTTGCAGTCTCTCAAATTTAAATTAAAATTTAGCAACATCCAGTGAAATCTACAATGGAAATACTTCAGATTCTATAATATAATGAAATCTAATTCCCTGGTAATAGCTAACACACATTATCCTTGTGGGAATACATAGGCAATTTCAAGGATATTACAGACCTTCTTCCTTAATGTTTGACAAGTTTCAGATTCAGCTTCCCAAACACATTAATTATGTGGAGACTCTCACTGAGGTAGACATCCAGGAAGTCTGAGCTCTTGGCTGTTGTGCCACTTTAGTGGTCTGCAGGCTTCCTTCTCTTTCTTCTCTATATTCAGACAATTGATTAATGATGGCACAAGAACACAGTAAGATTGACTATATCTTAAAATAGCAGAAGGATTTTTTCTCCCAGTTTCTTGGGTCTGTCATCTTTATTATAGAAAAAAGCAAATACAGATATCTCAGACTGAGTCTCACCATTGTCTCTGAAGCCAGCAGGCAGTTACTTATCCCAACTTGGAAATAACTATTATGATTAATCAGACATTTAAAATTGAGCCACTTTAGACTGAAAATTGATTAGTACATATATTTCATTTGATTTTCTCTTCATCTTCTATCTCCTTTTGGGCCCAAGAGATAGAAATTATTCATAATGTAGTCACAGACACTTTCTTCTCTTGTGGTCCTAGAAAATAGACCGTTGGACAGTTAAGTCAGTTGTGAGACCCTCCCTAGTTTTAGAGATGTTGAAATATAAAGAGAATTGTGACTTAGAATACATGATATAAATATGGTGCATGTGTGCATATGTATATGAGAGAGAGGGGGAAGAAAAGAATAAATTAAAACAATAGAAAATTCAATGAGTTAAAAAAGTTACTTCTCAAAGCATCTACCAGCACAATTATTTAAATACATTCTTTGCAAGTTTTATGTGAAAGCAAATTTCCAGGTATTTGATTTCAACATTAATAATTCTCATGGATTCTGAATGCTTTCTATTATGATTATATTGGATCTGACCTTCTAGGGTGAGAGGGATTGAGAATGAACAAGATTCATCAACAGGGATAATGTATCTTGGAAAGGCAAAGAAGATCTTAAACATTCTGTTGACAGAGGGGAAAAAAACCAGGTGAACCATTTTGTTCCCTTCATTGATCAAGCTTTCTGTAAAAGTAGTCTACAGGTGCTATTGTGTGTGTGTGTGTTTTAAATACCCAATCTTAAAAAAAAATCTCGGGGCGCCTGGGTGGCTTAGTTGTTAAGCGTCTGCCTTCGGCTCAGGTCGTGATCCCAGGGTCCTGGGATTGAGCCCTGCATCGGGCTCCCTGCTCAGCGGGAAGCTTGCTTCTCCCTCTCCCATTCCCCCTGCTTGTGTTCCCTCTCTCGCTGTGTCTCCTCTGTCAAATAAATAAATAATATCTTTAAAAAAAGTCTTAAGTCACAAATCCTTTGTTTTTCTTCCCTTCTTCCACTTCTCCCCCTTTTTAAGCAGCATATGAGACAGTGACTATCTTTTCTTCTTGGAAGTCCTCCTTTTCTGGAATTGGATCTCTAAGTTTTTCTATTTGCTTATCACATTTTTCCACCTTTCCAAAGCAGGAGTAACAAACACAGGTCCCTGAAGCCCAGGCAGGAAACATGCAAGAGTAAGCAGATGGAGTCTCAGCAGGTGAACGCCAGGGAATGGTAGAGACCACGACTGGAACCAACTGTAAAGTGCCTGCCCCACCCAGAGAGGTATGAACTAACTAAATGTAGCCATTTGTTCCCATGCAGGAAGATGGTCCCACTGTTCCCACATCCGATTTTTAAAAATATTGAATCATGTATTTTAAAAGGAAAATGCCTGCCATTCAAAACACATCTGCAAGTCAAATTTAGCTCAAAGGCTGCCAGTTTGTAACATCTGCTCTAAGTAAATCTCGATCTGGTTCACTGGTTTCCCCTTCTGTATATCCCCCTAAATGTAGGGTATTTATTGATGTCTGCTCATAGTCTCCATAGCTCTTGTCTTTAGTGTCTTCTCCTTACTTCTTTCTTCCAATCTGTCTCTATGTTGATGGATCTCACACCTGATTCCTAATTTTGATCTTTCCTTTGAGTTCTTAGGATCTGATTTTCCAATAAATGATTATGCATGTCCTGCTCAGCATGTCTCATACTGTACATACCAAATCATTGTTAAACTCAGTCATCTTTCATTTTCCACATCTATTTACTGAAAAAACCTGTGGCATATAATATAGATTTTTAGACTTTTATTATTATATATTTATATTATTTTATATATATTATGCGTGTGTAAATATGTGTGTGTGTGTGTGTGTATTTTTGAAAGCTAGCATCACATAGTTGTTAAGATCAGTCATTGAAATCAAACCACTTAGGTTCTAATCCTAACTCCCTTACTCACTAACCATGTGGCCTTAGGCAAATTATTTTACCTCTCTATGCCTCACTTTCCCCATCTCTGAATGGGGATAATAAAAGTACCTACCCCACAAGGTTATAGTGAGGACTGAAAAATTATTGACTAGATAGCAGGATACGAAATGGCATTTTTTTATTTTCCCAGATTTGCAGAGGAGACTTCAAACCAACATGTGCCAGGCAATTTTTTCAGGTTTCACTAATGGAGTGTTAGTGTAGTTTTATGATTCTTAGCTTTTCAATTACATTGAGGGCATATAACAAGTGGTATGGATTAATTTTTAAAGATTGGTAGAGATTTTCTTGATGGGAAGAGGTTTTATTCGCCTATAACTCACTGAGTATAACTATGTGCTAAATGCCCTTCCAAAGGTGTAATATGTATTAGCCTATTTAATACTCTTAAGAATCTGATCAGTCTTCTATTAGTCCCATTCTACAGATGAGGAAACTAAGGTAACTAAGTACTCATATAAGGCAACAGAGAGCCTAAGTGGAGAAGCATAGGCTGTCAGGCAGTCTGACCTGCACTGGACAGCATCTTTGGAGTTGTCAAAGAACTGCTGCCTTCCTTGTCCCCTCTCTGTGAATGCCTTCCCTTCACCTTATGCCCAGTGTAGAGGTCTCAGAGAGAATGCTTTGAGAGCTTGAAATGTACCTTCTGGAAAGGGGGAGACTTGTGAGCTAGCATCAGACCCACATTTGAAGATGAGAGACCAGAGACCGACATTGCCACCAAAGACAAATTGCAGGATCACCTTTCTTACAGCCCAGCTGCCCACGCCATAGAGGGCATCTTAAAGCATGATCCACCAAGAAGAGGGTGGAGGACGAGAGCAGGGTAAGGGTGGAGCGAAGAGCCCACCCTTTCTCTCTTCCCCACTTCTGAGCTTGTGTCAAGCCTGAGCTAGCAAGGGAATGAGTTTAAACTGGATTTGGAATTGAAGTTTTGATAAGAGAACTATACTTTCAATTGGGTGATGCAATAAAAACTAAGAATGACGAGGACAGTCTTGGGATCTTTCTGGGTCCTCTCCAAGAGCAAAGGGCAATGAAACCAGAGAGAGGCTGAGCAGAGCAGGGCTGCAATGATGTTCTGCACCTCAAGGCTGAGATCACATTCAGTTACTCCTCAGAAACGTTTAGACCCCTCCTATTTTATTTCCTGAAGAAGGACTGAATCTTCTAATGTGTCATCTGGGGCTTTTCACCACTATTCTAACCCTTTTACCTTTATCTCCCATCACAACCAAACTAAATCCAGTCATACTCCATTCTGCATGTCACCCTGCCTGGCATAAACTTCATACTAGCCAAATCCTCAGATTTCTACTCACTATTTAATATTTGGCTGATATCTTACCTCTTTAAGAAGCCTTAAGGATTTCCCCTAATGTGATTAATCACAACTTCTTTTCACACATCTATTATCTCACCCTCTCTTAAAATATAATTAAACTTAGTAGTTTATACACCTTTCTCATCCACTAAACTGTAAATGAATTCCATGAGGGGCAGGAAGATGCCTTATCTTTTTTTAGTATCCTATATAGGTGCACTCAGCAAATGGAGCATGTACACAGAAGGCGCAATAAACAATCACACAATGAGAACTTAATGAGTATTATGACCTGAGACCTTTCTCACTTTCGGAGCACTTGAAAAAATCTCAGGACAATCTACATCATATGGGCCTTCATACGATTTTTGCTTAAAAAAGAAACAATGAAATCCGGACACATTCGTTTCAAAAAACAAATTAGAAAAGAAATTGTTCCACATGTCAGACTGCTCCTTATATTTAAATATTAAACAATTACAGTACTAGAATGACTACATGTCAGGTAAGTAAAAATAAATATTCAGCCATAAGTAGATAAAAATTCCAGAACACAGTGAATGAACCATGAGCCCAACTAACAATACACAAAGGATCTGTGTGTGTGTGTGTGTGTGTGTGTATGTGTATGAAAGCTGTGTGTATTGGAAGGTAGAACTTCTGGAGGATTCACTTTGTGGAAGTAAGAATTTATTTTGTACTTTGCCAGATATTCAATTCAGGGTTTGGGAAGCAAGCAGCAAATGTAATCATGGATTACTGTAGGCAGCTAGCCAGTTATATTTACCAACACACAAAGAGAATTTTAAACAGTTAGATTGAACAGTCCTATAAAAAACAAAAAGGACTGAGACCACTCAGCATCTGCTGAATGCAAAGGAAATTCCTCGGGTCATTATTTATGTTAGATGATGAACAGGACTTATTACAGGCAGCTTCTGACTCACAGCATCTGTCAGCAGGCTCGGTCCAGTTGGACAGGCAGGTACACTGGCTAGTATCAAGGTCCCACGGAGAACTATCATTACTGATGTGCTGCAGTGGGCGGCTTCAGCTGTAGAAATAGGTCGGACAAGCTGCATACAGGCACACAGAAACATTCTCTCTCCATCGTTAAATTGAGCATAAGCTGGTATGGCGTCTGACATTTCAACGATGCTTTTAGCTATGGCAGTCAGTCTTCTTGCAACCTACAGATGTGGGGCCAAAAAGAGAACAACCCTAATCAAACTTCTTGACTACTTGGAAATTCAGTTGGCTTGAAAATTAAATATTGGATGGGGTGCCTGGGTGGCTCAGTCAGTTAGGCGGCTGCCTTCGGCTCAGGTCATGATCCCGGAGTCCTGGGATCGAGCCCCACATCGGGCTCCCCGCTCGGCGGGAAGCCTGCTTCTCCCTCTCCCACTCCCCCTGCTTGTGTTCCCTCTCTCGCTGTGTCTCTCTCTGTCAAATAAATAAAATATTAAAAAAAAAAGAAAATTAAATATTGGATACAAAGTTTAATATCAATAACTATTGTCTCATTTTGTAGATATGTACTGTTGGTATGGACTTTACTGATAATCTAGTCCTCAATTACTAATTACATGACCTCAGACAAGTTACTTAATTCTTCTGGATTCAGCTTCCTCCTTCATAAAAAACGGGATAGTAATAGTATCAATCCAGTTAGTTGTTCTGAGAATTAAATGAGTAAACTGATGACAAACACATAGCACAGGGGACAGAGAGTGGACACTTAATTAGCATGAACTCTGAGTAGTATATTCTCACTATATTGCACATGCCTACATTACCATATAGTGCTGTTATTTACTACCCGGTGACTTATAGATTATTATATAAATATTATGAATTATATATCATTGTTTAGTTGAACTACTTTGATACACAGAAACTAAGAGCCAGAGCCATTTACTCACTTTCTTAAGGTGGCTCTGCTATATTTAAAAGAAAAGACTGCATACATTAAAGGTGAGTACTGAAAAAAATAAATCTAACATCTTGAGAGGAAGCTAAAGAATTATAAAAACTTCATTTTCTGGGCTTGTTAGTCTTCTAATCTTTCAAAAGAGCTTCTTGTGAAAAGTGCTTTCACAAATGGAATAGAGACCAATGAAACCATGGTGCTGGACATAGAGCTAAAGCTTCTCTTCTCTCCTTTTGCCACTGATCTAATCTTAAAAGGTCTAACAATTCAATCCGGTTTCATGTAGGCTAGTGAATATTTTTCAGTACTGTAAACTTTGTGTTTCCCACGTTTTCTTTTTTTTTTTTTACTTGATGGGTATGAAACTTTAGTCCCAAACTTCTTTACTAAGTTGTCGAGAATGTTCTCTAATTCAATCTAGCAAATCTTTAATGAGTATTCCTTATATATCAGGAGCTAAGGAATAATAAAAAAAAAAAGAATGATAGTTTTAATCATGTGTAAACAGACAATTATAATACAATCCGATGGGTGTTGCTACGGAAGGAAGGGATTTAGTATTTTTGTTTTTGTTTGTTTGTTTTATTTGCACATACCGGAAAATGAAAATCCCTGAAAACTTTTAACAGGCCATAAAAATGGAGGAAGAAAAAAATTCATTAGTGGGAAGAGTAATGAATAATGGCACTACATTTTAGAAATACATGATGCCTGGGGGAATGAGTAAAGTATGCAGGATATGTGTAAGAATTGCTAAAATCGTGCTAGGGACAGGTTGATGATGGTCATTTAGTGCCCAAAGCTCTTGAAGGGATTTCCATTTCATCATGGAAGGCATCAGCAGGTCATTGAGGGTTATAATGTAATAACAGAATTAACTTTACAGATCTAACTGAGATATTGTAGAAGGTGATAAGAATAGGGGAAAGAACAGCTTTTGGGTGCCCTTCAGTGGATATGTGCTAAAAAATGACAGCCAATTTGAATATTAATTCTTTGAAAACAGGAAGATAAATCTCCTAAAGACCAGATTTACCACTCCTCAACTTAATGCCTTTATATCATTGCACAACAACTCCCTTCCCCTCCCACAGACAATGGGGAGATGAACGCATTGCTAATGACATACCCATCAGTCCTCAACCCCGTCCCTATCTTAAAACTGAATTTGCACAATAGCTTTTTGAAAGGCCTGTCACTGCTTCAGTGTCGACTCTTTGTCGCACTTCTCTGTGGGAGCTGACATTTTGCTGATACTTCATCAGGCTGGACTGCCTGCTGAGAACAAGATTGCTAAGGGATATGCATCTCACTGTTGGAAAGGGTGGGAGATGTATTATTTAAATAGAATTTATTTTACAGCAACTTCAAAAATCAGATTTAAGATTGCTTCAGAGAGGTTAGAAGCATATTATTGCTTCTCACCTCTTCATGTCTGGGGATGCTTAGACTTTTAATTGTTCTTCTAATAGTTTTTTTGTTTGTTTGTTTTGTTTTACATGTACTCTTTTTTTTTTTTTTTTTTGCCTTAGATAACTGTCTTCTTGTTCACAATAGTGCGTCATAAAGGAAATGCCAGCTCTGATTTATGGTAGGTGTGTTACAGGAAGTTGGGAAATAGCTTAGAAGTTCTGTAAGGGAACACATGGTTCCTTTCGATGTGAGTCAATACTCCAACCACATAAAATCCAGAGAAAAAAACTGAGGAGGCTGTGTCTACACATAAAGCAATGCAACGGTTTTGTTTGTTTTTTAAATCTTTAAACAGTTCAGCCAAACAATTAATTTTTGTTTTAAAAATAAAATAGGCTTGGCTAAATAGTAAATGTTTTGTTGGTTGGAACTATTTGTCAGTTAATTTAATTCAACCAAAAAGGTCAGACTAGTTATCTGTTTAGAAACAGCAAATAGAATGGACATCTGAGAAGTAATCATTTCTTAATATCAAAAGGGTAAGTGAAGGTTAAGAAATTGTTCAGTGTGTTTGGAATAAAATTATCTGTCAGCCAGTGGTTGCTGGAGTTGTTACTACCAGCTTGGGGAAACCAACTGTTAAATTCCCAGGAATTTTGCAAGCCAGTTGACATCACACCGGTGGCTTGAGATCACCACGGTGGGAGTCTTACACCGTAGAAAACTGCCAACACCACAAGCCAGGGGCTTTATATTTCAGAGAACCAGTTGCTAAACATTTACCAGATTACTGCTCCAGAAGGTTCCCACCTGTATTCAATATGGTTTTCATGATGTTTAATGATGTGTAATTATCATCATTTCATGATGATTAATCATTTCATGATATCTGATCATATGATGTTCAAAGCATAAGTTGGAGTTTGTATCTTCCTTCTAGTGTCCTCTCCCCCATTCTTTCTAATTTTTTCTCCTTCAGTAGTGAAGGGGTCAATTGTGGAAACACTCATGAAAAACATGGTAGAACTCAGAGAAGTCATAACAAAATGACTGGGGGATAGAAAATGGAATTGCTGAAGAAAGGGAAATGAAGAGTTATGAGGAAACAGTACTTTGTTCTTATCTTTTTTTTCTTCTTAAAAAACGAGTTTTAGTGCTGCTGTCAAACTATGCTCAATATCCATGTCATGTGAAATAGAAGAAAACAGTCTCAAATTAGAAGAGCAACAGGTTTAATTAAACTGAAGGAAAAACCTCCTCACTGTTACAGATACAGTGAAGGCCTCCAGACAACGCTTAAAGAACAGACAACCATCTTACTCAGGTGCTTAGTCAATGGTTGGTCTGAAGATGATGTGTTTTCCCCAAATTGATAAGGGGGAAACTGGTGAAGTAGTGAATATGGATAAGACGGGAATGTATAAAGGAGGAAAATAGTTACCCACAGTCCCACCATCTAGAGATGGCCACCATTAGCAACTGCTATCCTTCCTGCTATATTTGTCCATAGATATAGACATCTATGTTCTTACAAATTTGGGTCATTTTGTATGTACATCATGTAATGTCAAATTAATGTCAATTCTCCTGACATTACAAATTCTTCTAAAACATGAATCTTAATGGTCTCAGAATAGGCCACTCACGTGTTATGTAATTTGTTTAATCATTCTCCTTCTGGTGGATATTTAGGTTGTTTCCATTTTGTACTTTTTACTATTACAAATAGTGCTGGGATAAAGAAGAAACTGGGACGTCTTCTCAGATTGTTTGGTAAAAGGCCTGATATATAAGGCTAACCCTCACAGAGATGGTGCATTCTTATCAATGGTGTGAGAGGATCTGTCAGGCCAACCTGCGCCCCCCCACCCCAAACACTGTTTAGGAAGTAGGGAAAACTACAACCTACTGTACTGCATATCATTTTCTAACACAGTGAAATAAACCCTTTAAAAAAAGAATTATTTTCCCCAAGTATTTGTATTTGTAACTACCAAAAATTGGAATTTATATAAAGCCAGTATCTTTAGAAATAGCTTTTTGGTCTCTCCTGCCTTGAAAACATATTACCTTGTATAGCCTATAAGTATTTTTACAGTTCATTATGCAAAGTAACTAGGTTTTAAAATTCTGTAAGCACCATAACAGGTTATTTAGAAAAATGTTGCATGCATTTTTTTCCAACACAAGCCCCCTTTTAAATGCCACACACATTTCTTCGTGGAGGATGCATGAAGCATTTTTAATGAGTCCTATCATTTGGTTCCACTCATTTTTCTAAATATATTATTATGATGATTATATAATTTTTGTTTGTGTCTGTGTGTGTAAAATCAGATAATGACATATAACACCAAAACTGAACTGGATGAGGAATTGGTGAGTATTTTTGCCTATTCAATTCAATACATCATCTCATTTATCAGGTTGTCAATAAATTTCAATACTATTACTAATCACCAAAAATCTCTCTGAACTATCATGCTATATTCTCATCGGGTTTGAAATCCTAGAATAGAGTCATAACATAACTATTAAAATTAATATTTTAAAGAATGAGCAGTTTATCTGTCTCTTCACTTGTTTTTAAATAGTCTATTTATATCATCTGACCATTGGAACAGTATAAACTTTATCACTAACTGCTTAATAATTATTCCATTAAAGTTGAGTTAGACAAGAGAAAATGTCACTTCGCTGTGGAAATAGCTAGTAACTACTTTTTGAATATGTAAATTCTTACCTTTAAGCTTTTTTTTTTTAAAGCAAAAACGTAAGTTAGGGATAGCCAACAGCTGCTCCAGCAAACTTTTATGCTGCTTGAAATGCCTGTCAACAGTGCCAGAATGACAGTCCTAAAATAAAAACGATCTAGTTATATCCAGAAGAATCGTCAGGCAAAGACCTTAGCCTATCACTCTTGCTTGAGGGTTATCCTTAGGGGCAGTAATGCATTTCCCCCAAATGATGAGATGATTAGCTAAGTGCTAAATACTATCCTGGTGTTACAATTTATGTTTACGTTTAAGTTTCTCGTTTTATTTGCTTGTTGGTGTATAGAAAGTCCTAAGCACTGAAAACTAATTCAGATCATTGTTTACACCTTGTAAAATCATAGATAATCACAAGCAACAGACTCTTGCTAACCTTATCAGATACCTTTGAAATAATAATGTAAAAAACACAGGCACGATCTTCTAGTCCACAGCTCCCCTCCAGTTCTCAAACTGTTCCGGTGTAGTGGAGTAGAGAAGGTAACACAGGCAGGGTTAACAGAGGTTATGTAAGAATCACAAACAGAAAGGAAAATAACAGGGTAGTAGTTCTACCAGCTCTTTGAAGCAAGTTCAGTTTAATTAATCAACTTTTTATGAGTCTATAATCTGCTCCCACTCTGACAAGAATGATAAAAAGTCTAGTAGATTCTGAAAATGCCTTCCAGTATAACTTGAAATAGTATACTGTGGTACATTGGTCCCAAGGATGGCTCCAACCACATCTCCCACCTTGCAGGTCTTTTGCAATGAGATTTTGCTACTTCACTTCTTGCAAAGTAGAATTTTTCTCCTCCTTTTGGGTCTAGCTGGCCTTAGGACATGCTTTAACCCATGGAATTTGGCAGAAGTAATGCCATGTGGCTTCTGAAGCTGAGCTTTTTGACATGTTATAGCTTCTGCTTTTACACTTTTAGGATGCTGCTTCTTGGATTGTCGTCTTGAGATTGCCATGCTATGCGAAAGTCCAAGCTAACCTTGTGGAAATGCTGTGTGTAGCAAAGGCAGGTTGAGAAGCCCAGTCAGGCCTAGTTCCCAGATGATCTACTTAGGAGCTAAAAGTAGGAGAACCATCCTGTTAACCCACAGGATGAAAAGAAATAATAAATCATTGTTTTAAGCCACAAAGTACTGGGATGGTTCGTTATACCACAATAGATAATTGAAAAACAGCCTAACACAATATTTCATAGAGCAGTTAGAAAAAAAAGAGCATTTATAAAGCTAACAGCTTTACTGACTTTGTTGGTTATGCTGTCTAGGTTAGTGACTTACGTGTGGTACAGGCTTTTCCTGTGTAAGCAGGAGGACAATCACAGTTTCCAGTTTTGTTTTCTTGTGGCATTGACTTCCATCCTCACAAGGCGCACAGGAGAACTGGCACTCCAGTCCCCAGAGGCCAGCAGAGCAGGCTTGTGAAATAAAAATAAAGACAAAGAAAGGAATTAAGGCTTATAATGAATCTCAAGATGCCCCCTGCCCCCCGATTTCTTCTGTCACCTCAGTGAGTTGGAAAAGTGTGCATGGGTGCGTGTGCGTGTGCGTGCATGTGTGGTGTGTGTGAGCGTATCTGTGTGTGACTGAGCTGCAAGAAAAACCACATTCGAGTAGCCTCCACGGATTTACAGCACTTCCAAAAATATTCCCTGAGGAAATCAACACGATGCCAAACCTTGTCACTTTGGAAACACAGAGACAGAGGTGGCTTTTTGCTGAAAATGTGGTTTTTCAGACAGTAACAATGGAAGCAATTTTGATACATATCTTTGGAGGCAGTTGCCCAGAACAAAACCTAAAAATGAGAGGTAATTTGTAGAGGAAGCTTAGGAGGTGCAGTGCTCGGGAAGTTGTCCCCAAATGGTTGCCTGAATCCTGTTCCAGTCTTTGCTTCTTTTTAAGGCAGAATAATCACCCCAGAGGTTTATAATTTGTGTACTTTATAAAAGTGTGCAATGCATAAAGTGGGAGAAGAGGAGCATGCGGTGCTTTGTTGAATGGCCTTTGAACTGGAAAGAATGGCAGATGCTTCGAGGCCCCGGACGGGCTCAGTTAGAGGTTCCCCCGTTTGTCCCACCATTGAAACCTCTGGAGTTAGAGACCTGGTGGAAAACATTCTTTGAACACGAGGAAAGCCTGGAAACTTTCCTAAACACATGACAATTGCGGCAAGTTGCATCAATCCAAGTTGGGCTGGGAAGTATCTTCTCGTCCTGAGAGGAATCTCTGAGTAACAGAATTACAACATTTTCTGGGATGTTCGTACCATTCCTGGCTATTATCAGTTGATCATTACTCTGTGCTAAGCACTTTACATAAATTAGCTCACATTTCCATAAACACCGCCCTGTGATATAAACAGCTTTCTCTCCTTTTTAAAATAAGAAACTAAAGCTCTGAGAGGTAAAGTGACTTACTTTGGATCATCCAGCTAATAAGTAGCAAAATTAGAATTTGAACCCAGATCTTCTGGCCTTTGGAACTGAAACTCAGTCCCCACACCCAACTTGGCTACAATACTAGGTGCTAAGCACCTTTCAAGTTAATTCACTTGCTTTTAGAGACCCACCAGAGCTCAAAATTTGAAGTCCATCCAGCATGGAACTATGGTAACAAAAATTTTTCCTCCTAATGATGACTCAAGGGTTGACTAGGCCTCCTTAGATGGACTCAGTGGGCTCTCTGGACCAGTCCTCCACATTTAGAGCTCTGCCTGCAGTTAGGGTCCAAAATACCACAGGCTACAAACTAATCAAAATAAAGCAAAGACATAGTTTTCTCCCCCTCTCTTTTATGCTCTTTCACAGATTCATGTAGAAACTAGCTCTTCTACTCTTAGAAGTCATTGCTGATGGGCTAAATAAAGCCTGGTGCTGATTGTGGAGAGCACTGTTCATTAGCGCCATTGAAACAATTTGCAGTCTTTAATTAACTATTCATCGTCAATCTAGACACAGGTCTAGAGTTAAGATTTTTAAAGATATGTCTGGCTCTAGGAGCACTTGGGCTACTTCACTCTTTTAAAAAAAGATAAAGAAAAACAACAGGCCTGATTTTCATCATGCACAACTCTTCGAGAGCTCTTTTTGCCTTGATTTCAACTGCCAATCATCACGATCCCATTCACCAGCTCCAGTCTGATTCATAATTTCATTTTGTGGTTAGACAAAAATATCAGAATTGGACAAAGTTATCTGATTGAAAAATAATATGTTTTCCTGAGATTATGGTGACCTCTCTATTTTGCTAATTTACGTATACTTTCAACTCATTTTCCTTCACAGTGGGAATCTCAGAAGCATTTTCCAATATAGTATATTCAGCAGCTGCTTTAAGAAAATGTTATCAGAATAAATTAAGTCTACCCAGGTGTGTGTATATGGTATTGTCTCCTCATGCGTTGACTTCCAGGGCATGACTTCTTTAGCGGGTTATTGAATAAGGGGCTGACTCTACGTCTAAAAATCAGTTAAAAGAGGATGAGGTTTACAGATTGGCATGGGACCTACTCTTATATGATGTTAAACACATTTGTGTTACGTCAGGCTTCTGTTTCCCTAAGTTCTTTCCCCTTTTACCTAGAAAGTCACAATCCAGCCACAAAAATAGTCCTTTCTCCACAAAATTGGGGTGGACATTGCTACTCCACTTGGATCACCACAGGACAACCTGTAAGACCCTTATTTCTGTTCTCAGCTCCAGAAAAGCCCTGTAGACAATCTGAACTTGAAAATGCAAGGAGCAATGTGTAATACTTGAAGGCGAAAAACAACCTTCAAACCCAGGGCCTGTCTCTGTAAGTGGACCCAATGGTATGACCACTTCTTTTCTTACCTATTCGTGCCTCCTGATTAAAAAAAAAAAAAAAAAAAAAAAGACTGCCCTTTGGATTACTTCAAAAGCAAAAAGTTCACTTGCCCATTAGTTTTGACAATTTTATTATATATTCAGTCTTGCTTTATATGAAAGAAAAAACAATGCTGTGATAATTTCCTCTGAATAAAATAGTAACAAGTGCTTAATTCAGAAAACATAAGAAGATGTATACATGTTATGTTTATACATAACATGAGAAAAATGTATAAAGGATAAAAAAACTGAACAATGTACATTTATGTATTCATTTAAGGAAATACTTATAGAGCAACTCCTATATGTCAGGATTGCTCTAGGAGTTTGGGAATACTTGTGGTGAACAAAATGGACAGATAAACTTCCCCTGTGGGAATGAGCTTCTGGAAGGAATGATAGGCAATAAATATTAGACAGAATAATAATTGGAATATGTTATAATAATAAAAATAATAGTATGTTAGAAGATGACTTTGAAAAAAGTTCAAGGAGTTTCACAATTTGCAACTTTAAATAAGGCAGGACTGACAAGATTCAGTGAAAAAAATGACACAAAATTTTATGAAAAAGTGAGAGAGCCATGTAGATAGATATCTAGGGAGAAGCATTCCATGAGTCCACAAACCAGGGGACAGCTATTACTAACATCTCAGAATGCATTTTCCCCCCAATTTTTTTTTTAATTTATTTTTTATTTTTTTCCCCCAATTTTTTTTATATGCACGTACACACATACATATCTATATATATTACTTATAATTGGAATTACGCTGTACATAAACTTTTATATCTATGGCTTTTTAAAAAATACTTATGCAATACTTAGAAATTTGAAAAAGGATGACACTGATAACCTTATTTAAATTTTCCAAAACTTTTTTTATGGTTAGAATCTCTGAATTGGATTTGTTTGGATGATCTATCTTCAGGTATAAAGAAAACAATTCTTTAACCCTAGAAGCTAGCAGTACCCTTGGTTGATTACTTCAGCTCAAAGAGGTGATTGGCCAGCTTTAATCTTCTTAAGATAAGATTCTCTTGCAATGTGATCTCTTTTCTCTTGCTCAAGCTAGCCAGGAGACGGCTAACAGCAGAGGCTGAGAAGACAAGGTTAAATAACTTCATCTCCATGTGTCTCAGTTTCCTCGCCTGCAAATAGGGGATTAATAAAGCTTACCCATCTCCTGAGAACACCGGTGGGTTAAGTAATTAATGGTCATATGGTGCCGAACAAAGGCTGAGCATTGTTATTAGAGAAGAAAGAAAATTTATCATCAGATTGTACCTTTCTGACATCTGTTGCCTTGGTAACCAGATTTGCAGGTGCAACTGCCATTTTTGGCACTGCATTCCAGGGTGTTCTCCTCTCCACACACTGACATTCTGAAGAGCAGCCAGCTCCATAGACCCCCTTGGGACAGTCTGCAAGCAGATTGAGGCAAACCGGTCACCTGAAAACCATGCTTTGTTTTCTTTACATTGTCCGTGTACAGGCATGTAGTTCTGCGGGGCCTGATTATGGGGAAAACAAGGGGATCATCCTGACTGCCAAAAAAAAAAAAAAAAGAAAGAAAAAAAAATGTCTTTCAAATCAGGCAATTCATTTGCTTTTTGGCAACTGGATGCGAACAGTGAAGCCTGAACTACTTAAAGGGCTTTGGTGCTTCTGAGAGAGAAATTGCTTCTCAATGTGCTCCTTTGGTGCCCATAGTTAATATTCTCCAAGGACTGTTAAGGTCTGCCAGGCCCTACATTCACTGTGCCACAGCAAGATGATGGGCAAGCACTGATGGAAAGGCTTACCATTGTTTCCATTCCCTTTCATGATGTAGTAACTGGAACTAATTTTACAGCATGTAGATTACACACAATTTTCATCATGACAGCAGCATTTTCTTGGCTACATTTTGGTAAATGGTGCTTGCCTTTCCTTCATTATTTTCCCCATGCTGTTGAGTCTTAGGGATGGCAGTCAGCACAGGAATTCTAATTTGAAGAAATCCCACCTTTGCATTTAGGAAAACATATCCTAAGTTCTGTTTTTGAGGAGTTATTTACAGTAATGTGATTCCTTTTCCAAAACCTGACATGTTTTTTCCTCCCCCATCACAAACCTCCAAGGGACTTATCACGATCCTTCAAGGAACCTCCAAGCTCAAGGTAATTGCATTGTATGCCTGTAGAGGATTTGTTGTCAAAAGCTGTTTGGAGAAAGCAAAATAAGCCACTTGACTTTCTACTGAATGGAAATTATTAGCATCTGCTAATATCTGCTATTATTAGCGGAGATAATTTAAAGTAGTGGTTACAATGCTACCAATTGTCCCAGTTGACAGACAGAGTTACCCCTGAAGCAGAACAGATTTATTAACAAGACCCCTTTTCTTTGTTTCTAGGTGAGTTTTCTTCTGGCATGTTCTAGGAGAAGACCTCTACCATCTAGACCTGCAGTGTTCACATTTACCCATGCCTTTTCCCCCTCCCTTCTGTTTTGCTTATTGAAGCCTAACCTTTCCTCATGACCCAGGTTCAGTTTTCTATGATGCCTTCACTGGCTCTCTTATTAGAGTATTCACAATTTACTCTCTGTTTTCAAGGGGCATGCCTATTATAAAGTAGATTAGATCCAGGGACATTCAACTAAAAATACAATATAAGACTCTAGAAGGTCTATGTTATTAAAAAACAGGCCATGGTATTACTGAGGCTCACAGAGGAAGGATTTCCAGCAGAGAGCATGTGAAACAGGCAGAGGAACAGGGTAGAAATTTCTGTAGGCTCACAGATACTTGCACACAGCTTCAAGAAGGGGTGGTGGGCATCCGGCGCTGATCCACTGGGAGAAATCCTAAAAGCTACTGATGGGCTGAAGTGTTTATTGGTGATTGCATTTTCTCACATCTTTTGCAAAATGTGATTGATGGTCAAAATGCAAAATGAATAGCTTGTTTTAGAAATTTCAGCAAATGATATCACTTTGCATTAAAACACAGAAATAAAAGAAACTAGCTCTGGGCCTTTGATATTCAACTAAAGTGTCAAATGTCCATTTAAACGAACTAGTGAAATCCTCTTAAGGTAAATAACTAGAAAAAAAATGTAAGTAATTCAGAAATAGTTTTCTTTCATTCATCAAAATCTAGATTCTATAATGTCAGGAGGCTAAAGACTAGAACTAAACCATCATATATATGACTACATAAAATGCTATGTTTTTTTACCCTCTTCCTCTAACAGATTTTCGGTACTTTTTGAGCCTTCTTGCTTCATGTAGAGAGAAAAAAAAATTTTTTTAAACTTTATTTATTTATTTGACAGAGAGAGAGAGAGAGCTCAAGCAGGGGGAGCGGCAGGCAGAAGGAGAGGGAGAAGCAGGCTTCCCGCTGAGCAGGGAGCCCGATGTGGGGCTCGATCCCAGGACCCTGGGATCATGACCTGAGCCGAAGGCAGATGCTTAACCAATTGAGCCACCCAGGTGCCCCATCATGTAGGGAGCAAATTATTGCCCGTGACTTAGATGATAAAACCCCCCATAGCACACTGGTTCATACGCACGCGAACCACACACCCTGTGGCAACGGCCATTGTTGGTGTTGTTACATTTCCTTTTGCAGTTCTTCCCAAAGAATCCTTTTGGGGGTTCCTGGAGGGTCGGAAAGACACACAGAGCAAATATTAACCCACATGTAAAACTTGCGAGAGCTGTTGTTATATATGAAATAAGGAGATTGTAAAAGGTAAGATGTTTCCAACGTAATTGGACTGAAGCTAGAGAGATTTTTTAAAAACCACAGATATGATTCTATATCCTCTGTCTAAAATTCTACAATATCTTGCCATTGCTGTCAGATTAAAAACTCCAAACTTAACAAGACCTACAGGCCCCTGCACCAGCTGACGTCCTGTTGCATTAACGTCTCCCTAGCTGACTTTTGCTCCCCTCCACCAGCTGACCTTCTGCAGGTTCCTCAGGTAAACCTCACTCTTTCCCACTTCAGAGTCTAGCTATAGGAGGCCCTCTCAGTGTGGAATGCTCTTCCTTCACACTCCCCTGTCTCATGTCTCCTCCTTTTTCTGCCTTCAGCTTAAATGTTACTTCTCCAGAAGTTGCTCCCTGGTTCACACAGTCTGCCTTTTCCTCCTAGTCTGACCTCCAAGCACACATTAATATTTAATTTGTACATCTACCAATATTTGCAACCTATGTCTGCTCTGAATATGACTGTAAGTTCCACATGGAAAGACCAGAGTCTTCTTTATTTTTCATCTTTTTTGTTACCATATTTCTGCCTTCAGCTTAAATGTTACTTCTCCAGAAGTTGCTCCCTGGTTCACACAGTCTGCCTTTTCCTCCTAGTCTGACCTCCAAGCACACATTAATATTTAATTTGTACATCTACCAATATTTGTAACCTATGTCTGCTCTGAATATGACTGTAAGTTCCACATGGAAAGACCAGAGTCTTCATCTTTTTTGTTACCATATGATAATGCCTGGCACACTGCCTTGCTACCACTTCATATATATCTGTTGAATGAGTGAATAAACATTGTTCATGGGATGAATAACTGGGATGCCAACAGGAGTCTTCCTACATCTCTCAGAGAGGGAAGTAAACTTGGTTTCCATGTCCCCAGTTCTGTGATCTCTGAGAATCCAATAAACTCCCCAGGATTTCTGGCAGTCCCCAAAGACTTTTATCTTCATTCACTCTCTGCATTCAGCTCTTGGGCTTGTACAAGCAGTTTCTTTTTTGTGCTCTATCTGCATATGCTGAAAATGTGGCCCTTTCACTGGTTTCTATGTAAAATCCACACACAGCATTCATAGGTATTTTGTGAGTTTTCATCCATCATCTCTCCTGTCTTTTCCTCTCTCCCTCCTCTCCTTTGCTTCTCTGATTTTCATCTCTCTTCCTCCATGGTTTGCCAGAGCTCCATTTTTTTCTTCTTTTTATTATGCAGAGCAAAGAAATTCCCCCTAGCTCCTATGTCCAAATACTCGCACACAAACTCAACTTTTTGCTCAGCAGAAGAAAATGGCTTTCTCTGTATCAAGATTTATCGTACTTCGATACACATGTCATCAGTCAAAGCAACTGTACACTTGTATACATAGACATGGTCTTTTTTCTTCTTCAGAAAAGGCCACTTTGAAAAATACAGATGTAATTTTCATTTAAAGATTTTATTTATTTATTTGAAAGAGAGAGAGTTAGTGAGTGGGATGGGGGACAGAGGGAGAGAATCCTGAAGCAGACTCCTTGCTGAGTGGGGAGCCCAACAAGGGGTCATCCCTTGACCCATGAAATCATGAACTGAGCCAGAAAGAAGAGTCGACTTTCAACTGACTGAGCCACCCAGGCACCCCTAGATGTAATTTTCATTTAGTTTATTTCCTATTAGAAACCTCAAGAACTTATGCACTTATGTCACATGACCAGCACCAGCCACCTCCTACCGTTTTCACAGGAACTCCTGGTGGGGAAAGTGGGGGGAGGGGGCACTGGCACTGCCCAGAGGATCACAGGTGCCTCCATTCTGACAATCACAGATGCTGCCACATGCTCTGGGGAAAATCTAAGAAGAAATTAGAGAGGGTGAGTAAGCAGTGTAATATACTCATGATACAAATGGAGAAAGAAAAGTTTGTCTTTCTATTAGAATGGATACCAGGTAATTAAAATCTCTGTGGTTTGCAGACCCAGAGTCATCAGCATGCTTCTAGCTTGGATGGCATAATCATTCCTGGGGGTAATTACTGATGCAGCTGGTTAGAATGATGGTCACTGAAGAACCCCTAACAAGGTTCACATGCAAAATTTACCTTGTTTCTTAAACTCTAACACTCACATTTTCACAGCTACCTAGACATCTTTGTTGTGTAACTATCACCAATGCTAATGAGAAACAAATGGCACCTTCTATTTTGAAAAATGGGAAGAAAATGTAGAAAAAAATGCCATGTATTTTTAACTAGGTATGAATGCAGCTAAGACTGTCTTGAAGGTCCCAAGGTATTTTGCATTGTCAAAGATTGATGAAGTCAAGCAAACAACTGTTTTCTTTGGTTTGTTGGTTCTTTAGGAAGCGTTTAGTATTCCATTAAAAAATAAATTGGGAAAAAATAAATAAATAAAATAAATTGGGGGGGCGCCTGGGTGGCTCAGTCATTGAGCGTCTGCCTTCGGCTCGGGTCATGGTCCCAGGGTCCTGGGATCGAGCCCCGCATCGGGCTCCCTGCTCTGCGGGGAGCCTGCTTCTCCCTCTCCCACTCCCTCTGCTTGTGTTCCCTCTCTCGCTGTGTCTCTCTCTGTCAAATAAATAAATAAAATCTTTTAAAAAAATAAATAAATAAATAAATTGGGAAAAATGTGACTTTAAGTTTAACTTGAGTTAATACAGCTGTTGAGATGATTTCAGTAACCATTTTCACTGGCATTTTATCATAATCAGCTAAATATTATCAAACTACTTTTATATCACCTCCTCTATCTATCTACCCACACCATTCCAGATATTAATATGGAAACTTGGCTTCTTATTGACTTTTTTCTTTTCTTTTAAGCCTGAAGATACTATGCAAAAGAGAAGGAAAGGAAAGAGAAAAACAAAAGGGCTAGGAAACTGGCAACATTGGTTGAAATCTACATTGTTACTTTCTATGTAGTAAATTTTTTGAATTCTTACAGCAAGGTTTTCCAAAGCTAAAGAAAATGTCATCTTATCTTCATTTCAACAAGTTCATTTTCAATATTTCTATGTTAATTTTGTATCAGCGATGTTTTATTCTGATGTATTTAAGATAGATTTTTAGTTTCATTTCCTGTGCTGCCATGTTAGAAATCAAGGGTTTAGAAGATGCATATTTACCAATGAAACTGACTTAAGGGAAGTATTTACTTCCTAATAGTCATACAACCACATTTATTTGATCCCAATCGTATGTAATTGAGTATGTCAAGTTGCAAGTCAATATAGCTGGGTGTCTTAACACTAAGTTTTATTCTTTTGTCTCTTCATGCACTGGGTGCCTTCACTTTGGGAAAACATGAATAGGATCTAATCAATGAGCTCTCAGTCTAGTAAGGGAGATAGAAAAGGAGATAGCTAACGCTTATTCAATGTAGAGAGAGAAACAGTGACTTGAAACCCACCAAAATCATAAATAGTTGTGGTTAGACTGGGGCCATCAAATAAATCTTCATGCAACAAGCAGCAATAGATAAAGATGGCAGTTGAGCAAAAGGCACAAAGCTGAAAAGTGCAAAGCATTAAGTAGTGAGCAGTTTAGTTTGCTAGAAATGATAAGCTGAGCAAAAAGCCATGATTAGGGTAAAAAGAGAAAAAGATTTATGAGGGCCTAATTGTAGATTGTTGCCACTACTAGATTAGAAGTGTGTGCTTATGTATCAGGAAATGGGTCTCCCTTGAAGTTTTTTGGGCAGCACAGAAACATGATCAGAGGGATGCTTAAGGAAGATCCTCAACACCCTAACTAGTAATTTTGGTAAACTACTTCACTATGTTCTGACTCAAGTTTTGCATCTATCTCAGAAACAATATTTGTCATCTTTCTTCCTATATGCAAGGGGTTCAAAAGAAAATCTGCTCATATCATCTTCCAAGCTAATCACAAAAACTAAGAAAACCCTTTTGTTAAAAAAAAAATGTGTAAGGTAAATTTAAAAAGAGAAAGAGGAAATAGTCAATATATTTTGATTTTAGTACTTGGCAGTTTTCTTTCCTGCAAGTGTACCTCCATTTAAGATGTAAAGGAAACGATTAATTCAATGTATCATTTTTCAAATCTTTGATATTTTCTTGTGAGAGACATAAACTTAAAAGTGTCATTGGCTTATATTAACACATTTTGTAAAGAAAAGGAAAAGAAAAAAAAAACAGACGAAAAGAAGCAGTCAAGCAGTTCCATTAATTGCACTTTGTAACACAAACTCTTTTTTTTCTTCATTGGGAATAGCTTGCCAGGGCTTAATGATTTATTTAAATGGAGGGATTTTTATAGGCCTAGAATATTAGGATCCTTTATTAACTTTTATGTTCCAGGGATAAACAAGAGACAGCACATCAGGTTTCCCAGGTAACACAAAATCTCCCCTTTTAATCACATGTTCAGCTTAAAACCTTAACGTATCATAAGCATCCTTTATGCACAACAAATAAATTGGTTTCTCACCATATCAATTGCTTACCTTGTTAAAACATTTTAGGGAGAACATGTATAAAGGAGAACACAGCAGTAATTTACCAGGGGTAAAGGACTCATTACCCTTTTACCAATTCTCCAGAGTATGACTTACTGTCATTGCAAAGATTATCTCCCCAGCCATCTGGGCAAGAGCACTCACTCCTTCCTTCCTGGCATCTGCCCCCATTCATAAGGTCTTCACAGCTCACACTACAATTGTGTATGAAGATGTGATTTTCACTGATGGAACTATGATACCATTTTAGTTGGCCCATACTGTCTACATCACTGAAAATGGGAATGAAACACTTTATCTAAAAAAAAAAAAAAAGAAAGAAAGAAAAGAAAAAAATCCTTGGGCATATTTCCTAAACAGTCTCAGAAAAAGACAATAGCAAAGCAATAGAAATTGTATCTTTTAAAATAGAACTTGGAATATAGATCCTAAACACTATTTAGAATGGTTAAAAGAGTAAAAAGGTAAAAAGAAATGACCATTGATTCTTGAACACAAAAATAATCAACATTTCTGGCACTTTGGTGCTTTTCCTTCCAGGCTTGCTTTATTTATTATTTATTTATTTATTTAAAGATTTTACTTATTTATTTGAGAGAGAGACAGGGAGAGAGCATGAGCAGTGGGGAGGGGCAGAGGGAGAGGGAGAAGCAGACTCCCCACTAAGCAGGAAGCCCAACATGGGGCTCGATCCCAGGACCCCAAGATTATGACCTTAGCTAAAGCCTAACCGACTGAACCACCCAGGCGCCCCTCTTCCAGGCTTTTTTAAATACCAAGTTGTTTTTTCTTCAAGTAAACCTTTTTATTGACATTTAATATGCATGCCGACAAGTGCATAAAACTCAAGTGTACACTTCGTACTTTTTTCTCCACAATGTAAATAACCCCTTATAAATGGCACCCAGGTCAAGATCCAGATTTTTACCAGCACTACAAAAACTCAAAGGTGATTTGATGATTTCTTAATCATTAGCCTCACAAATTGAGCACTATCCTGACTTCTATCACCACAGACTATTTTTTTCTTATTTTTGAACTTTATATAAATTAACTTTATATAAAGCAGTCTTTGGTATCAAACTTCTTTCATTTAGTAGGATGTTTGTGAAACTTACCCATATTGTGTGCATGCTAGTTTATTTCTTAATGTCTGTGTAGTTTTCTATTGTATAAATGTATCATAATGTGATTTTCCATTCTATTCTTCAGGGAAATTGCTTTAATTTGAGTAAGAATGGAGAGATTTGATTTCAGTTGTTTTAAGGAACATTCCATTTCAAGTTTTGCTCCTGTTTCTAGGTGGGGTCCTTCAGACTTCCTAATGGAAAGCCTGTCATGTTTAGCAAGGTCTCTATTCTGTTTCTCTTCTGACTTTGAGTAGCCAAAGAATCAGGAGTTTAATTAAGAAACATCAAAGCATTTCCATTTTTATGCAGACACATTTATTGATATTATTCTTATGGACTGACCATAGCATAAAAATGTCTCTGCCATTTTAACCAACTCTTTCTAAAGCAATCATCCAGCTTTGATAGTGTTAAAATACTACAAATAGAGGGAGAACAAAAAGAGCAGTTCTGTTTTACAAAGAAAAGAAAAAAGAGGCAGCAGACTGGCTGCAAACTGTTCCTTTTGAAAGAGGGTATGCTAATTTATTTTGATCAGAAGTGATTTGATGCTTCAGTTCTGTTGCGTGGATGTATAAGAGAAACTGCTCCCATTTTTAAAGATATTTTTCTTGGTCCACTTCAGCATAATGAACAATTGCTTCTTGGCATTTTAAACTAGCAAGAATCTAGATTTTAAGGCTATTTGAGGTAAATTTCAACTATATAATAGTGACTTCTAGTGGAGTTTTAATAGTTAGAAGAACTACAAGGTCCCAATCCAATCTTTTTCCCCGTTATGCTAATTTAAAGATAGTTTCCAGCTCTATTTCACTGTATCCACTTCAACAGCCCCCCACACCCTGCTCCCCTACTTCTACACATACCTACATAGCAACCTTTATTGTGCAAAAGGAAGAAAAATAAAGGATAGTGAATTTGATAGGGAGCAGTGAAAAAGTAATTTTGGTACTACTTTTCTTGCTTACATGTTAAAACATCCAATGGCATTAAATATCGATAATGAAATTGCCTATAAGATAATTTATGTGAATTACCTAAAAATAAAGAGGTGAGTATAATGAAATAAATTCTTTTACTCACCAATTTTGCTCAAAGCAGTCAGTTCTCCTCAAATATGTGTTTCCTCATCCTCCTCATCTTCTTCATCTTCGTGGTGGGAGACAGAGAGGTAGCGACATCATGAAGCAGTTGAGGTGGGCTCTTGAATAGAAGGCCTGGAAACCTTACAACTTCTAATTCTTCTTCCTCCAGCTCACCATCATCTAAGGCTAAGGGCACACAGAAAAATGCCGGATTCAACATCCTGATTAAAAGAAGGAAAAACTGAGCAGGGGTTGATGAGAGAAATGAGAGAGTTTGAACCAGCCAGCCAGGGCAGGGGGTGACTGGAAGGTGCAACTCTTTGAGAAGGCCCTTTCAAAAAGTCTTTTGTAAATGCAGGTGAGAAGCAGCAAGCATGAAGTTGAAACCGCAGCAGATTGAACAAAAGGAAAAGGAAGAGCTCAGTCTGTGAAGACAGGAAGGGGAGGGCAGGTTGAGTTAAGGAACATGTGGTCTCTGTTGCTCTCCAAGAACAAGATGAGGGTTGAAGTAGTTTAGAAGAGATACAACGAAATCATTCACAGTGACTTACACATACAAGTTTTTCCATCACTTCCAATTCTGTAGCTTTCTTCACAGGGACAGTCCTATGTCCCCACAGAGTTAATACACGGTTGGTCACAGACTATGCTGACATGCAGACACTCATCCGCATCTAGGAAAATTTAAACAATGCCTGTTTTTAGGTGTTGAGAGATAAAATAGACTATGAATTCATGGGCATAATTGTGTTCCCCTTGTCAAGGTTTTGCCATATAGAAGTCATTGTCCCTGAATTCTTCCTCAAGTATAACCTGCCAGTTATTTTTCTTCCACTGATTTCCAAGTTTACTATAGTTCATCTACATAGACAAGTTCTTCCTAAAACCTTGATCGCAAGATTTTGATGAAGAATTTACAACTTAAAAGAAATTCAATGGTCTGAGTGCACCACTTTATAGAATGTTCATCACTCTTGAATTATTCAGCATCTATGGTGAAGCATTTATTCCATGTGTAATTCTGTACAAGGCTTGTGGAGAGGGGCACCTGGGTGGCTCAGTAAGTTAGGCATCAGCCTTGGGCTCAGGTCATGATCCCAGGGTCCTGGGATAGAGCCCCGCATCAGGCTCCTTGCTCCGCGGGAAGCCTGCTTCTCCCTCTCCACTCCCCCTGCTTGTGTTCCCTCTCTCGCTGTGTCTCTCTCTGTCAAATAAATAAATAAAATCTTAAAAAAAAAAGGCTTGTGGAGAATTTTAAGATGGAAGAACCCCAGCCCTTGATCTCATTTGACTTACTGCTGGTGTATGTCCACATCTGAGCCTAAACTTTGGTCAATGTGTTTATGATACTAAAAGTTCACTTATAAAGCTGAGTATCTAAGTTTTGCTTCAGATTTTGGATACCTTTTACATTTGGATGTGTGTACCCAAGTATGTACATTCACTCCATACAATCATCGTTTGGCTCACTCTACTTAAAAGCAGATGGTACATGAAATTCAATTTTTTTTTGGCCCTGTTAATTGGATGGAATGTGGTAAATGGTAATATACTCTACTGTGTTTAGAATATATAGATATAGTTTTGTGTTCTTTGCTGTTATCTACATTGCAAGGCTGGGGAGCTTGGCTATCTATATGAAGAAACATATCTATCATCCTCAACAGAATGTAGTAATTTGTTTCTTTAAGCAAAGAAACACTATTCTCTCTGAGGCATTAAAGCCTTCGTACATAATTTTACGTTATTGAAATAGATATCAATTCTTTAGTCCTGCTTTTATTAAAAAAATGTGGTTCAAAATAATATTAATAATAATCATAAATGAAAATTTAAAGGTTTTATATTTAAGATAAACTTTAAGAAATAAATTACAGCAATGACTTACATGAACCATTCTTAATAGTATAAAAAAGGTGAATTAATACTACTCACCTAAATTTCCTATATTTATATATCATATATCATATATATCATGTATAATATATATATCTAAATCATATATATGTATATGATTTAAAAATCATCTGAAAGGTAAGTGAACCAATTTTAACAAATAAGTTAGAAGATTATAAAATGACTCATCTTAAAGCTTGCATTAGCTAGATTAATATCAGATATATAAAGGATTCCAGTAAAGATTTGTACTGTGGCTCATGAACTGGCAATCCTTTTGCTGTGACTCCCTAATTAAAATGACTTTCAGGAACCAACTTTAATTCCAGTCAAGCTTGCCCTGAGTGATTCCTATGGCAGTGTGCTATGGCCTGCCCAAATCTCTCACTTGCTTATATATATTAAATTAGGTAACAAGGATTATGGGCCAATGAATATTATAATAACTACTTTTAGAGGAGTGATTTCTCGATGTCAATCACTGTACTAGGCACTTTACATTTATTACTTTACTTAATTTACCCACTAATCCTATTATTGTCTTCACTTTACTGATAAGGACCTGGGACTCAGAGCAGTTAGGGTCGCCCAAGTTCATACAATAGTAAATGGTAGAAGCACATACAAAGTCAAGTCCCTTTAGTGTCAAAATTTTCCCTTTCCTCCCCTAACCCTTGGCCTCAGATGTTCTTCCTGCATGGATTGCCCCATCACATAATGATTTCATGTTAGATTTCAGGAATTTACCATCACATCCATCACCATCAGAACTGATAAAGCCTTCCTGACATCGACATTTGTAGTTTCCTAAATAGTTGATGCGTAGTTGGGCACAGTGGACTTCTCCACTCTCACATTCATCAAGGTCTGAAGGAGAAAAGGACATTTCTGTTATTTAAGAGACAGGAATTGAACCATAGTTCAATAGTGCCCATAAGCCTCACTTCCAAGTTACAACTGTTCTACTAATCATTTTCTGTGTCTCAGGCTACACAGTACAAACATCAAGGAAACTATAACACAGAAAGATTGAGGCCCATGTTTGGATTTATATTTTTTTGCATACTTCTCTTATGCTTGTTATTTATTTTTAAAATATGTAAATAATCTCCAAGTGCATTTATAAGCACAGAAAAAGAGATATCTGCTATTTTCCCAGTTTAAACAGCAATCTGACTGAATCAACAGAGAACCCAAAGAACAACAACAACAACAAAACAGCTTGAGAAGAGCCAAAAAATTCCATTTAGTGAGCATTTCATAGCTGCAAAGAGGAAGTAGTCTTAGCCTCCATAATGTCTTTGTTATTCTAGAACTTCAGAAGAAAGAGCATTCCCAAGAAAAAGGAATCCACGTGACTGGCAAGAGAAGTGGTAACCGCAATGCAGGCAGAGGGCAGAAAAATCACTGTAAATATGTTTTAAATGACAGAATATTTCAGGACATTTGCTTGAACTCTTCGATGCTACTTTGACTAGATGGATGAGTGGGGTCTAGGGGTTTTTATCACCACCAGTGACACTAATTACCCTGGCATGTCCTATCAGGTAAACAATTTTCTAAGTGATGGTCTTTAAGTCTCCTTCGACACTACTGTTCTAGAACTCTACTATCCTGAATGTTGTTTCCTAAGACATAATTGCTTGGGAGGAAAATAAACATGCACCAGAAGGCATCAAATTGAAGTCTTTCAGCTACAAAATCTATTTGGCCTGAGTTTTTAGGTGATCCTTTCTAGCATAATTGGCTGAGGTGTAGCGATAGACTCTTTGCCCACTTTTTCCTTAGGTGGACACCTGGGGTTGTGTGGTCAGGGTTTTTGACTATCCTTGGTTCAGTTTGACTTCCTCCGTTTGTTGAGCTGTTAAGTTGGGTGGCCTGCAGTGCTGACTTTACTAAATTTCACTGTTCTGTAACTACATGAGCAGCTGCAGATATAAAAGGTCAGTGTCTCAATTAACCTTGGAAAGAGTACCAATGTAAGAATTGCAGATAAGAAAAAAGAGAAAAAAATGCAATCAATCAGCCAAGGTGAAGGGTCACCATAAAATATCTAAATAAGGGTCATTTGGACACAAAACACTCTACCTCCTGCCAAATGTCATAAGTAGTGCTGCTCACAAAATTCTAGATGATATTTTTGCCTTTTTAAATATTAAATCCTCGTTGGTCCTTTGGATTAAAGAGCATGAATATAGGGGATCAAAACTTTTTTTAAAAAACTCAGTTTCATTTCATCTAAAACATTATCCTTTAGGGTTTTTTTTAATTTTAAGATTTTATTTTTAAGTCTTCTCAGATATGACCAGAGCCTTTAAACATCCAAGTCTCAGGATTCCCTGGTCTCAACTAGCAAGGAGCACAACTGCATCGCATAATTGGAAAATTAGTTCCTCATTCTGACTATTATTTTATGATCCATTTCAGATTCTTCTTCTATTATCATTCCTCTGGGGTTACTTCTAGCTTGTCTGATCTATAACACCCTCAGTCTGGAACGCACCTGAAACCCCATCCTTTCTAACTCATAAGCCTTTCTTAAAATGCCCTGTCTCTTCAACTTTTGAATCATCTGTTTCCAAAATTTCTTGATTGTTTTTTCTGATCTTATTTGGTGAGATTTTGCTTGCTTATTTTTCCCTTTTAATTTTCCTCATCTCTATTTTTTTCCTACACAGGCCAATATGCCAGATATTGATTGTAATGTTACAGAGAAATTCACCTACATAAAAATTTAGCCCCAAATAAAAAAGAGAACATCAATTATAACCAGGCAAAACAATTTGACATTTCAGCTCTAATTTCAGAAAAGCATCAAAAGTAAACTGTAAAACAACTTGAGCTTCTGTATTTGTTCCTCATATATAACTACCGAATAAAGCTCCAAAGGTTAGAAATAAAAAAATATTTTCTAGGGGTGCCTGGGAACCTCAGTCAATTAAGTGGCCAACTCTTGATTTCAACTCAGGTTATGGTCTCAGGGTTGTGGGATTGAGCCTTCCGTCAGGGGCCACACTGGGGGCTCTGCGGTGGAGTCTGCTTGAGATTCTCTCCCTCTGCCCCTCCCCCTGCTTATGTGCTCCCTCTAAAATAAATAAATAAATCTTAAACAAATATTTTCTAATAATTGCCAATTGTTTAATGTAGTGAACTTATTGCTGGTCAGATGCTCACATTTTAGAAAGTTGCCTTTCAAATTATATTAACACATCTCTCAGTTTTAGCCCTAATAAAATTTGCATTTGGGTGAGACTGAACATTTGCAGATTGGATGACTGATTTTCACATTTATTTGTATATTCAAATATATTTTAAAAAGCTAATCTTAAAATAAGCTAAAAATTATTTAGTTTCCTTTATGCATGAATGTTTTTATAAAGCATCGATGGCCTTAATCTGTTCTCAGGCAAATAAGCAAAGAATGCATATGTACATTCCAAACAAATCATTGCCTTTACTCTAGTGAATATTTGGACTTAAGGAATGAGTATTATTTATTGTTGAAAATGAAATAAACTTGAGCCATAAACAATATAACATCATGTTGACTGCTGAAATATCATAAATATGCACTTTTCCACATTTTGACCCTGGCAGATGTTCTTTTTCTTTTTTTCTTTTTCTAGCTGTAAATAAAAGCTTTACTGAATTGTACTTTTCAAAGAATAAGGAAAGACCAGATTGTAAGTTGCAGAAATTTAGCAAAATTCCAGTTTCTCTTACTCAATAGTCAAATAGGAAGATGGGTAAGAAGGAAGAAGGAAGGGGGGAAGGAGGGAGGAAAGAAGGAAGCCCTTTACATTTGTCAGAGATAAAAACATTAGCAAGATAGAAAAATATAAACCTACTTTTCATTACATAAAAATTGGCAAGGGAAGCAACTGGTTTCCTTAAGTTAACCACTGTAGACTGGGAAAAGTGCAGAAAGCAATGCTGGATCAAGAAATACACATAATGATATTGTTTTGGTTAAATAATTTATTAAGCCAGAATACTTCAAGATTCCTTTAAGTTCACTCTGTTACATTATAGTGCCAAAATAAAAAATCCCAAATACTTAGACATCTGAAATACACCTCTTCTTTTATGATACTTCAATTTGTCTCTAATCATATTGAGTAGCATGAAATGGTCAAAGATATTTTTCAGTAATCATATCATAATTTTTAAGAAAGGTGACTTAAAGTATCACAAAAGAAAACAAGCTAATATGGTATCAGAATTCCTGAATAATGGCAAATTGTTTTAAGGGCTTATGGGTTCTCTCTGAACCAAAGTACATAGTAATACAGTTTGATGTTCACTATCCCTATTTTTAGTAGATATTTTTTTTTCTCAGAAGCTCTGGATTAAACATTTCATATGGAGCAATATTAGGGTGGAGTTTATTCTTAATTTCCCATATGATAAAAGTTCTAATAATATGTTGGAAAAGTTATCCATTAAGAATGGGTTTGAACTGGGATTTCCAAAGAGTAGTATCTTTTAAAGTTTTCTTTTGGAATGTAGCTACTTGCCATACCAAAGTTGAACATGCACCCAGATCATCACCAAATTAAAAATCAATGCACATGGTTTAGTTTCTGCTTGAGGTAAAGTAGGGTGTATGTGTTAATTTGAATTATGAATTACATTAAATGGTTAGGTAGGCCTTGCAATATTTTCTTGACATAAAACTATTAAGTCCATATATTTTGTTAACATGTTTTAAATCTCCTTTAACTTCAAAGTAACTATCTAAACATAATGATGTCTTCTGCCAAGTAATCTTTCTTTTGCATTTGTCCAGTAGCCAGAGATACTATTCAATTTACTTCTCAGTGCAGTTTGAGAGACAGGGCTCATATTATAGCTGTAAGTATGTATTAGAAAGGAAAGGGCTAAGTGAATCCTGGGCAAATTCTGAAGATGACATTTACCATACATTACCTATGCATGTTTTCTCATCTGAATCAAGCTGGTGTCATGGTTGCAGGAACAATGCCACCCGCCCCCCCCCCCCCGCCCACCAAGTACATGTTCACAATGATGGGAACAACCATGATTATTCTCTTCACAGTTATTGACAATTTCCAATTCAAACCCTTTCCAAAACAAGCAAAAGAGAGTTATTAGCATAACAACAGAGAAACCTGAATATCTGTCAATAATGGGTACATTCTCTGTTAGGAGGATGACAAACTTCATTGGAAATTTATCAACACTCTACACATATAAAAGTAAAAGTCTGAGAGCTATTAGGCATTGTAAATGTCTATACCATATCGAAATACTAATAAACCTATAATGTTAAATTGATGAAGTAATGCAGAAAGGTAATGAGTCCACCAGTGGTTATTAACACTCTTCTTAAATGACAGTTACCTCTGGGAATTCATAGTATTTTCAGGATATAAAAAAGTATGCATAGTGAATCAATGATCAGAATGCAAATAGGTTATTTGCCAATTGACACATCTGTTCTCGAGCTAATGCTATGTTATTATCTGTCCTTTTTAGAGGCTATAAGTACATGAAAATACTGTTAAAAATAGCTTTAGAGCAAAAGTATGAACACAAAAGCAATAAATGAGCTGATCATATGTAACTAGTATCATGTTGATGTGCTAATCAGTTTTGATGTACATGAAGGTCACTTATTATATAAACATACTATTACTTTGAAAAACAATTTGCTGATCCCTGTACATGCTACTAATCGGAGGCATTTGAGGGGACATGGGTCTCAGCATATGGATACCAATTGTCTTGAGCACACAGACATTATAATCCATCATATTCTTATCAGGAAATGAGAAATAAAGAATACTTTGAATCAGTATTAAAATATGGAATTTGGGGGTTGCCTGGTGACTCAGTTGGTTGAGCATCCAACTCTTGATTTCAGCTCAGGTCGTGATCTCAAGGTCGTAAGATTGAGTATTGGCCATCGAGCTCTGCGCTCAGCACAGAGTCTGCTTGTCCCTCTCCCTCTGCTCCTCCCCTAGCTCTCTCTCTCTCTCTCTTAAATAAATAAATAAATAAATAAATAAATAAATAAATAAATAAATAAAATCTTTAAAAATATGGAATTTGGGTACTCTGCTATTTTCACCATTGCCCACTATTGTTCTTCATTTGTGTTGGCCTGGACACACCTCTTCTTAATGAGAGTGTCCACATTGGTTCATTTCCTTCCATTCTTGACACCTGAAGAAGAGAGACAGGAAAGAACAGGGCAAGGGTACTTGGGATTGTGGCACTCCTTGAAGGCCTATATTACCATTCAAACTGCCTAGATATCTGCCATAATTCCTGTACAGTGATAGCACAGATCCTCCCTGATCCCTAGCCTCTAGTCTATGGTAGGCAGCCGCCTTACGTGCTCCCAGAGCACACAGTGCACATCCTTGTCATTGTGCTCATTCCTCTGTGCTATCATCATCTTGCATTACCCAGCTCAAAACAGATGTTCAAAAATAGGTTTTAAGTGATTGAATAAACAAAAGAAGGATTATGCTAATCAATTTATTATTGAAAATAAGAACCTCTTTGGGTTTAGAAATAGCTACTTTAGCACTGAGGAAAATTAGAAAGCTAAAGGAAAGATTGAAATAATGAAGAGAACTGATATTTTTACAATATGTTAACATATACTCTTTAGGGAGACATATTTTAGATTTTGGCTCTTATTCTTGTTATTTCCTGTGGATAATGCAGTTCTAAGACTGCTGGTGGTAATTTAATTTAAATATAAATTACACTGTTGTAACCTTATTAAAAAATGCATGGGACTAAAAAAATGCCACTAGAAGTAAGCTGAGATTTTGTGTTCTTGATACAAGTGCATATAATTCTTCAACCATCTTACTTTAAAAATATATATATTTTTTAAAAAACTTTAAAAAATGATCCTTGTAGTTTCTCACAGGTAACAAATAATCATTATTTACTCAACATATTAAATATACATTAAATATGTATAGAATTTAAGTTCGACTATATATTGCTTGGTAATTTGGGGGAAGCCTTAACCATGCTGGATCTGGAATCTTCCAATTTCTAATCACAAAATAGTAACAGTTCATTTATAGCACTCCATGAAGATTTAATGTTTATGCTATGCAGTGTTTTGAGAGCCTCTGAGGAGAAATTATATATATCCAAAATATTATTTTCCTGGGGAAAAGGTAAAACAATATTTTCCTAAAATGTACTTTTATCTGAAGGACACATAATTCATTCTTAAACATCACCACGTTCTGAAAACACTTACTCCACCTACAGGTTTTGAAAAAACTCAAAACACCAGTTTTCACCAAGAAAGTTTTGTGTGTCAGTTAGTAAATATTGAGGTTTGGTGAGAGCTATGCAAAGAATTTAGCCAAATATTCACATAAGGGAAATAAATGTAAAAATACACTTCTACCAAATGTATTCAACTCTAGAGCAAAATGCTTTCCCAAGTAAATTCTACAGAAAGCTTGTACCTCATAAGTCATTAAAAATAATGGCCCCCTCTTTCATGATAACTGAAAATGCACAGTCAGATTGCAAGAGATTTTATTTCAGACATTTGTAAGGTATACACATCTCCTAAACCACTGGCTACATTCAAAAGTCAAAATATTAATAAGAAAGAAAAACCCATCCACATTTCTGCTTGAAAGGACTCCTCAGGGCACTGAGAGAAAAGATTCACTTCAGAAGTTGTATCCTAATTAGTAGTTAATTCTTCTCTCCTGTCTTAGTTAGTTTGCTCTTTAAAAGACAAATATCACCATAGCAAAACTGCCTTGTCTTTAAGCAATAGAAATATATCATCAGACCTCAAAACTACATCAGCAACCCAAGCATTAAAGAAACATAGCATTTTGTGCAGTGGAGGAGAATGAAGAATTTAGTGACCCTAAGAATGTCTCTTCATAAGAAAGCTTAGAGAAGAACACAAAATTGTTTATTCATTTTATTTTATTTTATTATGTTATGTTAATCACCTTACATTACATCATTAGTTTTTGATGTAGTGTTCCATGATTCATTGTTTGCGTATAACACCCAATGCTCCATTCAGTACGTGCCCTCTTTAATACCCATCACCAGGCTAACCCATCCCCCCCACCCCCCTCCTCTCTAGAACCCTCAGTTTGTTTCTCAAAGTCCATAGTCTCTCATGGTTTGTCTCCCCATCCGATTTCCCTCCCTTTCATTTTTCCCTTCCTGCTATCTTCTTCTTCTTCTTCTTCTCCTTCTCCTTCTCCTTCTCCTTCTTCTTCTTCTTCTTCTTCTTCTTCTTCTTCTTCTTTTTTAAACACATATTGTATTATTTGTTTCAGAGGTACAGGTCTGTGACTCAACAGTCTTACACAATTCACAGCACTCACCATAGCACATACCCTCCCCAATGACTATCACTCAGCCACCCCATCCCTCCCACCCCCCAACACTCCAGCAACCCTCAGTCTGTTTCTTGAGATTAAGAATTCCTCATATCAGTGAGATCATATGATACATGTCTTTCTCTGGTTGAATTACTTTGCTCA
>NC_138369.1:105872539-105880041 GCF_054177405.1 Leptonychotes weddellii | reverse complement strand
TCAACATAGTACTAGAAGTCTTAGTCACAGCAATCAGACAACAAAAAGAAATAAAAGGCATCTGAATTGGCAAAGAAGAAGTCAAATTCTCACTCTTTGCAGATGTTATGATACTTTATGTGGAAAACCCAAAAGACTCCACCCCAAAACTGCTAGAACTCATACAGGAATTCAGTAAAGTGGCAGGATATAAAATCAATGCATAGAAATCAGTGGCATTCCTATACACCAACAAGACAGAAGAAAGAGAAATTAAGGAGTTGATCCCATTTATGATTGCACCCAAAACCATAAGATACCTAGGAAAAAAATTTAACCAAAAAGGCAAAGAATCTGTACTCAGAAAACTATAAAATACTCATGAAAGAAATTGAGGAAGACACACAAAAAAAGGAAAAATGCTCATGGATTGGAAGAACAAATATTGTGAAGATGTCAATGCTACCTAGAGCAATCTACACATTCAATGCAATCCCTATCAAAATACCATCCACTTTTTTCCTAAATGGAACAAATAATCTTAAAATTTGTATGGAACCAGAAAAGACCCTGAGTAGCCAGAGGACTGTTGAAAAAGAAAAGCAAAGCTGGTGGCATCACAATTCCCGACTTCCAGTTCTATTACAAAGCTGTAGTCATCAAAACAGTATGGTACTGGCACAAAAACAGACACATAGATCAATGCAACAGAATAGAGAGCCCAGAAATGGACCCTCAACTCTATGGTCAACTAATCTTCGACAAAGCAGGAAAGAATGTCCAGTGGAAAAAAGACAGTCTCTTCAACAAATGGTGTTGGGAAAATTGGACAGCCATATGCAGAATGAAACTGGACCATCTCCTTACACCACACACAAAAATAGACTCCATATGGTTGAAAGACCTAAATGTAAACAGGAGTCCATCAAAATCCTAAAGAACACAGGCAGCAACCTCTTCGACCTCAGCTGCAGCACCTTCTTCCTAGAAACATCGCCAAAGACGTAGTTGTGCTTTGAACACAACAAAATTTACCTGCTAAGGTGTAAATATGAAGTAGAGAAAGAAGGGAAGAAGTCACTGAGAGAAAGGTAGGGTCTAGAGATGGAAGAAAATGTATTATTGACATACCATGATTACATAAGAAGCAGAAGTGGAGAAATCAGCCAAAGAAATAAGAAAAAAATATTCTGTCATTTGAAAACAGAGAGAAGAAGAAGGGAATGAGTGCATTTGGGAAATATTGAAGTTGAGAAGACAGAATTGGAGGGAATTTGTATTAGACAGTTTTAAACTTAGTAAAACAGGGAGTGTATTATTCATCTATAGGTTAAGTAGTGCCAGTGGAGAAGACATGAAAATGAAATAGCTGTAATAGTTATTAATAGCAGCTAATAATTCAGCATAATAACATTTTAATATATTGATAATAAGAGATATATTAAATTGTATAACTGAGCCTAGGTGAGGAAAGGTTAAGGTTAGATGACATGGATCATTTTGTTTTGAGAAAAAAGAAGAAGGAAAGGGGTAGAGGGATGAGCCAGTGAAAGAGATTTCAGTGAGAAGGAGCTGCTTAAAGAGGCATGATGGAAATGAACAGAAACAGGAAAGGGAGAAGGGCTGACAGGAAATATACGCATTAGAGTATCCAATGTGTCAGGCATGGTACTTCAAAACTCCTTGAGTTTTACATTGGAGTTATTAGGGTTCAATTAATATTGCATAACAGAGGTGATGAAGGTAGGCAGACTCTTCACAAAGGATAGCTGTGTGTCCAAAAGAGCCCCAAGACATGAGCCCTGAGACAGTCCTTATTATCTACACTGTGGGTCATTATGCCAAACATTTTCTATTGACTTTGGGCCCTTGTTTCCTCAAACTACAATGAGGGTGTTAGATTTCTAAGATCCCACTCTTACCCTACCCTCAGTGAAAAACATTTTCAGGAGCTTCTGTTGACAAGTTATTCAGTATGTTTCTTTTGTTTATTACTCTTGTTTAATACTTGTAAAATGCTACATGTTTCGTGGGCTTCTTTTGCTGCCACTTACTGTAACACTGTTTTCCATCAGCTCCCCAGCTCAAAGCCAGGGTGGAAGGCACAAAAGAAAGATCCCATTGTGTTCACACAGAGATGGCTGCAGTGAGCCAGCCCTTCAGCACGCTCATTCATTTCTGCAGAAAGAAATATATGCAGCAGCTATGTCTTCAGAGCTCAAATTAAGATTTATCTGTAAACTATAAAAATGATCTAAAGCATTCCCTTCCTCTCAACCCCAGACATCAAGCATAACAGTAAAATACAACATAGGTGCCATATTTGCAAATAGACCAGCTGCTAATGATATCAACTCATGTTGGTCTAATGCTCTCAAACACTTCTACCTATGAGAACCTACTAGTATTTATTAGCTGGGAGAAAGAAAAGGAAATAACTAAAAATTATACTTTATCTATCCCCTAATAATACAGGTAGGAGTCATAGTAATTTGTCTTTAGAAATATACATCACATTCTTCTTTTCTTTTAAATATTTATTTATTATTTATTTATTTGCGAGAAAAGACACATGCACACATAAATGGGGGAGGAGAGAATCTTCAAGCAGACTCCCCTCTGAGCACGGGTCCCCATGTGGCGCTCCATCCCATGACCCATGAGATCACCTGAGCTGAAACCAAGAGTCAGACACTGAACCAATTGAGCCCCCCAGGTGCCCCAGGAATATATATCACATTCTTTTTTTTTTTAAAGATTTTATTTATTTATCTGACAGAGAGAGAGAGACAGCGAGAGAGGGAACACAAGCAGGGGGAGTGGGAGAGGGAGAAGCAGGCTTCCCGCCGAGCAGGGAGTCCCATGTAAGCCTGGATCCCAGGACCCTGGGATCATGACCTGAGCCGAAGGCAGACGCCTAACGACTGAGCCACCCAGGCGCTCCTATATATCACATTCTTAACCAAAAATGGTTATCTCCCTAATTTAAGGTAGACAGGATATGTGGACAAGGCAGACTTGGGGCCTTCATGTGTAGCAATTCATGGTGTATGCTTTACCTGGTTGCCATGGGGCAGTGCCATTTAAACAAGAATGTCCCCTCTTTTTCCTGACCCTGAGAGCCAGTTCCATTCAGTGTAACTTCATTCTGTAGCTCAGGTAGTCCCTGCTCCTTCCTTTCCCCACGTCGATAGATCTCAACATCATTTTCCTGACTAGTACTTCCTCCTGTACTGCCCTGCACGTCATCTCCACATGTATATACCTATATGTATATATTTGTCAATTTTCCACAAATATTTGATAAGATCCTATTCTGTGCCAGGGAAGTTAGTCAAATGCTGTGTCAACAGAGGACCAAAGCAGAAATGTTCTCTGTCAGAAAAGTATATGAATACATTCAGCAAAAAATTGTATTTTAGTTTTGGTTTAAAGAAGAAAAAAAAATAACTAAACAGTAATTTTTATATCTAATTCTTTTTCAGTTTCTCAAAGTGTTTATCCATCCCATAAGTCAGGAAATATTTTGGTATTTTCATAATTAATCCAAATAAACTGCTTCTCATTTCATGAAAATGTCATGATAAAAATGAAGGATTCTGTGATTTCTCTGAACTTAATAAAACAAAGACTGTCCCACAGGAATGATTTCATTTATTAGTTCTGGTTATGGAGTAATTTGTCACTTTCATCTTTGAACTGAAGTATGTCTGTTTTGCTATTTCTAGGGAACAGAAATATGTAACCTTGTATTTATAGTTTCTTTCTTTTTGGTTTTAATTATTTCTAACTACTGAGAACACTCATTTGCACATACTTGCTTTTCAAAGGTTATCCCCCACCTTCTGTAGCCTATAATAAAAAACTCCTTGTGTAGTTATGGAAGATTTTGAATATTAATTCTGGAATTCACTTCATAATGAGAACCAGAAAACAAAAGGCATTAATTGTGAAATTACACCAGACCATTTTTTTGTAACTAAAAATTTCACTGTTTTTATAGTTTCACAAAAATACCTTTCAGAATGATCAAATGAGGATATAAATGTTCTTTTTAAAGCATAAATGAAAACACCTTTCCCCTAGCTGTTCTGACTATTCAAAACTGAATTACCACAAAATTTCAAACAATTACACAATTAAGCTATCAGCTTCAACCTCCTACCTCTGCAGGCCTTTTTGTCTTCAGACAGCTAGTACCCTGGGTGACAGACACACCTGGCCACACCATTCTGACTCTGACAGATGTGGGTACATCCATTCCCACCTGTGCAGGGGGTCCATCTCTGAAAGCAATTAAGCAGTGATAGTTTATAATTCATTAACTTCAGAAAGATTTACAAAGTGGAAGCGTGGGGAAAGGCAAAGAGGGTACTGCGACCATGGGGTTTCTCATATAAAGATGGTAAGGACTCTGGAAAGTCTTTTCCACTTTCAGATGGAACTAATTCCACAAAAAGCTTCCCATTTTGTGATCTGAACTCCAAAATCTAAACAAATATAAACATGAATCAGAGCCAAAGAAGAATTAACTTAATTCACTCTTCTCAAGAGTATGCCGCCTGCCCTCTGGTACTCAAAGTTCAGCAGAATCAGCATGAACTCTCTGATACACTCTTGCATTTTCTCCTTCTCTCTCAAACTTTTTTACTCCTTTGGGCATCAGAATCATCCTAAAAGGCAAAAACTTCCTCTGGGTCACCTTTGCCTTTGGCTAAGCAACCACAGTGTGAGGAGAAGGCAGGCTGAAGCAACATGAACAGAAGTGGCATGAACAGACTTCCTTATCTTCTTCCTGATTGTAGGGGGAAAGCCTTCAGTATTCACTATTAAGTGTAATGTTAGCTGTGGGTTTTTCATAGGTTCCCTCTATTTCTAGTTTGTTGAGTTCTTTTATCATGAAAAGATGCTGGATTTTGTCAAGTGTTGTTGTCATTTTTCTTCCTGAATCTCTTGAGATGATCATGTGGTTTTGCACTTTATTCTATTGATATGGTATATAGTATTAATTGATTTTCAGATGTTTAACCAACCTTGTTTTCCTGAGATAAATCTTACTTGGATTTGTTTTCATTATATTTTGTTTAGGGTTTTTACATCTACACTCATAAAATATATTTGTCTATGGTTTTCTTTCCTGTGATATGCTTGTCTGGTATTGGTATCAGGGTAATGCATGTGTTCTCTTCTCTTTTATATTTTTAAAGAATTTGTAAAAAAAAAAGGAATAATTCTTCTTAAATGTTTGGTATGATTCACCATGGAAACTATCTGGGCATGAGCTTTTCTTTTTGGGAAGTTTCAAAATTATTAATTTTATCTCTGTACATATTATATATCTAACTGGATTTTCTATTTTTTTTTTCAGAATCCAATTCTAGTAGTAATTGGCATTCTAGGAATTTGTTCATTTCACCTAAATTATCTAATTTGTTGTGATATGGTTGTTCCTAGTATTACCTTCTCATTTATCTTTTTTAAAAAAAAATTTCCTAGGGTCAGTAGTGATGTTCATTCTTTCACTTCTGATCTTAGTCATTTGAGTCATCTCTCTTTTTTTCCTTTGCTAATCTAGCTAAAAGTTTGTCAACTGTGTTGATCTTTTTTTAAAAACAACTTTTGGCTTTATTAATTTTCTTTCTTGTTTCTCTATCCTCTACTTCATTAATTTCTATCCTAATCTTTACCTTCCTTCTTTTTTTACCCTTCCATGTTCCTTTTCTCCTATGTTACTTCTTCCCAGTATGAGCTTTCTAAGAAATTCTTACATTTGAGTCTGCAGACTCAGTGTGCCCCCCAACTTCACACAACATAAAATTTGATGGGCATTTTGATTTTGTCATCTTTATTGCATCTGTATGTTTTGTCACAGTTTAAGAGATCTACACAGCTATGTTTATACCAGAAACTTAACTTATTTAATCTATATCTCCTACTACCAACTCTCAGGACAATGGAATAGGTAACTTCTAGGTCTCCCAATATGAGGGTTTACTCCTCCAGAAAGTGGCTAGATATAACTTCCCTACAGCAAGTCTTACTACTGTCAGAAGTCCCTTTATTTTGGGGACTGATTGTAACTGTAGTCTCAACCCATTTGAATTAGGCATGGAAGAACTATAAAATAAAACTTCTATAATGCAGCATTTGGTAGAACTTACAACTTTTATTCTCAGCTGCAGGACATAGAAGAACACTTAAAAGTAGCATGGGGGACACAAGTAATATTTTCAGTCAAATTTTATAATGCTTCTTTTGTGTAGAGTACCCTTTTTATAGTAGCACTTAAATGAGACCTGTTCAAATTTGGTTCATGATCATGAAAGAGTAACCATGATTGGGCTTACCTTCTACCATACTAGAAAACTAGAGTAAAAATACATGAAACAAATGTTTGTAGATATTGGACAACAAACAGCACAGGAATGGGAATACTGAGTGAAGGGAAACAAAGTAACCTAAATTACTGTTTTGGGTTTTGCTGGAGACCATTTCTGGGTTACAGTACAGAAAGAGAAACCAAAAGAGAGCTCAGTGATCCTGTTAAATTAAAGAGACAACTCAGAGCTCATGATTATCAAAGAAATTAGAATTTGTGGAGTGCTAGAAGGGGCAGGGGGAGGTGGGGAGGAGAGTGTTATAGAGCGAGAGAGAGAGGAAAAAAAACCAAAAAACAAACCAACACTCCAGAAATCTGTATACTGATCCTCTTGAATCTTTGACTAAATATTATTGCATATATACATAGGGTAAATCTCCATGACGCCAGGCAAGAACAAAGAAGAATTAGGGAAGCTGTAAACCAAACAATTCCCAAAGCATACAGAGGGCCAGAAATCAGTTCTTAGCAGCCAGAGTGGGGAAATATTGTTTAACATATGGGGCTTTCAGTAAAGATCCCCGAAGGACCGTAACTCAGTAGTAGGACTAATTTAACCCCACAGTAAAGTTTATTCTAGATTTATCCTAACAAAGATTCCAAACAGCATTTGACAGGATCAAACTGATCTGCAAGTAACTTAGCTTGGCACCCAGAAAGAAAGCACAATACTTTTTAAAGGAGAACAAAAGCTAGCATTCAACAATGTAAAATGAATAATGTCCAACATCCCATAAAAGGTAATAAACATGTGAAAGTGTAATCAAATGTGACCCATATCCAGGAGAAAATTCACTTAATAAAAACAGACTTAGAAATAATAGAGATGATGAAATCAGCAGATAAGGACATTAAAATAGCACTATAAATAAATCTAATAGGCCTGATGATTTAAAGAAAAATAAGCATTGAGTGAGGAGAAAAATAGAAGATATTAAAAAAACTACCAAAGGGAACTTCTAGAGCAGAGGGATATAAGATATGAAATGGAAAGTTCGGGTGGGGTGGGAGGGATGGGGTGACTGGGTGATAGACACTGGGAAGGGTATGTGCTCTGGTAAGCGCGGTGAATTGTGCAAGACTGTTGAATCTAAGATCTGTACCTCTGAAACAAATAATACAATATATGTTAAGAAAAAAAAAG
>NC_138369.1:105857539-105872439 GCF_054177405.1 Leptonychotes weddellii | reverse complement strand
ATGGACTCTGAAAAACAAACTGAGGGTTCTGGGGGGGAGGGGGGTGGGAGGATGGGTTGGCCTGGTGGTGGGTATTGAGGAGGGCACGTTCTGCATGGAGCACTGGGTGTTATGCACAAACAATGAATCATGGAACACTTCATCTAGAACTAATGATGTAATGTATGGGGATTAACATAAGAATAAAAAAAAAAAAGAATAAATAGCATATAGTTGGGGACTTAAAAAAAATAAAATAAAATGAAATGGAAAGTTCACTAAATGGTATTATCAGCAGATTACATAATTAGAAAATTATTGAACTAAAAACTTAGCAATATAAATTATCCAAAATGAAGAACAGAGAGAAAAAAAAGGACTAAGCAATTTAAATAAAGAAAGTCTAGTGACCAGTAGAGCAATATTAAGCAGATGATAGCAAATAATTCAAATTTTAGAAGGAGATTCTCTAGTCAAAGGATCAGGAAAAAGCCTAACAAGACAGAAAACTTTCAGAAAATGACTGCCATGCTATAGACAGGCACCATAGAAAAAAATGTGATCCCAACACCCACCTATGACATGAAAGACTGAAGGGAGAGCCTAGACTTTCCCCCTCAACAGGCTGTAATGAGGTGTTTTTCCCCCTTCACACTGGGGTGATGTCAGAGGAGGCTTATCAGAGAGTCAAGACTTCCACCACCAATCAATGATAACGAGGCCACCCCACCATGATGTCTATGAAAGCCATGTGGGAACAGTAAAAAGGCACACCTACACCTCCTGGCCAAGTGGTACCAGTGGAGAGCTAGAACTCCATCCTGCACAGAAGTAAGGAGGCATACACTTCCTACTTGTGAGTCCTTAGAAGCCAGGTGGTGGTAAACTTGGACTTCTACTCACACTGAGTAGTAAAAGGTGGTTTCCCCCACCCCCTTTCCCCTTCCAGAATAATGTCAAAGGAAAGCATCTAAACTATAAGGTTTACATAAGATCCAGAATTTAATAACATAATATGCAAAATTTCCAGGTTTCAGTAGAAAATTACTCATTATACCAAGAACTAGGAAGATCTCAAAAAGATTGAAAAAGTGAATCAATAAATGTCAACACCAAGATGTTAGAGATGTTAGAATTATCTAAGATTTTAAACTAGCCATATAAAATTGCTTTAATGAGCAATTATAAACATGCTTGAAACAATTGAAATAATGGAGTCTCAGCAAAGAAATAGAAAATATGAAGAAGAACCAAATGGAAATTTGAGAACTGAAGAACACAATAACTGAAAATCTCAATAGAAGGGCACCTGGGTGGATCAGTTGGTTAAGCATCTGCCTTCAGCTCAGGTCATGATCATGGGGTTCTGGGACCAAGCCCCATCAGGCTCCCTGTCAGCAGGGAGTCTGCTTCTCTCTCTCCTTCTGCCCTTCCCTGTAACTCGTACTCTCTTTCTCTCTCGAATAAACAAATAAGATCTTTTTTTAAAAAAGAAAGAAAATCTCAATAGATAGGCTAAAAATTAGAATGAAGAGGACAGAGGAAAGTATCAGTGAATTGGAAGATAAAACAATAGAAATTACCCAACTGAACAACAGAAACAATAGACTAGAAAAAAATAAAACAAAACAAAATTTAAAAAAAGAGAGAAAGAAAAGAACGGAGCCTTAGAGACCTACAGAAATATAACAAATATATAATACTGTGGCAATGTCAGTATTTTAGAGGTTAGAAGAAATAAGGTGGGGCTGAAAATGTGCTAAAAGAAATAAAGTTGGAAATTTCCCAAATTTGGCAAAAGATATAAATCTATAGCTGAGTAGAGCCCAAGCAAATTAAACCCAAAGAAGTCCACACCAAGACACATTCTAGTCAAACTTCTGAAACGTAAAGACAAAAGAAAAATGTTTAAAGCAATGAGAGAGAAATGACACTTTATCTGTAAAGAAAAATGTAAAATAATAGACATTTCATCAGAAACCATGGAGGCTGTGAGGAAGTGACAACATTTTTCAACTAAGGAAAGAAAACAACCCAGAATCATATATGCAGCAAAATTACTTTTTAGAAATGTAGGGGAAACTGAGACATTCTCAGATAAAGAAAAACTAAGAGAATTTATTACTCTAAATTAATGTCTAAAGGAAGTTTTCTAAATAGGAATGATTAAAAATACCAATTGTAAAAAATCAGGAAGAAAGAAAGAGCAAAAGTAAGAAAAAAATCCAATAAACTTTCCTTCCCCTCTTGAGTCTTCTAAATAACACTTAATGGCTGAAGCAAAAATTATAATACTGTCTAATGTGGTTCTAAATGAACATAGAAAAACTATTTAAACAATTATATGTAAGTGGAGAAAAATAAAGAGAAGGGATTTTTAAGGGTTCTGCATTTCACTTGAACTGGTAAAATGATGCCACCAGTAGTAAGTTAGTTATACAGAATGTAATACCTGGAGGAACCAGTAAAACAGTAAAAAGCTATGTAAAGAGATCCACTCAAAACTGCTATTAATAAAACAAAATGGAATTCTAAAAAATGTTAAAGTAACCACAGGAAAACAATATAAAAAATTTAAAAAACCCAAAAACAATAAACAGAAAAAAAGAAATAGTAGACAAGCTGTAATATATCAATAATTACATAAATAGAAATGGCTTACTATACCAATTAAAAGGCTCAGATTTGAAAAGTGGTAAAAAAATGAACCAACTATATACTCTCTACATGAAACTCACTTCAAATATAATGATAGAGGCAGATCAAAAGTAAAAGAATGGAAAATATGTATATATATATATATATATAACTTACAAAAACTGATCAAAAGAAAGTAAGAGTGGCCATATTGATGTCAGATAAAGTCTACCTCAGTGCAAAGAAAGTCTCCAGAAACAGAAAGAGACATTATGTAACAATAAAAGGTATAATAAAAGGGTCAATCCACCAAGAAGACATAATACTAAATATATGTACATCAAACAACAGAACTGTAAAATATGTGAAGCAAAAGCTGATAGAAATGAAGGAGAAACAGACAAATGCACAGTTATACTTGGAAATGTCATCACTCTTCCACCAATTAATAATGGAACAACTAGACAGAAAACCATCAAAGACATAGAAGTCAACAACACCATCAACCCATAAGATCTCATTGACACTTATATAATGCTCCAATCAACAACAGCAGAATACATATTCTTGTCAAGTGCCCCAAAAACATATACCAGCATCATTACATCTTGGGCCATAAAACAAACCTCAAAAAATTTCAAGAACTGAAATTAAATATAAGGTATTCTCTGACCACAAAGCAATCAACTGACAAATCAATAACAGAGATTATAGGAAAATCTCTAAACACATGGAAACTAAACAAGTCACTTCTTCTATGTAATTTATGGGTCAAAGAGAAAGTCCCAAGGAAAAATTAAAAAAAAAGCATCAGACTGATTAAGAATGAAAATTCAACATAAAAACTTGGGAACAGAAGCACCTGGATGGCTCAGTTGTTTAAGCATCTGCCTTCAGCTCAGGTCATGATCCCAGGGTTCTGGGATCTGCTCAGCAGGGAGTCTGCTTCTCTTTCTCCCTCTACCCTCTTCCCCAACCCCATTCATGCTCTCTGTCACATGCACTCTCTCTCTCTTAAATAAATAAATAAAATCTTTTTAAAAATTGGGGGACAAATCTATAACAGTGCAAAGAGACAGATTTATAGTGCAAAATATATTAGAAAAGATAAAAGATAATCTAAGCTCCCACCCCAAGAATTTAGAATAAGACGAGCAAAATAACCAAAAATAAGTAGAATGAAGAAAATAATAAGGATAAGAGCATAAAGCAATGAAATTGAAAACAGAAAAACTTAGAAAATATTATTGAAACAAAGAGCTGGTTCATAGGATAGATCAATAAAATTGACAACAGGAGCGCCTAGGTGGCTCAGTCGTTAAGTGTCTGCCTTTGGCTCAGGTCATGATCCCAGGGTCCTGGGATCGAGCCCCGCATCAGGCTCCCTGCTCTGCAGGAAGCCTGCTTCTCCCTCTCCACTCCGCTTGCTTGTGTTCCCTCTCTCGCTGTGTCTCTCTCTGTCAAATAAATAAATAAATAAATAAATAATAAATAAATAAATAAATAAATAAATAAATAAAATTGACAACAAAATGACTGACAAAGAAAATAAGATAAAAGACAAAATTATCAATATCAGAAATGAAACAGGATGTTACTATACACCCTGATGACATCAAAAGTATAGTAAGGAACAACTACAAACAATTCTGCAAAACATATGTTGGTAACTTAGACAAAATAGGCTAATTTCTCAAAAGAAACGCAAACAACCACAAGTCATTCATATGAAATAGAAAACTTGTATAGCCTTATAGCTATGAAAAAAAATTTATAATTTAAACTCTCCCTAAAAAGAAATCTCTATGTTCAGATGGTTTCACTGAGTAATTCTACTAAAATGTTTAAGGAGGAATTAACACTGATTCTAAAATTTCTTCTAGAAAATAGAAAAAGGGATACTTTCAAATTCATTTTATGAAGATAATGTTATCCTGATACCAAAGCCAGGCAAAGACAGTACAAAAAAGAAAGAAAGAAAGAAAGAAAGAAAGAAAGAAAGAAAGAAAGAAAGAAAGAAAGAAAGAAAGAAAGAAAAAAGAAAGGAAGAAAGGAAGAAAAAAGAAAGGAAGAAAGGAAGAAAGAAAGAAAAAGAATACTATAGACCAATATCACTCAAAATAAAGATGTAAAAATCCTTTACAAAACAGTAGCAAATAGAATCCAACAATGTATATAAAACAATTATCCAACATGATCAAATAGGGCTTATTGCAGCATGCAAGGCTGATTCAACATTACAAAAAAATATCAATCAATGTAATTCTCCATATTCATAGAATAAAGAAGAAAATTCACATGATCATATCAATCAATACAGAAAAAAAATTGACGTAATTCAACACACATTCATGATTAAAGAAAATGGGATCAGTGGGAATCTCCTCAACTTGATGAAGAGCATGTACAAAAAATCTGTGACGAACATTATATTTAATGGCAAGAAAAACAAATTCGTTTCCCTTAAGGTTGAAAGCAAGACAAGGATGCTTGCTCTCATCACTCTATGCAACAGTTCTAACCAGTGCAATCAGGAAAAGAAAGGACATAAAATGACTTATAGATCAGAGAGGAAAAATTAAAACTCTTCTTATTTGGGGCGCCTGGGTGGCTCAGTCGTTAAGCGTCTGCCTTCGGCTCAGGTCATGATCCCAGGGTCCTGGGATCGAGTCCCACATCGGGCTCCCTGCTCAGCGGGAAGCTTGCTTCTTCCTCTCCCACTCCCCCTGCATGTGTTCCTGCTCCCACTCTCTCTCTGTCAAATAAATAAATAAAATCTTTAAAAAAAATAAAATAAAAAAATAAAACTCTTCTTATTTGTATATGGCATGACTGTCTAAAACTTCTAAGGAATGTACAAACTCTTAGAACTAAAAAGTTGAGTTCAACAAGTTTGAAGGACATAAGATAAACAAACAAAAATAAATTGCTTTTATATATATGATAAATGAACACATGGGCAGTGAAAATAAAAGGCATAAAAAATATAAAATAAAATAAAAATAAAAATCACTAAAAAAAACAAAATATTATGTATCAATCTAACAAAACAACGATAGGACTTTTATGCTGAAATATACAAAACACTGATGAAAGAAACAAAAAATATATGGTGAGATATACTGTCTTTATGGATTGGGAGACTCAGGAAATAAAAAGGCCCATTTTCCCAAAATCGATATACAAGATTAATGCAATTCTTATTAAAATCCCAGCAAAATATTTTGTATATATAGACAAGTTTTTCCAAAAATATGTGGAAAACAAAGGAAGTACAATAGCTAAAACAATTGCAAAAAAGAAAAATGAGATGAAATCAATGCCTGTACTTGATGGCAAGAGTAATTGAGGCTATTTGGTAGTGGTTGAAAAATACATGCATAAATTGGTGGAACAGAATGAAGAACCCAGAAAGGATCCATACAGATATAATGACTTGATTTTTGAGAAAGATGAAAAGGCAATTCAATAAACAAGGATAACCTTTCAACAAATGCATAGGCAACCAAATGGATCTTGACCTAAATCTTGTTATCTTGGGGTGCCTGCGTGGCTTAGTCCGTTAATCTCCTGACTCTCAATTTTGGCTCAGGTCATGATCTCAGGCTCATAAGATCCAGCCCTAAGTCAGGATCCAAACTCAGTGGGGAGTCTGCTTGAGATTCTCTCTCTCTCTCTCCTCCCTCTGTCCCTCCCCCTGCTTACGAGCTCCCTCTCTCATGAATAAAATAAATAAATAATAAATAAATAAATAATAAATAAAAACTTTAAATCTTGTATCTTACACAAAATTTAACTAAAACTGGATCACAGACTTAAATGTAAAACTTAAAACTATCTTTAAAACACTTTTAGGGATGCCTGGGTAGCTCAGTCGTTAAGCGTCTGCCTTTGGCTCAAGTCATGATCCCAGGGTCCTGGGATTGAGCCCCACATCAGGCTCCCTGCTCAGTGGGAAGCCTGCTTCTCCCTCTCCCACTCTCCTTGCTTGTGTTCCCTCTCTCACTGTGTCTCTCTCTGTTAAATAAAATCTTTAAAAAAAAAAAAACTTTTAGAAAATACAACCTTTATTAATAACCTCTAAAAACTGGAATCAATCAGATGGAAATGTTTAAGGAAAATGGTATATCCATATTTTGGAATACTATGAACTATTGTTACATGCAAGAACTTGGATGAATCACCAGAGAAATACATTGAGTGAAGAAAGCCAATCCATAATGGTTACATACTCTTTGATTTTTTATGTAACATTTTTGAAATGTCAACATGATAGAAATGGAGAACATATTAGTAGTTGCCTCGGGTTAGGCATGGAAGGAAAATGTGGCTATTAATAGGGAACATGAGGGATCCTTGCAGTGATGAAAATGTTCTGTATCTTGATTGTATCAATACCAATACTTTGGTTGTGATATTGTATTATCGTTTTACAAGATGTCACCATTGTAGGAAAGTAGATACATGTACATGGTATCTCTCCATATGATCTTTTAAAATTTTATGTGAATCTAAAATTATCTCAAAAGAAAAAAAGGGCCAAAAGGTTAAAAAAAAAAAAAAGCCCCCAAAACAAAACAAATCTGTTAAATGAATGAATATTTTGGCTGAACTGTGATCTAAATCACCTCTTATAATCTTATAAAAAACAAGAATACAGAATTGACTTTACTCATATAACTTTCATTCAATATACATTATTTAGGAAAAAAGAGAGAGACACCTGATTGTTGGAGCCTTGATCAAACAGCCTTGATTGTTAGAGAAGCCTTGGACCCCATCAAGCACCAAATCTAAATGGGGACCGATAGAGTTGCCAGTATAAAGCTGCCATGTCAAAATGATTTTTGGGTGTGGGCTGGCTCTCTCCATTCTGGAGGGTATGTAGGTGATTTGGAATGCTCTGAGCTCCAAAGGGCTGGAAGACCTGGTTGCCCAAGGCCTGGAACAGGGCAACTGTCGGGAGGAGAGGCCAGATACACACACACACACACACACACACACACACACACTCTAATAAAAGAAAGCAAAGCAATATGGAAAAAAAATTGAACAGTTTCAGTGACCAGTGGGAAAATATTGAAAAGAACATATCATATAACTGGAATCTCAGAAGAAAAGAAAGAACAGAAAAAAGAAAAAAAACTTTGAAAAAATAGTGACCAAACATTTTTGAAATTTCATGTAAACTAGACCCATATATCCAAGAGTCTCAATGAACCCAAGCAGGATAAACACAAAGAAAACTGAACCATAACACATCATGATCAAATTGATGAAAATCAATGATAAAGAGAAAATTTTAACAGAATCCAAAGGACAAAGAAAACTATATTACATATAGAAGAAAAGATAAAAAATAGCTCCATATACCTTGTTGGAAACCATGCAAGACAGAAGACAGTGGAACATTTTTTTTTTTTTAAAGATTTTATTTATTTATTTGACAGAGAGACACAGTGAAAGAGGGAACACAAGCAGGGGGTATGGGAGAGGGAGAAGCAGGCTTTCTGCAGAGCAGGGAGCCCAATGTTGGGCTCGATCCCAGGACCCTGGGATCATGACCTGAGCTGAAGGCAGACGCTTAACAACTGAGCCACCCAAGCGCCCTGACAGTGGAACATTTTTAAAATGCTGAGGGAAAATAAAAACAAACAAACGAAAATAGAAGTACATATCCAAAGTGGATATGACATAAATGGAGAAGACATAAAGACATTTTCAGAAAAAAAGGAGTAAGCTGAAAGTATTCATCACTACAGATCAAAACTCAAGAAATGTTGAAAGAAGTCATTCAGGTAGAAGGTAAATGACAGCAAATGGAAATGTGAACCTACACAATGGATTAAAGAAAGCAAGGCATTGTACATGTGTGGACAAAAATAAAAGATAGTTTTTGTCATTTAAAAAATATACCTAATATATATCTGTATAGGTTAAAGCAAACATAGTAGCAATATATTTGGTATTTTTTATATATAACAATTCTACAAAGCAATGGAACATAAAGAAATGAAAGTATATTGTAAGGTTCTAACATTATACATCAAGAAGTAAATAACATTTTCAAGGTAGACTGTGATAAGTTATGATAATTTAATAATAAATATTGTAAATCCTAGAATAACAATTATTTAAGGAGGTATAACTAGTAAAGCACTATCAGAGACAAAATAAGATATAAAAATCCTTAATTAACCAAGGAGAAGTCAGAAAAGAGAAAAAGGGAATAAAGAATAAGTGAGAAAAATTGAAAACAAAGAGCATTCTCATAGATTAAAACCCATATTGAAAATTACAGTAAATATAAATTCTCTAAATATTCATAAGACAAGATAAGGATTGGGGCACCTCGGTGGCTCAGTTGGTTAAGTATCCAACACTTAATTTTGGCTCAGGTCATGATCTCAGGATCATGAGATTGAGCCCTGCATCAGGTTCCACACTCAGCAGAGAGTCTGCTTGAGATTCTCTCTCCCTTTCCCTCTGTTCCTCCCCCTGCTCTCCCTCTTTCTAAAATATAAATAAATAAATAAATAAATAAATAAATAAATAAATGAAATCTTTAACAACAACAATAAAAAGGTTAGGGATTTTCAGACTTGGAAAAAAGCAGGACACAACTATGTGCTATCTACAATAAACACACTTTAACTATAAAGAATAAGATATATATTTTATTTATTTTTATTTTTTATTTTTTTAAAAGATTTTATTTATTTATTTGAGAAAGAGGGAATGAGAGACAGAGAGCACGAGAGGGAAGAGGGTCAGAGGGAGAAGCAGACTCCCCACTGAGCAGGGATCCCGATGTGGGACTTGATCCCAGGACTCCAGGATCATGACCTGAGCTGAAGGCAGTCGCTTAACCAACTGAGCCACCCAGGCGCCCAAGATATATATTTTAAAGGGTAAAAATATATACTGTGATAATACTAACCAAAAAACTTTGAGTGGCTGTATTAATTTTGCACAAAGTGATTTCAGACAAAGTAGATTAGGATGAAAGGGGCATTTCATTCTAATCAGGTAATCAATTTTTCAAGAAAACACAAAACCATTTTAAATGTGTATGTACCTAATAACAGAGCTTCAAAATACATGAAGCATAAATTGATGTAACTGAAAGAAGTACATACACCCATACATATAGTTGGAAATTTCAATATTTTTTACCAATAATAGATAAGATAGGTGACAGAATAGTAATAGGCCTATAGGCATGAGTTAACAACTGTCAAATAAATTGACATTTACAACAACTTCAGTCAATCATTGCAGAATATACATTTTTTGAGTATACAGAGAACATTTAACAAGATAAAATGTTCTGAGCCAAAACCAAGTCTCAATAAATATAAAATGATTGCAGATATACAGAGTATATTTTCTAATCAAAATGGAATTAAATTAGAATAAAAAATAATATCTGGAATTTACACAAATGTATAGAAATTTAATAATACAATTTTATTATCCATGACTCAAAGGAATTACAAAATACTTTTAAGTGAATATAAACATTATCAACATGTGTAGGGGAAAACTAAAACAGTGCTTAGAGGAATGTATAGCTTTAAGTACTCATATGGGAAAAGAAGTAGGTCTAAAAGTTTGGAAACTAAAAAAGGAAGAGCAAGTTAACCTAAAATAATTTGAGTAAAAATAATAGAGTGGAACCAGTGAAATAAAGAATAAACAATAGAGGCAATCAATAAAATGAAAATTTGGTTTCTAAAAGGTCAATGAAATTGACAAACTTCTATATTAAGCAAGAATAAAGATATGACATAATTAATAAGGGGATATGATTAATTTTTGCAAATATATTTGACAGTTTATATGAAAGGAGCAAATGCCTTGAATGGCATATTGCAATATGTCAAAACTGACTCAGGAAGCAATGGAAAGCTTAAATAGTCTTATAGCAATATTGAAAATTATATTAATAAATAAAAAATTTTCCTCAAAGAAAATTCTAGGCCAAGATGGCTTCACTGGTGAATTGTCTTAAACGTTTAAATAAGAAATTATAGTAATTCTACACAAACTCTTGAAGAAAGTAGACAGGAAGGAATATTTCCCAACTCACTTTACTAAGCCAGAACTACTCTGTACTAGACAAATACTACAAAAAAATAAAACTATAGAAAAATAATCCTGATTTAAGATAGATTCAGAAATCCCACATAATCTTTTGACTAACAATTCCGAGTTTTAACAAGACAGCAGAACACCTAGAACCTTCATGTGTGGAAATATAAAGTTGCATAACTCTGGAAGACAATTTGTCAGTATTTTATAAGGTTAAATATGCACTTACTTTATGGCACAACAATTCTACTCTTAGGTATTTACTTTGTAATAAACTACTCCGCAGTAATAAAAATGAATGTGCTGCTAATATACACAAAAACATAGATGAATTCAAAATCATTAGGCTAAGCTTTAAAAAAATACAGACAAAATAATAACATAATGAATTATTCATTTTATACAACACTCTAGAGTACACAAATCTAAAGTATGCTGAAGGAAAGCAGATCATTGGTTGCTAAGACTGAAGATAGAGTAATTGTAAGAGTAGAGTAACTGGGAAAAGAAATAAAGGAAACTTTTGGGGCGATAGAAATAATTACATCTTCCTTCCGGGAGTGAGATGGTGGAGGAGTAGGAGACCTAAATTCCATCTGGTCCCAGGAATTCAGCTAGATAGGGATCAAACCATTCTGAACACCTACAAATTCAACAGGAGATCGAAGGAAAGAATAGCAGCAACTCTCTGAACAGAAAAGCGACCACTTTCTGGAAGGTAGGACGTGCGGCAAAGTGAATCCGAGGCGATATTCGGGAAGATAGATGGCGGGGGAGGGAGCCTCCATCAGCCGATACCAGCAAGTGATAGAGCAGCAGAGCACAAAATTGGAAATTTTAGAAGTCTGCTCTGCTGAGGGACATTGCTCCAGTGGCTAAGCGGGGGGTAGAACCCTTGTGGGACAGTGTGGTCTCGGGACCCTCGGGGTCACAGAAAGACCGGGGGTGCCTGAGCGCGGCAGAGCTCCCAGGTATCAGAGTGGGGAAGCTGGCTACAGAGATGGAGACGAGGAGCGGGCTCTCAGCTCGGGGTTGCCATAAACCATAATCTGAGGCAGAGTCAGGCTACTGCTCCTCCAGCAGGGACCCAACAAGTGGCAGGTCCGGGGAGACTTCCCTTCCAACCCTGGGAGGAGCAGTGTGGGAGTGCACTGCAGGGATCTGCTGAGTTTGGAGACTCCACATGGGGTCAGGTGCCAGAGATAGAAATGCTCGGTCACAGGCCGTGTGAGTACGGAGTGTGGGCAGAGACCAGGGAGACAGGAGTGATTGACTGCTTTTCTCTGGGGGCTCACTAAGGAGTGGGGTCCCAAGTTTCTTGGCTCCTTTGGGGCAGAGATTGAGAAGCTGCCATTTTCACTCTCGTCCTCCAAAGCTGTAGGGAAAGCTTGCAGGGAACAAAAGCTCCTGAGAGCAAACCTGAGCAGATTACTTAGCCCGCCCCCAGCAAGGGTGGTGGAATTCCGCCTCCGGCAAAGACATTTGAGAACCACGGCAACAGGAACCTCCCCCAGGAGATCAGTAAGAACAGCCAGCCAAGACCAAGTTTACCAATCAATGAGAATGGCAGAATGCCAGCACTAGGGGAATATAGCACATAGAATTCATGGCTTTTTCCCCATGATGCTTTAGTCCTTCAAAGTTAATTTTTTTTTAATTTTCTTTTTTTCTTTTTTTTAAATTTTTTCTTTTCCCCTTTTTCAACCAACATCTTATCAGTTCCTTTTTTTAAAATCTTTTTTTAAATTTTATTATGTTATGTTAATCACCATACATTACATCATTAGTTTTTATTGTAGTGTTCCATGATTCATTGTTTGCATATAACAAACAGTGCTCCATTCAATACGTGCCCTCTTTAATACCAATCATCTTTTTTATTTTTCATTTTTAGAGTCATATTCTAACTTTCATAGTAGTTAACCTTATTTTTGGTATATATATAAGTTGTTCTCTCTTTAAAATTTTGGGATACAGTTTCTTCTAACAGAACAAAATATACCCTAAATCTCTAGTGTATGGTTTTGTTCTAGTCTCCTGCCTGATCACATTCTCTCCATTTTTTTTTAAATTTCTCTTCTTTCTTTTTTCAACCAACTACTTATCAATTCCTTTTATAAACTCTTTTACAATTTTCATCTTTACAGTCATATCCCATCCCTTCATTATATTTACCCTTATTTTTGTACATATATAAGTTTTTCTTTCCTTAAAATTTTGGGAGGCACTTTCTTCTAACAGACCAAAATACGCCCAAAATCTAGTGTGTGGTACTGATCTATGCACCACTCTGATCATATTTGATCATATTCTTTTTTTTTTTTTCTATTTCTTTCCTTTTTTTTTTCTTTTTTCTTTCCTTCCCTTTCTTTTCCCCTGGTTTCAGGTCTCTTCTGATTTGTTTAGTGTATATTTTTCTGGGGTCATTGTTACCCTGTTAACATTTTGTTCTCTCATTCATCTGTTTTCCTCTGGACAAAACAAAAAAAAGAACAAGAGGCAGTACTGACTGCAAGGGACCTAATCAATACGGACATTAGTAAGATGTCAGAATTAGAGTTCAGAATGATGATATAAAGATACTAGCTGGGCTTGAAAAAAGCATGGAAGATACTAAAGAAACCCTTCCTGTAGAAATAAAAAAACTAAAATCTAACCAAGTCAAAATTAAAAAAGGCTATTAATGAGGTGCCATCAAAAATGGAAGCTCTAACTGCTAGGATAAATGACGCAGAAGAGAGAATTAATGATATAGAAGACCAAATGATGGAGAATAAAGAAGCTGAGAAAAAGAGAGATAAACAACTACTAGATCAAAAGGGCAGAATTCGAGAGATAAGTGATACCATAAGACAAAACAATATCAGAATAATTGGGATCCCAGAAGAAGAAAGAGAGAGAGGGGCAGAAGGTATATTGGAGCAAAGTATAGCAGAGAACTTCCCTAATTTGGGGAAGGAAACAGGCATCAAAATCCAGGAGGCACAGAGACCCCCTCAAAATCAATAAAAATAGGTCAACACCCCAACATCTAATAGTAAAACTTTCAAGTCTCAGAGACAAAGAGAAAATCCTGAAAGAAGCTCAGGACAAGAGGTCTATAACCTACAATGGTAGAAACATTATATTGGCAACAGACCTATCCACAGAGACCTGGCAGGCCAGAAAGGACTGGCATGATATATTCAGAGCACTGAATGAGAAAAATATGCAGCCAAGAATACTATATCAGCTAGGCTGTCATTGAAAATAGAAGGAGCAATAAAAAGCTTCCAGGACAAACAAAAACTAAAAGAATTTGCAAACATGAAATCAGCCCTACAAGAAATATTGAAAGCGGCCCTCTAAGCAAAGAGAGAGCCTAAAAGTAACATAGACCAGAAAGGAACAGAGACGATATACAGTAATAGTCACCTTACAGGCAATACAATGACACTAAATTCGTATCTTTCCATAGTTATTCTGAATGTAAATGGGCTAAATGCCCCAATCAAAAGACACAGGCTATCAGATTGGATAAAAAACAAGACCCATCCATATGCTGTCTGCAAGAAACTCATTTTAGACCCAAAGACACCTCCAGATTGAAAGTGAGGGGGTAGAAAACCATTTACCATGCTAATGGATATCAAAGAAAGGTGGGGTGGCAATCCTTATATCAGACCATTTAGATTTTCAACCAAAGACTATAATAAGAGATGAGGAAGGACACTGTATCTTACTTAAAGTGTCTATCCAACAAGAAGATCTAACAATTGTAAATATCTATGCCCCTAACATGGGAGCAGCCAATTATATAAGCCAATTAATAACAAAAGCAAAGAAACACATCGACAACAATACAATAATAGTGGGGGACTTTAACACCCCCCTCACTGAAATGGACAGATCATCTAAGCAAAAGATCAACAAGGAAATAAAGGCTTTAAATGACACACTGGACCAAATGGACTTCACAGATATATTCAGAACATTCCATCCCAATGCAACAGAATGAATACACATTCTTCTCTAGTGCGCATGGAACATTCTCCAGAATAGCTCACATCCTAGGTCACAAATCAGGTCTCAACCAGTACCAAAAGATTGGGATCATTCCCTGCATATGTTTGGACCAAAATGCTTTGAAAGTAGAACTCAATCACAAGAGGAAAGTTGGAACGAACTCAAATACATGGAGGCTAAAGAGC
>NC_138369.1:105801715-105857039 GCF_054177405.1 Leptonychotes weddellii | reverse complement strand
GCAAATCAATCAATGTGATACAATACATTAATAAAAGAAAGAACAAGAACCATATGATCCTCTCAATAGATGCAGAAAAAGCATTTGACAAAGTACAGCATCCTTTCTTGATTAAAACTCTTCAGAGTGTAGGGATAAAGTGTACATACCTCAATATCATAAAAGCCATCTATGAAAAACCCACAGTGAATATCATTCTCATGGGGAAAAACTGAGAGCTTTCCCCCTAAGGTCAGGAACACGACAGGGATGTCCACTATCTCCACTACTATTAAACATAGTACTAGAAGTCCTAGCCATAGCCATCAGACTACAAAAAGAAATAAAAGGCATCTGAATCGGCAAAGAAGAAGTCAAATTCTCACTTTGTAGATATGATACTTTATGTGGAAAACCCAAAAGACCACCCCAAAACTGTTAGAACTCATACAGGAATTCAATAAAGTGGCAGGATATAAAATCGATGCATAGAAATCAGTGGCATTCCTATACACCAACAACAAGACAGAAGAAAGAGAAATTAAGGAGTTGATCCCATTTACAATTGCACCCAAAACCATAAGATACCTAGGAATACATCTAACGAAAGAGGCAAAGAATCTGTACTCAGAAAAGTATAAAATACTCATGAAAGAAATTGAGGAAGACACAAAGAAATGGAAAATTGTTCCATGCTCATGGATTGGAAGAACAAATATGGTGAAGATGTCAATGCTACCTAGAGCAATCTACACATTTAATGCAATCCCTATCAAAATACCATCCACTTTTTTCAAGGAAATGGAGCAAATAATCCTAAAATTTGTATGGAACCAGAAAAGTCCCCAAATACCCAGAGGAATGTCGCAAAGAAAAGCAAAGCTGGTGGCAACACAATTTCGGACTTCAAGCTCTATTACAAAGCTGTCATCATCAAGACAGTATGGTACTGGCACAAAAACAGACACATAGATCAATGGAACAGAATGGAGAGCCCAGAAATGGACCCTCAACTCTATGGTCAACTAATCTTCGACAAAGCATGAAAGAATATCCAATGGAAAAAGTCTCTTCAACAAATGGTATTGGAAAAATTGGACAGCCACATGCAGAAGAATGAAACTGGACCATCTCCTTACACCACACACAAAAATAGACTCAAAATGGTTGAAAGACCTAAATGTGAGACAGGAGTCCATCAAAATCCTAGAGGAGGACACAGGCAGCAACCTCTTTGACCTCAGCCGCCTCAACTTCTTCCTAGAAACATCGCCAAAGGCAAGGGAAGCAAGGGAAAAATGAACTACTGGGACTTCATCAAGATAAAAAACCTCCTGCACAGCAAAGGAAACAGTCAACAAAACCAAAAGACAACCGACAGAATGGGAGAAGATATTTGCAAATGACAGATCAGATAAAGGGCTAGTATCCAAAATCTATAAAGAACTTATCAAACTCAACACCCAAAGAACAAATGATCCAATCAAGAAATGGGCAGAAGACATGAACGGACATTTTTCCAAAGAAGACATCCAAATGGCCAACAGACACATGAAAAAGTGCTCAACATCGCTCGGCATCAGGGAAATCCAGATCAAAACCACAATGAAATACCACCTCACACCAGTCAGAATGGCTAAAATTAACAAGTCAGGAAATGACAGATGTTGGCAAGGATGCGGAGAAAGGGGAACCCTCCTACACTGTTGGTGGGAATGCAAGTTGGTGCAGCCACTCTGGAAATCAGTATGGAGGTTCCTCAAAAAGTTGAAAATAGAGCTACCATACGACCCAGCTATTGCACTACTGGGTATTTACCCCAAAGATACAAATGTAGTGATCCAAAGGGGTACATTCACCCCAATGTTTATAGCAGCAATGTCCATAATAGCCAAACTATGGAAAGAGCCCAGATGTCCATCAACAGATGAATGGATAAAGAAGAAGCGGTATATATATATATACAATAGAATATTATGGAGCCATCAAAAAGACCCTGAAATCTTGCCATTTGCAACGACGTGGGTAGAACTGGAGTGTATCATGCTAAGCGAAATAAGTCAATCAGAGAAAGACATGTATCATATCATCTCACTGATATGAGGAATTCTTAACCTCAGGAAACAGACTGAGGGTTGCTGGAGTGTGGGGGGGTGGGAGGGATGGGTGATTGAGTGATAGACATTGGGGAGGGTGTGTGCCATGGTGAGCACTGTGAATTGTGTAAGACTGATGAATCACAGACTTGTACCTCTGAAACAAATAATACATTATATGTTTAAAAAAAAAAAAAAAGAAGACAGTAGGAAGGGAAAAATGAAGGGGGGGAGACCGGAGGGGGAGATGAACCATGAGAGACTATGGGCTCTGAGAAACAAACTGAGGGTTCTAGAGGGAGGATGTGGGGGATGTGTTAGCCTGGTGATGGGTATTAAAGAGGGAAGGTATTGAATGAAGCACTGGGTGTTATATGCAAACAATGAATCATGGAACACTACATCAAAAACTAATGATGTAATGTATGGTCATGAACATAACATAATAAAATAAAATTAAAATAAAGAAAAAGAAATAATTACATCTTTATTGTGGTAGTAATTACATGGCATGTACACATAAGTGTATAATATTAAAGTTGTTGCATTTTATTACATGTAAATTGTACCTCTAAAATGTTGAGTTAAAAAAAAAGGTAAATAACAATAACAAAAAAGGAGGACTATTTTTGTTTGGTTATGGTAAATACTATAAACAAAGAAATTGATAGAGGAGTACTCCATTATTTGTATACATCCCAATAGATTTTTGGGCCCCATTCATAGCAAGTACCAGATCTTATTCATCTCTTCTAAGCCATCCAAACATATTTGCTTAACAAATGTATGTTAATGTTTTAAAGAAGAGTGTGAATAAATAACACTCTTACTTTCTTTCATAAGAAAGCAGTGGTTACAACCTCACTTATATCTTGCTCTCCTTGCCCAGATACTAATTGTCCTGACTACTTTATTGACTAAGTCTTTTTCTTTTTCTAAGCCTCAGATCTAGGGACTACATCCTCCATGAAATCTTTACCAATGATCACAATGATAGCTTTCGTTATTGAAATAGACAGATTTTTTCAAATTGGGGTCCTTATTGTAGTAGTGTTTGTGGATGATAGATGTTATATGATAAAATTTCTAACACCAAATAAGCTTGTGAATGCTTATTCAGCAAAGCTATTTTCCATTGAATTTCTCAGAGCTTTTAATATGCTATAATGGATTGTAGTCATCCAAAAGATGATAGGGTATTTAGGTTTGCCATGATTGTTTGACCATGGCATTCTTTTTATTGTAAATAAATTCAATAATTTAATGTTTCATAGAACAAATATGGGAAATGATGGATGATACCATACACTCAGTTCTTATAATATCCTATAACTTTAAGAGATCAATAACAGGACACATTTTATTTCTTTGAATAATTTACAATTCCTTGGAGGCAAGGACCTGAGTCATATAACTTGATATAGCCATCTGTCTATAATCTATATAGAAGGTGCTTCAAAAACTGTAGTTTGATGGAAAGAGGATATAACTATAAGAAATTTAGTTTCAAGTATTGGTCTGTCAGTTGCTAATAAATCACGTTACCTTGAGTGACACTCAATAGATCCATGGTGGTAGACTCTTGATGAATAACAGTGAGTAAGACCATATTCCTGTCCTATCTCCTTCCAGTAGATGAGATAGACAACTTATGAGTGAACCCAAACAAAACAAAACAAAACAAAAATCACAGATTACTGTGAGTAATAAGGGAAATAAACAAGATGATGTAAAAGACAGTAGCTGAGAAGGAGAGCCTGACTGGAAAAGAGAAATTGGGGCAAAGGTCTCGTGACATTGAGATAGAAAAGACATAGCATATTCAAAGAAAAATAAGGAAACTTCTGTGTCTGTACGTGTAAGACATTGTGGTATATGGTAGAGGTTTCGGAATTTAAGACACTGAAGATTTTGAGTGGTTAAATGGTAGGGTCAAAAGTAAAATCTCCAGGTCTACTGATTTTTGGTTCAATAATCCTTTCCTCTTTATTAAAGATTATTAAAATATGTGCATTTTATTAAAAAATCCTTCAAAATGGTAGCCCTGAAACCACATAGGATAAAATCTTTCACTGACTTTGCAATCTTAAATCCCTCAGTATTTTGCATGCTTATGCACAGTTAAGGCATTTCAAATTCAAAATAAATTGCTGTTTCTTTTTCACTTCCTATGTAACTTGGAGAACATAAATAAGAAGATAATTTAGATGGATGAGTTGGCATGGATTTCACTAAATACGTTAGTTTAGCAGCAGTTTAAAATAATACATAGTAATTTATCTTGAACATCTCAAACTCTGGCTGAAAATCATTTTAAGGACATGATTATCAGTCACAATTTTGGAAGATGCTTAAGTGGAAAAAATAATTTTATGTATTCCCAATACAATTTAAAACCTTATTTATGTTTTTAACAAATATGAAATAAAAATATGATTTAAAAATTCAGAACTTTGGCTGATTATATTTACCTCTAGTGAGACTTTGTCATATACTTCTATTTTCTAAAAGATGTATTGATATTGAGTAGTCAGAGATATATTCTTGACTTATTTGAAAAATTAAATAGATACCTACCTTCAAACTATATGAGCCAATTTACACCTCTGAATTCAAGAAAAACCTCTTTTCAAATCTGTACAAATGTAGACTGAGGCAGCTAAATAACCAGTGGCACAAATTTCCAGCTTAAGCCCAGAATTTTTTCTCCCTTAGAGATGCTATATTACAGTCCCTCAGGTTTTCCAGTGACCAATCTTTTGATGGTTAAAGGCAGATTAAAGATGCCATGGAAAATATATGGGTAGTTTTGTTTTTAGCATGACTACCTCCCCAAATAGCCACGTAACACTTTCTCAAAATCATTTTCTCAAAAATATATGTTGGTAACCTCCATGTACCTCCTTGTTGGCCCCAGGGCATTTGCTAAAGGTATTCATTAGTCAGAGTCCCTTGATTTTACTTCTACCTAGATTCTCACTTCCTGACTTTCAAAGCTACTTAAAAGAGTAATTCTACTTGGAAGGTTGATATACTCATATTTAACAAAGCATCCATGTGGCTAAACAATGCACATCTTAATATATGAGGGTTTAGTCGCATTTTACTAGGAAACATGTTCTGATCCAAGAAATATGTGCCTAATAAAAAATTACTTATATATATGGCAATAAAAAAAAATCCACTCTAAAATCCCAACATCTTCCTTAATTGTTGATAGTTGAAATACAATAGGCTAATTGTTCAGTAGTCCTATAATGCAGAAGATGTCTGGGACCTTGACACCTCCCTTCTCTGGACTCATTCCTACTTTTCTTCCAAAATTTAACTTAGGTGTTATCTCTTCTTAAAAGCTTTCCCTGAACCCATTTAGGTTGGCTTATGTGCTATTCACTGGGATTCCTGCAATATATTATGCTCATTTTTACCGTTGTGCTGTTACACTTTTTATTTATGCATGTGTATCCCCTCACTAGACCATGAGCTTCTTGAGGGCAGGGAACTGTTTCCGTATCAAAGAATTTTTAATTTCCAACTCCAGTGCCTGGCATACAATAGGAACTTAAAAAACGCCCCTTGCTTCAAAGAAATGAATGACAACACAACATCTGAGAGGATGGTGAGGAAGATAAGCAGATTTTCCATCTAGTGAAATACCAAATGACTATCTCAAGCCTGAAAGAAATAAATTCTCAAAGCAAAAATGAGATAAAACAATCATTTGGTACATGATCTTTAAAAAGAGACAGAAAATCCCCCCAAACCTTTAGGTTTTCTTTTCAAGTTTTGCTCATTACTAATATTATTCGTTTCATATACTCACTCTAACTGTTCAAATGCCTCAGAGAGTCAAGACTTATTTCTAGCACAGCATTATGGATCTCTTTCATCTAAGTCCTAGATAAAATTCAAGAAATCTATTTAGTTCATGGAGAGAAGTACGACTGCCGTTGGAGTTTCTACATGCTTAATAAACTGCATGTGCACTTGAAAGGCTAATCCAAACCAACTAGAGTTAGGGTCATTATGAGGCTTGCAAGGGCACTCAGACATGAAATGCTCACTAAGACTCTAATTGAGATTCATAATTGACAGCATCTCAGTTTATGGGACAGTAAGATTGTATTCATCAAAGTACAATATAAGATTTTGTATTGACTGAATGAAGAAACTAGCCACATCTTCCTATGCTGCTATAGTTTAGTCTAGCTGTCAATTTGGCAGTTCCTGGGTTGCAAATTGTGGACATTATTGCTTAACATTCATGTCTGGTTCACATCCCAGCAGTGGCAGTTCAGCATCTACAATCATGTTTCCTAACTGCAGTCCAGCCCAGCTGGAGACCCAGTTTCCAGCACAATTGTAGCCAGCTCTGACAAGAGGTCTGTTAGTCAAATGCCACATTCTCTGAGGTACTTGGAGGCTATCTGTTTTGTGAAGTATTAAGAGATGCCACGAGAATACCAATGGAATGAGAAACTAAACATTTTCTTAAGTTAAGTATATTATTAAAAATTCTATTCCTCAGAATTGTTGTGATAATTATTGTCTAGAATATTCATGTTGACATTTAATATGTTAAACTTTTAAAATGGCATAGAGAAAAGATCAAAGAGACATGAATTTATAACCTGTCACTGCCAAGGCCAGTTGCTCTGTGATCTTGGAACAATCACTTGACTTCTAGGAGCCTTAAGTTCCTTATCTGTAAAACAAGCATCATAACAACTATTTCATAGGATTGTTGTAAATACTAAGTGAAGTAATGTGATAAAGCAACTAATACAATGTCTAGAATATCGTAGGCACTCAATAAATGTTAGGCATTTCTAGTATGAATAGAGTAAAAAAGAGAAATTGAAATGGATAAAAGAATAATAAGCTAAACATCAGAAAGAGACATTTTAGAATTTAAGATATTTGAAGTAAAACAATTGTGAGTGGTATGAAAAGCCAGAGTATATTCAGGCTTGTGTATAGCTAAACCTGACTGGAACTGAAAAAATAAGAAAATCTTTATGTAGGGAGTTAAAATAAGACAAATACTAAAGTCAGCCAAGATTTACTATGTGCCTACCATGTTTAAGATACTGGGACAGAGAGATAAATAAGGGGTACCCCCTGCCCTCAAGGGTCTTACTCCATGTGGAGAGATGAACAAGTAGATAATGTGTGGGAAAAGATGTAGAAAGAGAAGATCACATATTAGAAAAAAATCAGAACGAGGAAAGAATAGGGCCTCAAAATCCAAGAAAGGGACTTTCCAGAAGAGAGTCAAGGTCAAGGGTAAATTGGGTCAAATACTGAAGAGTTTGAGAGTCAACATAAAGGGCTGGCTTTTTCTTTTCTTTTCTTTTCTTTTGAGTGTTTCCCTTGTGCTAAGCATAGTTTGAAGCACTTCTCTCGTATTTGTTCAATACATCATTCAAGTAAAATAAGGAAAAGTATCGGATGATAGAGAGGAACAAAGAGATGAATTTGGAAGAGATAACTCTGAGCTACATTTGGAAATCTTTAACAAATAATAATAATTATGGATAAACAGTTATTGAAATCATAGATAATGTTTATATAGCGCTTAGTATGTTCCAGGCACCATTGTAAGCACTTCACATGCATTCATGCATTTAATCTTCATAACAACTCAATGTGGTAGGTACAATTTAAACATCCATTTTATAGATAAGGAAACTGAGACAGGAAATGTATTCAAAGACCAAAAGTTAAAATGTGACAGAACTGGGGTTTGTGGAAAAAGTGCTCGAAATGAGAAGGCTGGATTCAGAACTTGTTTCTTAACTCCTACACTATATTGAAGGAAGAGAGGTTGGGCTCTTTCATGATAGCTATCGACGGGATGCTTACAAAGATAGGTTATAAAGAGTGGTGTACCCAGATGATGAGGGCTTCAGAGATAAGTGATAAAGACACAATTGGAGTCAGACAACAATGATGAATACAGAGAACAGAAGAGCTAAAGGGGAAATGGCACTTTTGTTCCTTGAACATGAGGGAAATGGCATTAAGGAAATTTTGAGGGTGTACAGGAATTGATGTCTAAAACTCAGTAAACAAGCACTAAGTGGCTAGCCAGCAAGGTGAGGTCCAGGAAGGTTGCACTGGATGGAGGATATGCAGTTTGGGTGCAGGAAATGGTGCAGTCGATAACTCTGAATTCCAATCCTGATGATGTCAAGAAATAGCTTTGTAACCCTGCAGCTGAAAATGTATCCATCTCTGCTTTACGGTTCTAGCAATATTTTGTGAGTCAGGCAACTTACTAAGCTCTTTACATGCATTATTTACTTAATCTTTATTCACAACCTTATGACATATGTATGATTATTATGTCCAAATCATAGATGAGGAATATCAGTGAGTTTAATAACTGTTCATCATCACAGTAAATGAGGAAGCTGGGACTCCCACCCAAATCTATCTGACCCCCATAGTCCTTTATCTACTGGGTTGTATTGTGTCTGTAGTAACCTAGTGTTACCTATGAGAAAAAAATAGGTTTGAGAATTTTGAACTCAATCCACAATTATAGTGCATAGATATAGGCAGGCAGGAGATTAAGAACAATAGCAACAGTAGCAGTTGAGGATCGGTTATTTGAAATTGAGTATGTGTGTAGCCACCAACCCCAACGACCCAGTGCAGTGCTTGCTGGGGAACACTCATTCCCAGTGTTGCAAGCAACTTTTTTAAACAAGGGCACTTGTTGGGTGGGTGGTGAAGGAAAGGGATGTGCGTGAGTAATCTGGGGGGAATTCAATAACTGGATCATTTCAAAAGTGAGAAAGACAATGACAATGGATCTTCATTGCTTGGCCCTTCCTAAATGTGGAAATTATTTCACAAGAGCTTTCCTTTTAATTGTGCAGGAAGAATGTTGGCGTACTGATTTATAACTAAGGATACTAGGCAAGTCAAATTTTCAAGTATATATACAGATGCCAGACCTTTATTCTAATTTTTGGTTTGGAAAATGTTAAAATATAAAAAGCTCAAATTTTTTCCAAAATGCTGCTGTAGCTTAATATCTGCCATCAATAATTTCCATGTATAAAGGCATTTCCAGACATACCACTATTGAAAACAGACACACTTGGAAATTCTATTAAAGCAATGGTAGCTATAGTTCCTAAAAGTACTTGCCAAAGGTAAATAGGTCAATAAAGACCATTTTGACTTTAATCTCCCAATATGTCATTTATTCAGCTTTTAGATGATCTCTGTAATTATCAAAGATTCAAGCAAACAGTTCCTTAAGTCAAATATCACAAAAATAGGAAACACAGGGCACTTTCCAGATTTGGCCTAAGCAGTCATCAAGCCATTACTGAGTGGTCATTATATAAGCAAGACACTTGCATCTTAAAGATTTTGTCAAATCTGAATTCATATGAATCATCTTTTAGACTTCTAAAATATTTCATAACATTAAGGTTAGAACAGGATTGTTAGGCTTGTTTCCCACAAGATACACAGTGGTGATATGATTTGCTAGAAATCAAAAGGATTTGAATTTAGTATTCTATTGCTTCCAGTTTTTAGTTTAAGCTTGCATAAAAATTTGATGCCATGAATTGTACAAATAACCCTTGGACCGTAACAATTTTAATCAGTGAAATTTATCTTAAGGAAATGATCATGTATGGGAGTAAACATTTATCTGCAAGAATATTTATTATAATTTTCTTCAAAATAGTTAAAAAGTGCAAATCTAAATGTCCAACGTTAGCAAATTGGAATAGTGCAATTATAAAGAAACAATGATATGCTATGCATTATACAGTCAGCTTGAGAAATCTTGGGTTCTAGAGTTCCAGTCCCTAGATTCAAATCCTGTTTCTTCTACTTCCATGCTATGAAATCTCGGACCAATTACCCAACCTGTACCGTGCTCCATTTCCTCTTTCATAAAATAAGGATGGCAACAGTGTCTATTTTATATGGTTGCTGTGAACTTAAATGAGACAATGCACATAGATTTATTTTCCATAGGTAACTAACACAGAGGTTATTCTAAATAAATGTAAACTATTATTATAGTGCAGTCATTAAAAAACCATACAGTAGAAAATTAAATAATGTTTTAAATATTTAATGTTTAAAGTATTTTAATAAAGCAATTGTATAATAAAAGGTACAGTATAATCTTGTTTTGTAAAAGTGTGTTTACGCAAATAAAATACTTGAAAAGATTTACAACAGTATGTTAAAAATTGTTACTTCTCTATGGTGATACCGACGGTTTCTATTGTTTTTCTTCTGTGCTATTTTATTACTCATTTTTCTCCAAATTTTCTTCAGTGAACACACACTGCATTTATGAGAGAAAGTGTAAAGCCATAACAATAAATAAATTGCATGTCATATGTTGATCCATGACAAAGTTAAAAGGACCTCAGTAGAAGTTGCTGCTATCAGTATGTCAATAGTTCCTGGGGCAAGAGATGCTAATGACACCAAAAAGACCATGGGGAGAGAAGAAGTGTGGAGGGGGACCCAGTGAATCTAATAAAAGGTAATGGAATTTGAGGTGGATGACAGGAGGACCAAAAAGTCAATGTCTGCTGAAAACACAAAAGGTGCAATTTCAACATTAAGATCACTACCACTGGGGCGCCTGGGTGGCTCAGTCGTTAAGCGTCTGCCTTCGGCCCAGGTCATGATCCCAGGGTCCTGGGATCGAGCCCCGCATCGGGCTCCCTGCTCAGCGGGAGGCCCGCTTCTCCCTCTCCCACTCCCTCTGCTTGTGTCCCCTCTCTTGCTGTGTCTCTCTCTGTCAAATAAACAAATAAAATCTTTAAAAAAAAAAAAAAGATCACTACCACTGAAGTCCAAAATAATTGTTTCTAATGATCTGGAATAGAGTGATTTTACCTTGAGTTAAATACATAAGGCCCTGATTAAATTCATTAACTTCCTTATGCTTTCTTTGAAATTATTTTTATTTTCAGTTCAGTTTTAGATGTCATTTCAGGGTCTGGGCAGGTCCACTACCACCGTGAAAGGCAGGGGGACACAACCCTGGAAGAATGTCTGACCTAAGACACTGCCGAACCAGGACCTGTTGCTTCATAAGTCATCTTATTTAGCATTTCTATACCAGTATGTGTGGTGGTTATGATCAATGTCTGTTCCTCCCCTTGACTCTTTGGTCTTGTTCACTGTTGTACTTCCAGTGTCTATGTCAGTTCCTGGCCCAAAGCAGGCACTCACTAAATAGTCATTGAATGAATGAACAAATGGATGAGTTTCAACAAGTTATTTAGTCTCTCTGAGACTCAATTTTTTTCCCATTTATAAATTTGAGATTACTAGTCTCAAATCTTTTAAGGTCACCATAACTCATTTTAAATAAAATCTTATATAAAATCCTGATCTACTCAATGCTTAAAAAGTGGAGTTTCTCTGTAATAGCAGATGAAAATCCTGGAACAGCTCCACACCCATATCCTCCTCTTCACACACATGTGCACACATATGTACACACCTGTGCATGCATGCGCACACGCACACACACACATACGGGATCTTCCTTGAGTTACGTTCTTCAAACTCTCCAACTTCTTAAATTCAGATAAATTCCTGGGAACATTTAATTTGGAAACTACTGAACTAGGCAATCTCAAAGTGTTTCTATGATTCTAGGTCTCTCAACAAAGGCTGGTTAGCTATTGTTTTTACTCTCCAACCTCTCAATGAATTAGCACAAACTTATGTTCTAACTTTTGCAAAACTCAGCCCATCGGCCCATTTCTGTTACATTTTGGTTTACAATGCCAGAAATGCAAGCCTATTTTTTGATGGTCTCTCAGACACATCATGGAGATACTTTTGAGCTCTCACCCTATTTAACCTGTAATGGGTCTACCATGCAGATATTCCCCCCACCTCCCTCTTGCCCCATCATCCTAAACTCAGCAGTCCAATAACCTCCTTCCTACTAACTTCCCTGTTGTCATAGTATTACTATCATTCTTGACTCACCAACAAGAAACCCTGAAATTATCTTCTCTTTATGTCTAATCTCTCATCTCATTCTCTAGTTCCTTTCTCAACTCAGCTATAATTCCTCCTGTTATTTCATTGCTGAAATTTATCTAATCATACCTGAATTATTACAACAGATTTCTTAATCATCAAAGTGATTTTCCTAAAATATCAACTTTATTGGACCATTTCCAAGCTAACAACAGATATAGACTCCCCTGATTTTTTTCTACATCAATTCTAAACTCAACTTGACTTTTAAGACTTCCTAAAATTTGATTCCTCCACTCTCCCTATCAAAACTTCACATTTACAATTACAATTTGATAAAATTATTTTTGTCTATCCACATGCAAAATAAACAAGATTGACAATATCCTGTGTTGGTGGATATGAAAGAACTGGGTCTCTTATATACTGAAAGAAACATAAACTGGTTCCCTTTTCTTGAAGACAGATTAGTAAATTACATCAAAAGCCTAAAAAACTGTACATATTTTACATTCTATTCCACATATAGAAATGTATCCTAAGGAAACAATATAAATGTCCGAGATTATGTGCCAGGACATTAATTGAAGTTTCCATTTATCAGGGACGAGTCAAATAAATTATGGTAATTGTGATATTGGCTATAACAAGAAATACATATTTGGTCTTCAACCTCTGGCTCCTAGAACAAGAAACTTTTTAACATCCTTAGAATTTTCTGAGTGATAGAGATGAGAGAAGCATCTTTTGTTATTCATAATAATCCCCTTTCAATCATACCTGAGTTTATGCTAATGAATTTACTCTTGGTGGGTCCCTAGATAGCTTCAGGATGAGAGCTGGTTGCCAGAGGAACCAACCATGTGATTAGAGGGTTGGAACTTTTCCTCCCTCAACACCCCCACCCCTATACCCAAGGGAGGGAAGCAGGGAAGAGGAGCTGAAGACTCCCCTAAAATGATGGGGTTTGGAGAGATTAAGTTGGTGAAAACACTAAGGTGTTGGGGGAGTGGCATTCTCATAGAGTACATGGAAACTCTGTGCCCCTTGTCCCTAATACCTTGCCCTAAACATCTATTCTATTTGGCTATTACAGAGTTATATCTTTTATAATGAATTGGTCCTAGTAAGTAAAGTGTCTTCCTCAATTATGTGAGCCATTCAAGCAAATTATTAAACCTGAGGAGAGGATTATATATAGGAATACCCAATTTATAGCCAGTTGGCTAGAAGTATAGGAGGCCTGGGACTTGCAACTGGCATTGGAAGTGGAGGCAGTTTTTTGGGACTGAGTCCTTAAATCTATGGGGTCTCTGCTAATGCCAGATAGTTAATGTTACAATTGAGTTGACTTGTGGGACACCCAATTGATGTCTGAAGAGAATCTGAGAATTTCTTGGTATGGAAAACCCACATATTTAGTGTCAGAAGTGTTGGGAGTAAAATAGCTCATAGCAATCCATACACTGGAATGCTCACAAAATATTAGGACAAACCTATACTTTTATCCTCCAGAAGTAGAGGTTTCACATATTTGAAGTTTATTATTAAGGCTTTCCATATTTTAAAATTCATATTTTGGTGAATATGAGTAAAATTCTATTTGGAGGCAAAACATAAAGGAAAATACATTCCACAAAAGAAAATATTTCAAAATGGCAAGAACTTCCATAAACTGTGTAAAAAGTGATAAATTGGAAAAATATTAGAATATACATATATCTAATATATATATATCTCAGATACTGTTGGACACATCAAATGGTGAGGCTGAGAATAAATGGTACTCTAATAGTCCTAGTAGAATAAAATATGGCTTCATGATTCTAGTTTGGCTACATATCAAGATCTTATAATTGACTGCATAATTACATTTTCAAGAATTTAGCCTAAGAAAATAATTGAGGATGTTTGTAATAACAAAAGATTGTTCACTGCAGCATTGTTTTGAAAAAATAAAGGAGTAAAAAGTCTTGTTACTTGATAGTAGGAAAATGAGTAAGGATATTTTGCTATAATCACTGAATGAGATATTATGCAGCTATTGGAAATTATGTAGATTTATCTTAACTGACAAGAGCAAATAGGTTTCATAAGATATTAAGTAATTTAAATAAAGAAAAAAGAAATAGGTTAGGTTACAAAACCATACAATCAATATGATACCAGAACTGATAAAAGCAAAACAAAACCAAAAAAGTATATATATTTTCTGGAAGAACCCATAATATAATAAAAGTGAAACCACTCTGGAAAATAGTAAGGAGGTTCCTCAAGACGTTCAAAATAGAGCTACCCTATAACCTAGCAATTAAGTATTTACCCCAAAGATACAGATGTAATGAAAAGAAAAGGAACATGCACCCCAATATTCACAGCAGCAATGTCCACAATAGCCAAACTATGGAAGGAGCTGAGATGTCCTTCAACAGATGAATGGATAAAGAAGATGGATTTTTCATATATATCGTGGAATATTACTTAGCCATCAAAAAGGATGAATACCGGGCGCCTGGATGGCTCAGTTGGTTAAGCGACTGCCTTCGGCTCAGGTCATGATCCTGGAGTCCCTGGATCGAGTCCCGCATCAGGCTCCCTGCTCGGCAGGGAGTCTGCTTCTCCCTCTGACCCTACCCCCTCTCATGTGCTCTCTCTCATTCTCTCTCAAATAAATAAATAAAATCTTTTTTTTAAAAAAAAAAGCATGAATACCCACCATTTGCATCGACATGGATGGAACTGGAGGGGCTTATGCTAAGGAGAATAAGTCAAGCAGAGAAAGACAATTATCATATGGTTTCACTCATATGTAGAACATAAGGAATAGTGTGGAGGACCACAGGGGAAGGGAGGGAAAACTGAATGGGAAGAAATCAGAGAGGGAGACAAACCATGAGAGACTCTGGACTCTGGGAAACAAACTGAAGGTTGCAGAGGGGAAAAACGTGGGGGGATGGGGTAACCAGGTGATGGGTATTAAGGAGGGCAAGTGATGTGATGAGCATTGGGTGTTATACACAACTAATGAATCCTTGAACACTACAACAAAAACTAATGATGTACTATATGTTGGCTAACTGAACATAATAATAATAATATTAAAGTGAAACCAGTAACTAATATAGTTGAGGTTGGAATTTATTTTTATTGATTGATTGATTGATTGTTTAGGTGGAATTTATTTTTTTCTTTTTCACCTGTTGGCATTTTATAGTTCATCTTCAGCAAATATCATTTGCTTAATAAAGAAAAAAGGAAAATGCAGAACAATGGTGGGAACATGAGAGTTAGAAATACTTACATTAAATAATAATTGAATGAAGGGATGTATGTGTAGAAGTTATTTAGAGGGTCTACAGGGAAGTTTGTGTTGCATGTTTATGTCTGGGAAAGGGGAGTGAGGGCCCTGAAGGACCGTGTGGTTAACACTGGTGACTGCTAGCTTTCTTGCTCTTGGGTTCTGGTGGCCATGTGTCAGCCCCAGGGGAATGTAAGCCTATCATGCCAACCCTGCTCTCTTCTATGTTTCTTTCTAGCTCTTCTTACCTATCTTTCCTTCGGCTTGGAGATCTCTGCAGTTTCTTGTTTTCAGTTAATGGAGAAAATTTTAGGACAAGCTGGTATGGAGAAACTGAGGAACAGTGAAGGGTGAAGTCAGTAATAGATAAACACAGAAAACACATGAGATCTAGAGAAAAGAGAAGCCCTCTTCCTGCTTTCCTTACTATGCTTTATTCCACCTCCAGGAATGAAGAGATAAAATGCCCATTTCATAAAATACTGGAAGGACTTTGCTACTGAAGCAGTCAAGCCTTATATATGTCCCTCTAAACCAGCGCTTTTGTGTGTGGACTGGAGGCCAGTTGGTGGGGCCTTTACTCTCAAGTCTTTCACTCTGCTACCAGATGGTGGTCTGAGACCTTTACAGTTGTTTTCCCTTATTTATCTTTAACCGTGATTTTTTCCACACCCTTTTTATGATGCTAAATTGTTCCATAAAAAGCACTTCTGGTCTCTAAGACTTAAATTTTTTTTTAATCACATCCTTGTTGCGTTCTCTCTACTGCTTTGGACAGTGACACATTGTCAGCAAAATCACAGCCCTGTGTCTATGAGCACTGCAAATGTCTTGTGACTGACACATGATTTTTTTGTGGGCAGGTCTGGATACAAATGCAGGTAAACCACAAATCATCCCATGGGGCTTAACATTAAAGTCATCTCCCTTACACAATTGTGTGGTTTTGGACTTCTATTAAAAATAGGACAAATTAATATGATTAAATCAATAAGACTTAGTCATTTGGCTTCATAATTGGAAATGGAAGTAAATATGATCTAAATAATCTCAATAGCTTTTGGTAGAAAAATATGTATAACAGCAAAGTTCTAAATATTAACTTGAAATAAAGTATTTAAACCATGCTGAGATAGTCTAAGTCAGATGTTGGACAAAGTCCCCACTTCCCTGCCCAATTTATTCAGCATTCCATAGTCTACTCTAGGAAAAGAGGTGATACTACCAAACTTCAGTTTACAGGTGAACTAGTCTTTCAACTACATTTATAATGAAAGCCTTCCAGGAAAAGAAAAATCACTCTCCTGCACAGTGCCAAACAAAAAGATGATCCATTGATGTTTGTTAAACAAATGAAAAAAAGTCTTCCCATCTTTTGTTGGATTAGGATTAGATGGCTGTACACAGAGAATCTGCTTATGTCAATACACAATTTAATTAAGCAGAGTAATTGCTAATGTCAATAGTTGCCAGTAGGCAGCTTTTCTTTGGAACTATTGGAATTTTTTAGTAAATGTACCATGCTATCAGAGGAAAATGACTCTGTCCTTGATTTCATCCCAAGTGTAGCAAAACCACAGTTTTGGGAAATTTGTCTATGCTATATAGTAAATCATCTTAGTTCATCCACATATTTCTAAAAGCAACAAACCTTAATATGTTAATAATTTTCTTCCTCTTACTTTCCAAAATTGCCAGTTGTTACCAATTCATTGCTGGAAAATTGTGGCCCTTATAGGTGATGGACATTAACCACCAAAAACAATGAACTCGCACTTGTAAATTCAGACCCACCTTCATTGGTGCTCAGCAAGAAGGCACCTGCTGTTCTCCATTGATTATGGTGGATGACTTCCCCAAAATAACACATAAGTCAAAACATGTACAGTAGCCCAGAGAAAACATGCACAATTTCAGTTGCAAAGGACACTGTTCTTTGTCAATTGTGTTAAAATAGCTAAGGTATTTTTCCTTTCAGTATACAACAGGGGTTTTTGCCTTAGCCTACCACCTTGCAGTATTAAACTTAATCCCAATTGCCCACTAGTCTTTTGCTCAGGAAAGTAAATTCTAGGGTGCATGAAATGTTGTCATTCTTTAGCATAACTTCAAGTAGCCTAAGAAATATCCCTAATCCAGGAACCCTTAGACTATGATGGGAGTTCATATCTTTGACAGAGAAGGCTCGGGGATGTAGGAGCTGTGATACAGTACAAAGATCCCAAGGGAGGCTCATAAGGGGAGAGTTGTTGCCAGCTTGGAGATATGGTGACGAGGAGACCAGAAAGGGGAAAAACAAAAACCAAAACCAAAACCATTATGGAGTTAGAAAAAGGAAAAAAAAATACCTGAAAGAGTTAACTTGGGAAAAAGAGCTACACCCATCTGGGGAATGAGCAGCCATGGTCCCAGAATTGCATTTTCACAGAAACAAGTACACTGTTTATATTTAGATTGTGTGCTAGAGGTTGATAAAAATATCAAAATTTTAAAGGATAGTTTTAGTTACATTTTATTTAGTACTGAGAAAAATGTATTGCCTGCATTAGAGAAGATACTTATCATTTGAGGAGTACAATTAGGGAATGGGTGAAAATTATGGGAGCCTCCCTTTGGCACCCCTACTGAACGAGTTGAAGATAGCATTCCAAGTCTTTTCAGGGAATTTTAATTTATTAAATAAAAATAAATGAGAGAAGAGGTGCTTTTTATTAAAAAAAAACAATACTATGAATATATACCTATATTTTTTTTCTATTGAGTCTGTAGACTTTTGTTGATGCACAGTAACAAAATGCACAACGGAGAATAAAAGTCTTCACCCTTCTTGTTTTGTTTGTGCATTTAAGCATTTTCCAGAAATCTTTGTTTGGGATTTCTTATAAACTCAATGGGACACTTAATATCACTTTAAATTCTTGAATTCTGTCACAGCTCATCACCATGAATCATACTGCTATAGCTGGCCGCCCTCCCTTAAAAGAGAGTGAAAAAGAACCTAGAGCCACAAATGGTTCCTGAGACGAAAGAGGCAACAGCTGTTTATGGAAAGGAACATGTGAAGTAGATTATAGGGATAAAGAAAATGATTGTTTCAAACACACAATCTTGCAAAATGGTACATAGTGCTGGAAAAAGTTTTACTACTCTCAACACGTTGTTCCTTTGCAGCAGGTAATATGTGCTCACTGTGACTTTCTCTCTCAGTGTTTGCTGTCTCATTTCAGCTGGTGGTGTGGAAGGCACCAGGGCTTACAGTGTTCATCAGTGATCTGAACACACTCAGGCTCATAGCCCCCATTGTTAACAGAGCAAGAGCTGAGAGCTTGAGCACTGGAAAAGGCAAGAAACAAAATAAAACAGATGTCAAAAAATCCAGGGCCTGTTTGAACATAACTAGCATGCTGAGGAATCAATTGCTAAAGGAAATCTATTTCTGCCTATTTCTTACCTACCCCTGAGGGTCTTTGGCTAATACATTTTGATATTATCCCCTGCCCCAAAAGAAAACCAGCACATATATATTAGTCCCCAAATCAAGACAAACTGCACAGTCATTAACTATAAGATTCTTATTCTAAGAAGATATGTTTCTTCCTTAGTGACAGTGCTTCTTGCATTTGGAAGACAATATCCTTTCAGGGAGACAGATTAATGAGAAGAAAATTTCCAGCTGCTGCTACAGATCATAGTACATTCATGCTCACCATAGATATGAAAACACCCTCTGCAAAGAATGAGCCTTTATACTGCTTTATCGTGAATGATTTTTTAATGATAAAAATAAGCCACTAATTTTATCTTTACCCAGCTCATAATAGGGTGTCCTGCACACAATGGTCATTTAACAAATTATGCTAAGTGATTACTTAAGGATGTGACAGCTGAAAAACTATGTTGGGAATTGGGGATAAGTGTAAAGCAGTCAAATTTTGAAAACCAACTCTGAATTAGAGAAGATAATAGAGCACAGTTCAAGGATGAATTGGCACTTCTCTGCTTTCATCTACATTGACCGTGTGAGCTCCACCAGGGAAATAACCATGCCTGCCAGGCTCCTCCCTGCTCTCTCACACCACTGCCTGGCACAGTGTATGGGGTGGGTTCAGCCAGCTTTATGGACGTTAAACCTATGCAAAATGGTCCCACACGTGGTTATCACCATCTTGAAATTCTTAATACTTTTTGAACAACAGACCCAGTATATTCATTTTGTACTTGTTCCTGCAAATTACATAGCCAGTTCTTTACTCCGTTACACGTGTAGAATAAATAGAAACAAATAAACAAAAGGAATGACTTCCTAGCTTTTTCATTCTGAGTTCCAAAATTTTTAACCATTTTCAGAGGTCTTCAAATTTATAACTTCTCTGAAAGTAAATCTAGCCTAGATATTTAAAGCCTCATCAATGACATTTCTTTAGGGGGGAATAGAAGGAAAGAAAAACGCATATCTCTATGTCATTTCAGTGTATTTTAATTTACATTTTTTTCATATTCTCCTACCTCATTGTGAGGTATTCTAGACATAATTTGTAATGTAGAGAAATCAAGAACCAAGGAGTTGATACAGAAAGGAAGTGATGATCTTATTCTTCAACCTTCAATAAATATTTATTGTTTCATGTGCTGAAGGCTGAAATAGAAAATACAAGGAATTTAAAAAGAAACATGCAGCTCAACGATTGTTTTCAAAAATTAACAAAAAAGAGAGGAAAAAAAGACAAGAGTGTGACACTTTCAAGCTGCATTTAAACATTTGTCAAGTGGTAAAATGCATAGACTGATGGTCAGAAGTAAAGAAATAGATGTGTTCATATAAGCAAAAGAGACATAAAAATTTAGCTATCCAAGGTAACCATGATCACCTACTCCTGTATCAATCATCTGTTCACTTTGGTGGGTAAGCTCACCTGAGTGGTAAGCCATAACTATAAAACTATAATAATTAAGTATAAGCAGGTTGATTGATGAAAAGAATATTGTATAGACAATCCTGGCATAAAAGAACTTAATATACTTAATATATTACATAGAAATCTTAAATTCATTGAAGATGAAAAGGATCACTCAAACAGGGTGCTGGGATAATTGTTGAATTATCTGGAAAACACACATAATTTAAGCCTATACCATACACCAAAATAAATTCCAAGTAAATGAAACATTTAAATCTAACAAAATAAAACTATAAAACTACTAGATCAAATTATCTGTATTTCTCTATGAGCTGGATAAAAGACTCTTAAAACTCATATGGAAGAAAGAAATGAAAAATAAAAAGATAAATATATTGCATTATATAAAATTTAAACATGGATATATTGAAAAACAAAAATTGGCAAATTGGAAGTATTGCAATGTATGCAATAGGAAAAAAAAAACAATCAATGAAATGTTATCTACATAGAAAAATAAAAGAAAGAAATAGGCACACAATTCAAAAAGAAGGAATACATATGGTTAACAGACATATCAAATAATACAAATTACGGTAATCATGAGATGCCATTTAAACTGCTGTAATGGGTACCATAGTGTGGTGCCCAGATTCCATTTGGGGACTGGACTGAAATATTCATTCCTTCAGCTGCTGGGAGTGTTAGCAACTGGCAGATTTCAGCAGAGCCCCTCTCTAGAAGTGTCATTAACTGAAGAGAGACACTTTGCTCAAGGTCACATCCCCTACTCCAGAGGAGCCTGCACCTATAGATTGGTTGGGTGCAAGAATAATAAAGCCCCGCTGCCTTGTGCAAAGATGGGGCCAATATGAAAAGCTATTCCAGCTCTGATGTTCCCACAGAACTGGCCGAGGCAACTGTATCTCAGTTCAACTCATCCATCTGTCTAATTGTCTTTCCCTCACCTCTCACCCATGTTGTTCCCAAGAGCACACTTCAATAAATGTCCTCTATGCACATCTCAAAGTCTGTTTCCCAGAGAGCCATACCTATGACAGTTGGTAATGGAAGTAGAGTAAAAGAAATCTAGAATTGTAATGAGAAGAAAGATACTCAGTCTCAGTTTCAACCCCAAGACCAGCTACCACTGACAAGGACTGTAGTTCATTTCATTACCCTTACTCTTGCAAAATTTCCTGGGAAACAAAATAATCAGAATCCAAGAGAAGCTGTTCCCAATAATTATTATACAAAGCAAGTAGGTATGAGTGGTACAAAGCATGGACTGCAGTAGCAGCTCCAGCAACACTGTCCAATTTTTCGCTTCAGAACCGCACTCACTCCTCAATGGCTGGCCGTGTTGCCTGTGTACTGCTCATGGCCAAGTTGTTCTCCAAAAGAGTTGCCTCCAACTGAAGAGAACCTCCTCATCCAAGGTCATCCCCCATCCAGCACAGCCTGCAAGTTGTACAAGAGTATCAAGTCCCAGACCCCTTGCCTCAAGACTGGACAATTTTGAAGGAACATCCCAGCTCTCTAAAGATTGGTAAACCCTTGTTGAAATTGCATTGCACTTCAATTTCCTTCTTTGCCTTATCCTGCTTCCCTAACCCCTCACTTGTGTTGTTCTTAAACAAAAATCTTAAAGTCTAGTTTTTTGGGGGGAACCCAACCTATGACACCCATCATACTGTGAAAAATGATAAAATAAAAGATAATGTATAAGTTTTCCTTAGGCATAAAGAAAAAGGACAGTTTCTTCCAAAATACTGCTGATAGAAATTTAAATTGATATTTCCTGGAGGATAAGTTGATAATAAACATAATTTTTGATGTAGTCATTCTATGCATGTTAATTTATTCTAAGGAAATAATTCTGGAGATATTCATAGGTTTCACTATAAATGTGCTCATCAGTGACTGTGTTCACTATAGCAAAAGACAGAAAGCACAAAAATGGCCAATAACAGGTAAATCATTAAAGAAATTATTTATCATAAAATCGATTATCAGTCATTTTCTTAAATATATAATGGCACAGAAGAAGATATATATTAAAATTTTAAAAAGAATTTCTAAAAATCATATAAACTTTGACTTTGTTTCTTTTAGAAAAGAAAAAGAAGTGTAAATTAACTCACAGCTAGGACGCCTGTGTGGCCCAGTCGGTTGTCTGCCTTCAGCTCAGGTCATGATCTCAGAGTCCTGGGATTGAGTCCCATGTCAGGCTCCTTGCTCAGCGAGGAGTCTGCTTCTCCCTCTGCCTGCTGCTTCCCCTGCTTGTGCGCACACACACTCTCTCTCTCTGATAAATAAATAAATAAAATGTTAAAACAAAACAAAACAAAAAAACCTCACAGCCAAGCCTCCCAACTTGTCATTTTCCCCTCCTTATGGGAAAAAGATAGGATGGGCAGACTGAGGACAGTGTCTCCTCAAGACTGGTGTGCCTCTTTAAGCAATTGTTTTCTTGTCTACATTAAAGACAGGGAATTCTGCATCATCTTTACTGGTCCTTTCTGAAAGTTGATAAACTTTCTAAAAGAAACTTTTCATAATCGTTCTCTTCAGAATTTCCTCTTTAATATCAGTGCTTTTAGGCACTTCTAAAAATCTATACATTTCTACATAATACCTTGGAAATACTTACCCACGGCAGTCCCAAAGTTTAGAAATATAATGAATTAATATCACCATAGACCCTTAATTTGTTGTCCTGATTGCAACCATATAAGGTCAGACATTCTTCTCCATTTGAACAGTTGCTTGGATATCCCTGCTTAGAAGACCTCTGTGGTTCATAGCCCCTCTGTGAAGAATTTTTTCTACACTATCTCTGGGGTGCTGGGAAGAATCCCACTGGCAGGTACCACCTACATCAGGACCAGCGAAGCATGGCATTGTTAGAATTAGGAAGTACAAAGTGCTGGAACTCTTTGATGAGTCTTTCTCTTGGAATCCCCTGCCCACTTCATTCAATTCAAAGAACTGAGGTACAGTCTCATCTGCTAAGAAAGAAGGGCAGGGAGTCCTAGTCCAAAAGTGATATAGATGATTGATTGATAGATAATGGATAGATAGATAGATAGATAGGAAAAGTGCTGGAAGTACATAGGCTCTCTATTACCTCTGTCTCTAGTCTGGCCCAGGGATCTGTCCAGGCCTCAGTACCCACATTCCCACCTACTACAATGAAAATATTAAAATGGTTTGATTCTGTGGTGGTGATGATTTTTTACATTCTTTCTTTTTTTTAAAGATTTTATTTATTTATTTGTCAGAGAGAGAGAGCACAGGCAGAGGCGGAGGCAGAGGGAGAAGCAGGCTCCCCACCGAGCAGGAGCCCGATGTGGGACTCAATCCCAGGACCCTGGGATCATGACCTGAGCCGAAGGCAGATGCTTTCACTGACTGAGCCACCCAAGCATCCCTATATTCTTCCTTTTTTTCATATATATGTATTCTAAATTGCTATATATACATGTTGCTTTTATACTCAGAAAAAAAATAGGACAATGTATTTGTAATAGGATGACGAATGGTTATTATGCTTGCTTTATAAGGTAATATATATATTTTTAAAAAAGATGAAATTCACAATTTAAAAATGTTAGCAAAGTATCTTAGCAGCAAACTCATAAAAAGAAGTACAAATGACACATTTATTTTTAGAATCTGAACTTAATGAAAGAAGTAAAGCGATGTACATTGTTTTATTTAATTAGTAAACACTGAAAGAGACAAAAAAATTTTGTGCCAGGAAGGATAAGACGGGAACTCTTACATAGTGGTAACAGATTAACAAATTGTCTTAAAATTTGGAAAACATTTTGACAATAGGTATCAAGAATTTTTTAAAATATGTTTTTTTTTTACTTCTTTTACACTTAATCCTCCTCCTTGAAATCTCATCTAGAAACCAATAAAATATCTAGATCTATGCAATAAAATATCTAACATATGCAAATAAATGTGAACATCAACATTATTTAGAAGAGAAAAAAGATCCCATGATATAGATGTTTATTTACATATACCAAAAAGGTATTTTCCCCAATTAAATTGCATTTTACAAATAGTTTTAGATTAAAACATAATGAGATGTAGGGTTGTATGTGTGTAATATGTGCACTACTATATGAATGTATCACGAAAAGCAGCGTGGTCTCAATTATGAAGAGAAAAAAACATGCAAATAAAAGACTGGAATGAAAGAAGCCCAAATGTTAGCATGGTTGCTTCTGAGTGGTGGGTTGTTGTTGCCTATTCTCTCTTTATTTATACTTTTTGTACTTCCTTTTTTTTTTTTTTAACCCTAAAGATGTAATCCTTAGGAAATCAGGGAGAAAAAAAGTAAAAGAACAAACAACAATAAAAAAAAAAAAACCCTGAGCTTTCCACACAACCTTTCATCAAGTGTGTATTATAAAACTAGGTAAGTATTATATGGTAATTAGCTCAATAGAATATTATTCAAAATATCTGGATTTTAATCCTCGCTCTGACAATTTCTAGCAGCATGACTTTAGTCTCTCTTATTTACTGATTGATAGTAGGAGATTTATTTAATTCCTCCCAGCTTCAGTTTTCACATCTTTAAAAAGATTATAATGAGTATTTCACAGGATTGTTGGAGGGATTAAATAACTTTAAAAGGGAAAGCACCAAGCAATGTTCCTGGCACCCTCTAGGGGTTCCATTAATGTTTGTTGAAGGTAAAACAGCTGGGTGGTTCCATCATTGAAAATCACATTTTTTTAAAGTGTAGAAACAGCCTTACTTCACAGTTCTGGGTCACAATCTCCTACGCAGACAAAAGAATATCCTAAAAATATCTGAGCCTCTGGAAACTAATCAACTCAACAGAGCAATGGCAGTGGGAAGATCAGTACTGGCTTCGAATCCTTTCTCTCTCTTTTATTTTCTCTTATTCTCTATCTGCTTTAAAGTTTTGTTGTTGTTGTCTGCTTGCTTGATTTGGAGACTTATTCAGCCTGAATTATCTCCTCAGGATTTGTCTTATATTTTTTTATATATTAAGTAATGGTGAGCTTTCACTCATTCTGCCTTTGAAGTGGTATCATTCTATGTATTAAATTCATATAAGAAATTTTTTTTTTCAAAAAGAGGAACAAGGAAATAAAAAAGGAGGGACATCTGTATTCATTTCTGGACATTTTAGGCATGGTAGTTCCAAAAGACTTCGAAGCAGAAATTAATCCCACTGCCTGTGGAGTTCTGAGGACAAGCAGGGAGCGGCTCTCATTTAGAATCCTCCTTTGCCATCTATTAAGAAGTGAGCATGGTAGAGCTGGCCATGGGGGAGGCTTTTTGAGTCTCAATTCCTCTGAACATTGTCAGTGTTTAATCAATAGCTAGTCCAGGCATCATTAAACATGTGCTCTCAGTTCAAGGTCCTCTGATCGGAATGACTGAGGGAATTGCTCAGTTTTGCTGTCAAGTGCAAAAAAGGGTGCCTGTATTCAGGTTAGCCTACTTAAAAGAGATACAATTTTAAACCATCTTGCATTAAATGAAACCTGTTTTAATGGGTCACATGGAATATCAATTATTCTTGATCTCATAATTTGTGCTTCCAGTGCAGGATATATCCTACTGAATTTGAGACTCTGCACTATTAATTTATGCTTTCTACAAGGAGAAAGGTTAGCAAATGTGTCAGTCACTGGAATGGAAGCATTTTAAGGAAGGATTCTATGAATCTCATTTGGTAGGGACCAACATGACGAAGGCTTCTAGTAAATATGAAACCTTACAATGTACAAACCTTCAAATCAAATTTTAAACAATGTCAAACTAGAATAAGTCTTGGAACTCCTTTCTTTTTACTTTATTACAAGTCATCAGGTTGTTATTAAATAATACAGCCAAATGTTAGAATTTGAAGCAAACACTCATGCACTTATAATGTATATTCAAATGATTATATTGACTTTGACACAAGTAATTTTCAAACTGTGAAAAATCAAACTACAAAATTTTATATGGTCTATGTGATATTATTTTTTGTAAAATAAAATGCACATGGCTGAGTATACATGGGAAAAAGGACTGCAGCTTCCTGGCATTCAGTCTTTTGACTGTCATAATCCAAAGTGACAGGATTTCTCACCAGTCCAGCCTTAAGGCAATCATCTCTTGACGGGTTCTCTCTGATTCTACATGTGCCTAATCCATTTTCCATGCAACACTGTGATGGGAACCCTTTAAATTTTAATTGGTGTCTTTCCTTCCTTAAAAAGCTTCAACAATAAAATCCAAATGCCTTACTTTTGAATAAACATGTTTGTTTATTTTAACACAGCTGGATTTAATTGATCAGCTATGCCCAAAGGGCATATCATGGATCTATTCATGATATAAACTGAGTGGCCTCCCTCAAGTTGCTTAGCCTTCCTACCTTTCATTTTTTTCCCCCACATTGCTAAAATAGTCATACTAGCACCCACCTCACAGGATTTTATGAGGTTTAAATGAAACAGTGAATAGAGAGTACTTAACACTGTGCCCCAATAGATAACAAGCACCCCATAAATATGAGCCATTGTTATCATTTAACAACGTGCCCATGTTCACACTGCTAGTTGGTGCAAAGCTGGGATTCTAACTTAGAGCTCTGAGGTGCCAAAGCTTATGATCTTTCTGCTGTGCACTCTGTATATCAGATGTCTTAAGGGAGATTTGGATGAATGTTGGCACACATTCAGTTCACAGTCAGATCCTCCAACACAGGCCTGTAGTGCAGAATTTCTATATCATCAATTGAAGGGAAAGCTATGAGATTTAGACACCAGACACTGGGGAGGCAGGTTGACATTCTGTTGTGAAAGCTTAAGAGTCTGACCTGTATTTGTGCCCAGAGAGAAGGCCAACCCACAACAGCCCTGATCATCCAGTGTGGGTATCTACAGAATGAGCCAACTTCTTATTTTCCAAGAGAGAATACAGAGAATCTCCCTAAGTCCCCAAACTGGGGATGAAATAAGACCCTAAACTACCGTATCACATAGCCTGGAAAAGCGAAATTTAGCAAAGGTTACAATGGCAGATGTACTCAACTACCTACTTGTCTCCTTCTTCCCCTTCAAAAACTATAAAGCAGCTTCAGTATACTTCCCCATGATGTTTACTGATTTCAGAGAAGTAATCTATGGGCCTGTAAACCCAGGGCTGTGATTCCAAAGCTATAATATTAACCTTTGAATCCCAGTTTCAGTATCTTTAAAATGAGAATATCAGTATCTCCCTCTTAAGGTTGTTGTGAGGATTGGAGATAATGTTTTTAAAACCATAGTAACTATTATTACTAATGGTCACAGTCAAAATTACTCTAAACTACCTAGATTCTAGAGTTTGAGAAAAAAAAAAGAATCTCTGGATTAATTAATGTGTCTGAAAACAGAGTACTTGGACGATGCTTGTTCAGTCTCATGGTGACACCTCAACACAGAGGACCAAACTCTGAGGAGACCTGCCTCTCTCTGGTAATGCTCCAATCCAGTAGTCTTAATCCACCCAAACCAGCAAGCCTGCAGGGGTAGGAGACATTTGGTCTTGATTGTTAGGTCAATGGTTTCATTATTGTTTTATGACTACTGAAGAGATGCTCCTTGAAGTTTTCAAGGTCAGAGTTCAAGCTCCTTTTCTGACTACCTTCTTATCTATGGTCCTAACTTTAATCTTAACTTGGACCCAGACTTATGGACGTCATCCCCACCTTGCCTTCAGAACTCCAATTCTCAGGATCAGTATGTATCCCTACCTATGATTTGGTATTCAACCTGAACTTACAGATAGTGACCCCAGCCCTATCACAGGTTTTGTGTCTGACCCTTGCCCTAATCCTCTAATTGGAAGTGGCACCCTGGGTTCTCATTACAGCTTTGCCCTAGACTCCTATTAATAACCATATACAGGATACATCCTCTTTATGAAGTGGCTGCTCAGCATCAGGCTCTAGGCTTGGTGCAACTCTAGGTAGTCTTCCCACTCTCCTGGTGTGGAGGCCAGTCTTTGTCTTCCTGACATGCACTGTCTACCTCAGGTCTTGGCACTGACAGTGAGACCTAGGATTGCTGAGAACCAGTATCCAAACCATCCAACTGAATGGCAGGTTCACATCTTTGTTACATCTAGGGTTTAAAATATTGTCCATGATGTTTTTTCAAGGATCTAGGTGATAAATCTAGGCTTGAATTTAGTTAGTTTTATTACCTTTATATTTCATCTACTTCCAAAGACAATTTGAGGCAATGTACAGTCTAAAACACATTTTTAATAGAACCACTAAAGCTAAGGTTTAAAAGGAGGGAGGGAAATATAAAAATAACCATTGCAGCAAAACAAGAACCATGTTATGAAATGGGATAGAGATAGCTAAATTAGGAATATAGGTTAAAGAAAGTCCCTGCAATTAAACGTTTAACTAACTTAGTGCTGGGTTTCCTAGGAGCCAAAGCCATGCATTTATGTAATTCTTCTTAACTATAAAGAGAAGCAGATCATAAAAAACCAAAATGCTCCTACTTCTAAACAAAGCATAATTTATTGCAAGCATCTTTGAATTTTAAACATTGAATGGATATAGAGTCATTTAATAAAATTGAACACTTCATTTCAGTCACATGCTAGGTATTGAGAACACAAAAGAGATTAAAGCCTAGTAGGAGAGGTAGACAAGAAGAGAAACCTTTATAATGCATCGTGAGAGGTTCTATGTTAGAGACATGCCTTTGGCTCCATGTGGTGGTATAATATAATATTTCACAGTGCTATCTTGACCCAGTTTTTAAGTCATGGCTCAAAACTCTCAGTTCTTCTTCACAGACACTTTGCTAAGCCCTCACCCCAACTACTTTCTTTATCAGGCACACATATCCAACTGCTAGAGGTTTCCAGACACTTAAAACCCAGGATGGCCCCTTCTTCTTTGTGCTTGTGAAATCATTCAAAATACTCAATCCCAGGAAGACAGCGAGTTTAACCTAAACTCACCCAACTTGTCATAAATAAGCCACCTCTAATAGCTCCAGCTTGCTATGACCCTGTGTTGGGTGTAACCCATGAAGCCTTGAGTGGTACCCTTCTCTCATTTGTAGCTGCAAGTAACCAAGTGTTCTTCCTTTCATCTATCTGAGTGTCTTTATGTTGTGTCTCATCATTAAAAGAATCTTTAAAATCTCATAAAACAGGTGACAAATTTGGTTTATAGATATAGGAATAGACCTGGGAAGTCTTCCCAGAAGAGATGATTCCAAACTTTGTCTTGAAAGACAAGCAGAAGTTAGGTGAAGAGAGGTGGGGAGGAGAGAATATGAGGAGAGAGGAGAAAGTGGACTGGCAGTTGAACCCAGGGACAAGCACGTGCAGAAGCAGGGAGTGTCTGACAGATGGGACACTAAGAAAAAGATGGAGGGATGTGGAAACTTCTGGTACACCTGAGAAACTGCAAATGTTCGGTGTGTCTGAGACTGGAGTAGGAAGTATGGAGTAGAAATTAGTCAGGTGAGACAGAAGTACCAAAGAATCAGATTGTGAAGCATCTTGTAAGCCATAGTAAAAATTCTGAATTAATTCTAAAAGCTACATAGAGACAGTAAGTGCTTTTAAAGATGATAAAATAATTTCTTAAATTATATTTTCTTGAGACGTCTTGGCAATATTTTAGATAATGGATTGCATGGGGCAAGTAGGGAGGATGAAACCATTTAAGAGGCATTATAATAAATTTTTCTGTAAGAGATTATGAGGACCTGAATGAAAACAGTCATGTTGGAGACAGCTCTTTGGGAGGATATTATGGAGATTTTGCCCACTGGTCTTACTGGAGAACTAGATGTGTGGAATTAGAGAGAAGATGAGCCATGAGCAACTCCAGTGTACTAGACTGGCCTGAAGAATGAGATGGGGAAATACAGGGAAGAGGAAAGTTGAGGAGTCAAGGGTAGAAAGGAAGATATATTTAGTTTTAGGTCCACTAAGGTTGAAATTCTGGGGACATCCTTAATGAAGGCTTCACACTGTAGCTGGATCTATAGGTCAAGGGAACAAAGAAAGTGATCTGACTTAGTAATACTGATTTGGACATCGTTCACTTCTAGCTAATTGTAGCACATAAAGCTTTGCAAGTAGAAAAGAACATGGAAGAAAGTGGAGAAAAGACCAAAGTCAGAACTCTGAAGATCATCACAGTTTTCAAAGGTGGGCAGAGGGAAAAGACTATATGAAAGAAGTTAAAGAGTCATCACAGAGATGGAAGAGAATCAAGAGAAAGTTGTGTCCTACAAACCAAGGAGGAGAGAATGACAGGAAGGAAAGAGGGGTCATTATTTTCAAGACATTAAGCAAAGTGACTAACAAGCATTCCTTGAAACTAAGAGTGGGTAATTCATGGATAAGTCTGGCAAAACTAGTTTTAGGGAGGAGTCTGGTGTTAAGATGCAGAGAAAGAGGTTGATGAGAGGGGAGAAAGAAAAATGTAATATTAGGAGCAAAGTTCTAAGGAGAGGGCAGGATGGGATTAGCCTGAAATAACAACAGGGCACTTTTTCTCTGAGTAAAGAGCAAAGCAGACATAGTGGAGAGTTATTACCAAAGTTGCTAGATGGAAGGAAAAGCTGGAAGGCCCCTTAGCTGAGAATTTTGGTTTTCTCTGCAAAATAAAAGACATATAGTCAGTTATAGATTTTGAAATAATTGAATTAAAAAAAATCTCTATGATTGTTATTAGAGAATGCACACACTCTGAAACCATGCTTCTCTTTTCTTGCAGCAGCTAGAAAACTATACTGGGATACTAGATTTGGATTTAAGTTTTATGCTCATATCTGGTATTTGCAAGCACTTAATCCTTTTGCTTCTTTTAGATGGAAGTAGTACTATTTTGTTTAATGTCTTTTTTCACTTTGTACCCTGTAAAAATGTATAAACTTCCTTGAAGCTTGTCCCCAGTGCTTCTGAAACTAGGGAGATATAAATCATCAACCTAGTGATAAATGAGAATGGGAAATTTTACCATATAATGAAAATATAGTTGTGAATATTGCTCTAAAACTCCAAAGGCATTAAAAATTAAAAAAGTAAAATAGATGTTAAAAGACTCACTGAATGTACATTTACTAAAGACCCAGCAACAAAGATGTTCAGTGGAAGATATCTGATCACCAAAGCGAGTTTATACCTGATAGTGTCGGACCTTCCATAATTCTATGTAGTCCTGTAACAACAGCCAACGACAAATATGAAACTAATATAAATAATGTTAGTTAATATTTATTGAGTGCTTGCTCCGTTTCAGGTGCTGCACTAAAGATTTCACCTGTCCTATATCTTTCCCTCACCACCCGCTACATATGGAGAAACAGTTATTGAACAGTTAAATGACTCCCTCAAAGTTACACAGCTTGTATGTGGGACAATTATGTTGTAGAATTCATATTGATATGTTGCAAAGGAATTTTTTTCCAAGATATGCTGTTTTCAGATTAGCATTATTTTTCTCACAATCCTAAATCCCATGCTATATTTTCATAAATGAGTAATTTAAACTTAGACTCTTGTACTTCTAGTTGCACACAGTCCAAAATCTCCCATTCTCGGTATCTCTGGGCACTGGATGGGTACTCTGATTGTGGGAAGATAATGTAAGAGTACACAAATAATCATCATCAGTTATTGATTTAAGCCACCATTTATTGACCATCCATTATGTGTCAGATACTGTTTTAATCTCTTCATATGTAAGTTCATCCTCTACAGTGTATTTTGTAATGCACTATGAAATTGTTTAGGGGACACAAGAAGACACAATTATTTATTTTTATTTGGTACAATATCTATTATAAAAAATTACCTTTAAAAATATTTTATGAATGTAACTAGAAAAAAATCCTAGATATTATTCGAAGGAAGACATGTGAAGATACTTTCCACAAAGAGAGAAAGAGGGAAAGGAAAAGCAACTGGCAAGTATTAAGGCCACTGTGCTAACATTTCATTGTCTTGTTCTGCTTTGTTTTAACCTTGGATATAGAAGGTAGAGTTCACTATAATACTCAATTCAAGGAAAATTCTCATCACTCCCTAGTCCTTGGAGGGACATCCTTGTTTGATGTGTTCACTTTTAACCATAGAGTCCATTCTCAGTCTCCCCAAGTCCTGATGGGCAGCCATTCTAGTGTGTTACATGCATTCCTTTTTATAAGGTATGTGTCCTTGTACAATGTATAATATTGATTTTTGTGAATTATCATCCTGGTTTTATTGGATATGGACACAGTTAGAGAGACAGAGATAGAAATGATACAGACCCTGAAGATCAGAGAGACTAAGAAACTGGGCCAAGATCACACAACTCTCATGTGATGCAGTAGAATTTAGAACTCAGTCTGCCTCTGTCTAAAATTGTCAGTCTTACCTTCCCAGTTCTTCAAACTGTGGAAAAAAATGTAGAAAAAAAGGAAAGTTTCTAAATGCATTCCTAAAATCCAAGTAGTTGGAAAATGTTTTTGAATTGGGTTAATAACAACATGGATGAAAACTTGAGAAGTTCATGATTTTTCCCAAGGCTACAGAATGGGGATGAGGAGGACAGGGGGGAAGTGTTCCTTAAATTCAATTTTTGGGAATTAAATTTATCACCTACCACACAAAAGTGATTAATATTGCAAGGGCGAGGAATCTGATAATGACTGAGAGATGCCATCAACCTGACAAACTAAACAATTTTTTTTAACCTGACATATCCCTTTTCAAGACATCAGCTGTCATCTGAAATGAATTCTGTTTCTAATTTGTCTTCATAAATAATGCAACTAATTGAAAGGTAGTTACAATGAAAGTCTTTAACCTCTTTCATCTCCAATTTTAGGGCAATCTCTTTGCATTCCCTGGAAAGAAACTTCTACTCCTTCTATTGTATAAAACTTAGACATCACTGATCAGCACCCTGAGATCAAAACAGAAGAATCCATTGTGTAAAGACCACCACATCTAATGGCTTTCTCGATCTTTTTTTTTTTTTCTAAGTTTAGCATTAACTTAAAATGTGAAACTCATAAAAATCTGATATAAGAAAATTTATTCAAGCTCAAAGTTTTACTAAGGGTATCTTTATTTAATCAAGCTTCCAGATTGTCCTTCCCTCCTCTTCTTGTCACTTAACCTCTGTTTGTTTAGAATTAAAATATGACCTCTTACTCTGTCACACACTTATTTACATGGAAAAAATCTTTGGTTTGCAGCTTTCCCATTCTCCTTTTTTCTGTTCCTCTCTCATTTACTGAGACTAAAAAGGAGCCATTGAACAAAAACAGATTCTGACCATTCCCAGCAACTACAAATGAAGAATCCTTGTATTGAAAACTAAAATAATTAAAATGTTGTTGATTTGAGGTTTCTCTGTGCAGACATCAGTGATTCCATTTGTTTATTCGTGAGTGTAGATGTTAATAAACCTATGTGCTGAAGGCATGAAAGAGATGTAAGAGAACTATGCAAGCATTAAAACTTCCAATCATTTAATTATTTCACCCCTCTGGAAAGGCCAATTTCAACAAATATATCAGGGGAAGGACATGATTATGAATGCAGATTTGAGCTGAGTGTGTTTTGCCAGGTTGCTATTAAAAATGGAAATTTATGAAAGATTTTGTGAGGTATATCAAATTATAGCTAAAACCTTACAATTTACTTAAAATGCAAATTATACAGTTAAATACAGAAAATTTGGGTAATATAAATTATTTTAGTATCTAGCTCCTGGCTGTTAAAAAATATCCACTGGTAGGGGCACCTGGGTGGCTCAGATGGTTAAGCAACTGCTTTCAGCTCAGGTCATGATCCCAGGGTCCTGGGATTGAGCCCCACATCGGGCTCCCTGCTCAGCCTGATCTCCTTCAGGCTTCCAGGGAAGCCTGATTCTCCTTCTCCCGCTCCTCCTTGCTTGTGTTCCTGCTCTCGCTATCTCTCTCTGTGTCAAATAAATAAATAAAATCTTTAAAAAAAAATCCACTGGCAATAGAAGAAGTTTAGTCTACATTATCATTACTACTTATATTTGGTAATATTTACTAAAGTCTACCTCTCAACAATGACAAAACCACTAATTAAAAGCTATTGAAGGATAATATATTTTGTAATAGAGAATATACTGGCAAAGGCCAAAAAACTAGAAATACTGCAATGAGTTTGAGTTTTTCCCCAATAAGGAAATCCATCTGGGTTTTTTTTTAATATTCTGTTATAATAATAGTTAACATTTAATTAATACTTGCCAGGTATTTTGCAGGTATTAACTTATGTCTAAAAAATAGAAGAGAAGAATGGAGATAAACCAGAGAAGGGGTGAATAAAGGAGAACAATGAGTATATTTGTCTGCTCGGGTGCCATTACAAAATGCCACTTATTGTGTGGCTTAATCAACAGAAATTTAATTTGAAATTCCAAGACCCAGGTTCCAGCAGGGTTCGGTTTCTGGTGAGAGCTCACTTCTTGGCTTCAGATGGCCACCTTCTAGCTTATTCTCATAGGGAGGAGACAGAGGGCAAGCTATATCTCTAAGATAGGCGATTGGGCTAGATTATTTCTCAGGTTATTCTCAGATATAATTATAAAAAGCAGTATTTTCACAAAAGCACTAATGTATTTTTTTCAATAAAAACACCTAAGTTACACACTCATTTTTATTACACTGGATATAAAATTCTTACCCTGTTTTTATGCTTGGACTTTCTAAAGTTTAAGTTCTTTAAACACTTTTCAAGTAAAATTAGAGCTGTATAGAGTAATTATTATACATAGTTCAGTAGAGTTTTAAAAAATATAGGTTAGCAGTTGATTTGTTATGAATTAGTAATTTTAGAAACTCCATAAAATTAAAAACTTTAGAGATGAAGTAACTTTAAGGCCACTTTGTCCAATTTTCACATTTTACACATAAGGAAACCAGAGTGCAGAGAAATTACGTGATTTATGGAAGCCCACATGCCAATTTGGATTCCCACTGTGCTCCTGCCCCTAATCCATGGACAGAGGTAATGGTGAACCGTAAGAACATCAACACATCTAACTGACGATTGCTACAAAAGCTGATTGCTAAAAGTTTCCATTTTTTAAGCTTTTGGTTTGCAAGCAAAGGAAAATTTAAAAGTATGTGAATTGCTTGATAATACCTGTGTCAATGGAGACTCTGAACAGCAAGTCAATTCTGGCAAGAATTCCATTTTTGTCTACTTCCTGATGCTGTGTCTGTGCCCTTCCACCAACCAGGCATAGCTGGTCTCACTTGTTGTGGTCCTCTCCCCATGTGGGACATCTCAGACTGGCTTTTCTGATGCTGTCTCTCAGGAGAGGTCACAGCAGGTCAGGAAGTATGCTACTCAAGGACAGGGAGCCAGGCCTCTGGCATGGAATCCTATCACAAAGGAGGGTATAGGGAGAAAGAGTCACTGATCAGCTTTGCTTTAGTTGTATGATGGTACCGTGAGATAGTACTGTGGCACAACAGTGTCATGAGATCCTTCCATGTATACTATACCTTCTTGAGAAGTGCCATCATAAGGACAAAAAGACAGGTGGAATATTTTGAGCTGTCACAGACACTTATAGGAATCTGATGAAAATAATAAGCTCTAGTTCCCAGAAAAATGACATGCATTCCAAGAATTTACAGACAAATTCAGAAGCTCAAACTGAAGTCCACTGGGACTAAGTTCCCCAGTTTTACTGGGATCACATTTTTATCAGCAGTCCAAGCAACCCTTTAAAAGGAGCCAAATGGCCTATACACTCATACTTCTTGCCACAGCAGCCTACTACGATAGACCCATTCTCTTAGAGCATTTCATGCAACTTCATCATTCTGGCAGAGGCTGACTAATAACTGCTGGCCATATATCACCACAAGGACATAATCCCTAGAGAAGGGGCCCTTAAAAAAATGAAATCATCTGAAACTCTGTAAATGTTTAGGGGTGCAGGGAGTTTACTTTACTGTAGCTGTGATTAAGAGAAAGTACAAAGAGCACCAGAAGCCATAATTCAAAAAGTCACACTATGACTGATGGGCAGAATGGGGCAAAGGAAGGAAAAGAAGGGAGGGAGGGAGGAAGGGAGAAATGGAGGCAATTAATTTCAAGTACTCCAAAGTAGTAGAACAATAAAATTCCATAACTCCATCTTTTCTTCCATGACTACCATGAGTCATGATGAATTTCTGTCTACTACAATTTCGCAGTAAGCACCAACCACCATTTTCTATCCCCTGCCAGGTAAAAAATCCCAACAAGAAAGTGAACTAATTTAATTTCCTTGTTTTTAAAAATAGCTAACCCTTCCTACAATATAACCCAAAATACAAACCAATATGAAACTCAGTTCTCTACAGTAAACCTTTTTTTCTTCAAAACAAATAAGTAGATAGTTCTTATCCTCAAGCTCACATTATTAGTCTTTAAACACAAAGTGCTTAAATTCTTCTTGAGCTCATTTTAACAAGAATGCTGTAACTGTGTCAACTGAGATTGTTAAGACCCTTCAGTGTATTACGTGAGAGAGGCATCAGGATTTCCACCAAGATCAAGTGCTGTTCTCAGTCCAGTACCTTTTGTAGAGTAACATCCAAGGGGTTAATGTTTTAAAAAGATTATAACCATGAAATCCATATTTCTCATTAGCTTAATTTGTGCCATATTATATATATATATATATATATATGCTGAAATTCTGCATGAGAAGATCAGCATAAGGAACTGTAAATAAGTTATTACCACAGTGTCCATGTATCTGCACAGTAGGAATTGGCTTTTAAGGAATAGAAATAGAAAAGATAAACCATAATATCTTTATCTAACTCCACTTTTGACCTGAAGTCATTAGAACAAAAAATTAGAAAATTCAAGGGCACTGTTGGTGAAGAATAAGGAAAGCACTTAATGATTTTACTAAGAAATAGCCATTAACTACCAGAACTTAGAAAATTATACCTGTGTATATAAATTACTTGGTAATTATTAAAGTGTTTATTTGGCCTTTTCATAAAGACCAGATATCAGAGATTTATATAAATCATGACTTTGCAAAATATTTTATATCGGATATAAAAATTCACCAGTTTAATCTTTTTTTTTTTTTAAAGATTTTATTTATTTGACAGAGAGAGATAGCGAGAGCAGGAACACAAGCAGGGGGAGTGGGAGAGGGAGAAGCAGGCTTCCTGCCGAGCAGGGAGCCCGATGTGGGACTCGATCCCGGGACCCCGGGATCATGACCTGAGCCGAAGGCAGACGCTTAATGACTGAGCCACCCAGGCGCCCTCACCAGTTTAATTTTTACTGATAAATACCTCATCGGCATGTATCAATAATCCCGCTGCTCCTAAATATTTTGTGACTGAGAGAAATTAGAGTGGCAGTTTAAGGATGTTACCCTGAAGACCTTACTGGTTGGGGATGTGGATGGGAAAGGGATTCCTGTTGCTAAAACCAGTAATCCTGTAAAAAGAAGGGGTTATTTGGATGACATAAATATGCATGTGCTGCTGTCCCATCACTTGTCCCTGCTGTAGAAACAATTATGATGATACTGAGTTCCCTGGTTGCTAGGGTATGACTTCTATCTGTATTTTCACTCGACTTTGGCAGAATCCTTTTTTTGCTCTCAGGACCCCATTTTCTCATATCAAAATCAAAAAACCTATGACTAGGACATCTGTACTTGTTTCCCTTGGTCTTTTCTCATTTCCTATAAGCCATGTCCAGAAAAGGAAAGAGGGAGTACGTGTTATGAAACTAGCTGAAATTGGCTGATTCCTATTCCAAGTTTCATAATTACTGAATACCTATAATATACTAATAATTTTTAGTAAATGGACTAGTGAACAAGGCTGATATAAGTTAAACCAGTAATTAAATTGTGCTGAACAAGATGCTACTTTTTTAATATAACAAATACTTTTAAAAGAGACCTTGAGATGAAATTAGAATGCACATGATTCCATCTGGGGATCACGTTCAATTAAAAAAAAAACAGTTTTATGTAAATTACTTTAGTTAAAACAAAAAAAAGAGCATATAGAAAACATACAGGGAGGACAGTATTTTAAAAGTTTATTCTATTTTTTCTGTGCACATACTGATTTTAGAAAGTTTATAAAATTCAGAAATACACAAAGACGATTTAAAATAAGAACCCAAACACCCAAAATTGATATCTAGGAACACTTTGATGTACAACAAATTATAGTAACCTCATATTTAATCTGTATAATTTTAACTATTCTTGAGCAACCCTAAGATCCTTGACCTATAATCTGTTATAAATTTTGCTGTTACAGTCATGAGCCCAGTTCTGAGTCTGATCCAAAATGAGTGAGAATTGTAGCTAGTGATTGTAATAGACCAGCATCTCTCTTCATTGTGGCTCTATGATGTACGTGTGTATAACCAATAACTAACAAATTTATATTTCACTGCATATGGCAGAAATGATATTCTATGCAAACAGTCACATTTGAATATTCAAGTTTTGCTTATGAATGTTAATTTCTATATTTCCTTCCCCATCTTTTTTGTCTTTTAGTCTTTTAATAGCTAAATATATTTTTTATTCTAAGAGACAGATTTGTACTTGGAAACCATCAGCTTCTATAGATATTTTTACAATAGAAAAACCTTTCCTTCCTGCCCCTACATGGGCAGGTCGATTTTCATTGAAAACGGCTTCAAGCTGGTTCTAATATTTACTCACTTATGCAGGTGCGTTCATCAGCATGGAGTCTGTATCCCGTATCACATTCACAGTGGAAGGTGTCCAGAGTGTTAATACGGCACTGCTGGCAGCCTCCATTCACCACCACACATTCATCGACATCTAGAGGAGAAAGACAGATGGCCAGGATTACAATGTCATTCCAATGTCAGCTTCGGAGAAGTGGCACAGTATTTCTTTGATACACAGTATGTGTTATATTGTACAAAGGGACTGTCTCTGTTGCCACAAATCTTTGCCTGTTTGATCCATTTTGCTCCACAGTGTAAACAAGAGAGTGTAGATAGAAACTTTATTGAGCTTTTTAAAGCCCAGCAACGATGAGCATAGGGATTGTCTCACAGTTTTCTATTCTTCACATTCTAGTTAATTAGACAGATCTGAGATATAGATATTTCCTTGGGGAAGGAAAACCGGAGGGGAGAATTTCAATGAGCTCCTCTATCTGGAGCAGCACACACTGGTAGCTAAACACCCATTATTGGTCTGATGCTGCTGAATAAAGCCAGTAATAGAGTTAAGACCTTGAATCTCCTTCTCATGTGCTATGGTGGCCATCAAGGCAAAGATAGATAAATTCAAATAAAATCATGGTCTGGAGTTCTTAAAAATACATCAATACATTTGCTCCATTGATTCAAGCTTCTTCCTTTTCATTCAGCGTTCCATTTTCTGAAATACTTAACATGTTTATGTGAAGTTTAATTTTAGAAAAAATGAAAAGAGATCAAGACTTATGGTCACGTATGTCTTATGATCAGTCAAGGTCATGATAAATTCAAGTAATATTCACTTTTCTTTAGGAAAGGAAAACAAATTCATCTCCCAGAATCTCTATTTCCTTATACCCTATGTAAATCAGTACTTATGTATCTAACATCATGAAGAGAAAATACCCACAAACGTAGGAAAACTTTTCAGGTGATCAGTGGAAAAATGGTTTCTAGCTTTTCTTGTTTGGAGAATATTGTAACTTGGAATCTATGTCTTTTGGCAAGTGTCAACGTAAAAATCAGGCAGAGGTGGAGATTTGACATGGAAAAGCATGTGTCTCAGGAAGAAAATGACCCTGACTTTCCATGTGTCCTCAGTCCCAGATATTCTGTCAAAGAATGTTGGGTATGAATATTTGTCACTAAAATATGTTATAATGATACACAATTAGCTTTACATTGAGTGAGATTAATTCCACAGGGCAAGATCCTTACTTGGGAAGGCATCAACATTGACAAGGAATACTATTGCCATACCTCATCATAGGACTTTTTCATACTAAAGCCATCCGATCTGTAATGAATGTTTTATACTGTGGTAAAAACTATAGACCTTGACTTGAGGGAAGTAAAAGAGTTTCTTTCATTTGGCTTTGTTTTGTGTGTGTGTGTGTGTGTGTCTGTGTGTGTGTGTGTGTGTGAGAGAGAGAGAGAGAAATAAAAAAATCCACATTTTGTACAATCTAGTATTTTCCTTCTAAATTTAGATATCCTGCAATAATTTCTGATATTTTAAGAGGAATCCTATTTTAGAGATAAGAACTACTAACTTTTCAAAGTATTAGAATTTTTATGAAATTGTGAGTCTGTGAAAAGCAAACCTGTAAGTCTTTTTCATATAAACTAATGTTGATTCAGAATTCTCCATTTGTTATTTGTACTTTATATAGGGCTTTAACATTTATGCTAGTTAAATTTTTATCTTTCCAGGTTTAGGATATTATTCCACAAAGTTGAGATATAATTTTGAATTTTAATTCTGTTAACCCCTGAATTAGCTATCCTTTCCAGGTCTTTTACTTTAGATCTACAGGTAAAACCCTTAATTCCCAAGAATCATATGTTTTATATGATAAAAGCATTAAAAATTTTCTATAAAAATTATTATAACATACAATACATATGTATTAAATACATTAAAAATATCTTAAAGGGTGTGCACAAATAAAAATGATTACTTTTGAGGACAGAAGAAGGTCATCTAGATTGAGTGGAGTGCAGGATGTGTGGGCGGGAGGGTGTAGGACAAAGATTTTATCCACATCTCCAATGTTCTAATTTTATATAAGAGAAAGTTTTCTGGTATTACTGGTATAATAAAATGTAATTTTTTCTTCCCTTTTAATTAAACTACAGTTGACACACAATGTTACACTAGTTTCAGGTATACAACATACTGAACGGACAAGTCTCTATGTTGTGCCATGCTCCCCACAAGTGTAGCTACCACTTGTCACCGTACAGTGCTATTCCAATACCCTTGACTGTATTCCCTATGCTGTACCTCTGATTCCCGGGTCTTATTCATTCCAAAACTAGAAGCCTGGATCTCCCACTCCACTCTACCTGTTTTGTCCATCTCCCCATTCCCCACCCCTCTGGCAACTATCAATTTGTTCTCTGTATTTATGGGTCTGTTTCTGCTTTTTGTCTGTTTGTTCATTTGTTTTGTTTTTTAGATCCCACATGTAAGTGGAATCATAAGGCATTTGTCTTTCTCTCTGACTTATTTCATTTAGCATAAAAAGTAATTTTATTTCATTTTTTTAAAGATTTTATTTATTTATTTGAGAGAGAGAATGAGATAGAGAGAGCATGAGAGGGGGAAGGGTCAGAGGGAGAAGCAGACTCCCTGCTGAGCAGGGAGTCCAATGCAGAACTCGATCCCGGGACTCCAGGATCATGACCTGAGCCGAAGGCACTCGCTTAACCAACTGAGCCACCCAGGCGCCCTAGCATAAAAAGTAATTTTAAAGAAGTGTAATATGACCACCTCTCTTTGCCCCTCCTCACCAAGCTTCATTAATTTTCTGACTGAAGAAATCAAATTAATGTAAAAAAAGAGTAATCATTGGGTTTATTCCAAAGATAAGAATGGACATCAATTCTGTGAGTCTTCTTTCAGTATGTTTTGGTGTGTTCATATTCTAAATCTGTCCCAGAGCTATAATTAAAGTACTGTAATTTATTATACACACACACATACACACACACAAGCAACCAAACTGCCCCTGGATTTTGAGTTAAATAATCTTGGGGAAAATATCTTAGTGTTGAAACTTACTAGCCTGTCACCTTGCTCTCTGAAACTACTATAAAATGGGATAATAATGATTGTCATATGTACTATGCTATGATTTCTTTTTTCCTTCCCTGTTCATGCATAAGATTTTGAAATAGATTGCTAATGACTGAGATTACATGTAGAAATTAAACAACAGGCAATTTTATTCCACTAAATAGTGGAGCTAACAATTTAAGACTATAAAGTAAGAATGCAAGACAGAAACAGTAAAGAACATGGGAATTCAAAGGAAAAAAGTCCATCTGGGGCTAGAGGGATAAGGGAATGTTAGAGGGTAAACATTGAGCAGTTAAGTGCGTGCAGAAGAGGGTGGGTAATGCAAAGGTGCAGTGGTTTGAATGTGCACAGTGTCTGAGATTCAGCATTCAGATCTGTCAAGCTGGAGAGTAAGGTTGACGAAAGGAAGTAAAGTTGAAAAACAAACCTAAAACTCCTTTTAATTAATTAATTTGGCAAAATGTTCCTCTTCTTGATTTACAATACAATACACTTCTAGGCAGGTTGAGACATCATAGGCTGTGTTCACACAGGAGCTAAGCAAACTTATTAACAGTTAAAAAAATCAATCATTTCTAGAGTGGTACCAAATACAAAGTAATTGGTTTGACTTTCTTTTTCTTTTATGCCTTTTCAGAATACATTGAATGTACTGATTGGGCATTGTATAACTAATAGTTCTCGTGCCTGGCAGCATGCTAGAATCACTTGGTGAGCATATAAAAATACTCATGCCCTGGTTCTACCCTTAAAGAGGCTTATTTAATTGGTCTGGGGTAAGATCTGGGAATAAAACATTTTAAAATCACCCTAAGTGATCCTAATGTGTAGCCAGAGTTGAGATCCCCTGATGTAGTTAATGCTTTAAGCACCTAGGATCTTGTTAAAATGTAGATGCTAATTCAGTAGATCTGGAGCTGAGGGGCTGAGATTCTGCATTTCTGCCTAGATCCAAGGCAATTCTGATGTTGTTGGCCTGTGGACTGTACTCTGAGAAGCAAGAGTATAGACAGTCCTTTTGATCATGGATCAAAAATGTCATGATTGGTTCAACTTCTCAGTTGTTTGACCAAAGCAGACCAATTCAGTTCAAGTGGACAAATCAATACTCTGACCAAAATTATATATATTTTTCTATTTTCTATATATATTAGATAATATATATATTTTCATATGTGTTCTATATTTTTATTTTAATGATTTATATTTTAATTATCTACAAAAACCTCTGAAAATAAACCACCAATATTTCCCACAATATTCTTTCAATAATAGTTAATAATTTTGACTATTTTAGCACCATTTGTTATAAGAAATTACTTGCTTCTATAAAACATGAAGGGCACTTTAGTTCTTTTCTGATGGAATACCTCTGATATAGGATAAAACCGGGTTAGATTGCCATGATATTAGAACTCACGCTGAAGCTGTCACAAGTGATTTTCTTTTCCATCAAGATTCTGTCCAACAGAGTTAAAAAACCAGAAATGTCAATATTACATTAAAATGTTATTATCAAGTATACTTCATGTGAAAAAACTATTCCTCCAAAAATTCTCTGAGTTATATCTTCATGTTAGATGCTTAAAGAAAGCCCTGCCCTTAGAATTGGAGCTCTGGGACATTGCTGGGAATAATGATAAAGAGATTAGAATTTTTTTCAGCATTATCTCTGTGATATAGACCAAGGATTTCAAGATTTTTATACTATAAAAGAATGTCAAAAAGAATCAACTATGTCTGCTATTTTTCCTTTTAATGTTCTTTTTCTAAATATTTCTGCTGTATTTATTCCCAAAACTGTTTCCCTAGATGGTCACAGATTATAATAGCTTAAAAGAATTAACATTATTATCAAATGTATTTTGCACATAAAAGCTCCCTGAGACAACAATGATTCACTTTTGTTTCCAAACAACCAAAATTATTTCATACTATTTTCTTAGAGTGTACAACCAGAATAAGATAAATTATTCTTCCATTTCCCTTTTAATATATTATTCTCAGAAACCTGTTGATTGGAAATGAGTGTTTCCAGTTTGCTTTATGATGGAGATTACATTGTATAAGTGTTAGGCTTGGAGGAAATATTGAAGGGTGTAGTGAAGATTCCACTAGATTTTCCACGTGGCTTTATTTTCACTCTGTTATACCATAATACTTTCACTCTCATATACTATAGTATATCAAAACTTCTAACTATTCACTTGTAATTCTGTAGTGCCTGATTGAATGAACTCCCTAAGGTCAAAGATTTTGTTTTATTAAGCTTTTCTGGCATAGAGTCAATATTCCATAAATGTTGTATGACTGAATGAATGAATGTGTGACTTGAGAGCCATGCACAGCATTTAGTCTTTTGTCCATCCACATCCATTCATGGGATTTCTTAGAATTGGGCTCTGATTGCACTTATCTCTCTTTACCCTTGCAGTAGGATGCTTGATACTTGTTTTGACCATTAACAAGTAGCTCTTAAAATCCAGGGCATAGAATCATTTCTAAGTTTGCAAAGAATAAATGTCAACTGTGTCTGAGGGGAATATTTACTGATTGTCTGTTAAGGATTTCATCTGTTTTTATCTTCCTCACTCATACTAGATAACCCCAGGTTTTCCTTTGGGGAATTTTATCTCTTCCATTTTAGAAAAGGCATATAGTTTATGTGAGATTGGTGAACACAACTCCTCTCTCAAATCCAAGGTAGACTCTACTTCACATTATCTTACCTCCTTTTGCCATAGTGATTGAACAAGGTTATCTCTTCATTAGCATATAATTTTCTCAGGAATGAATGAATTTGTTCAGATGTGATCCAATCATCATGAAGCTCAACATGTGGGCTGGGAATCCTGGGACACAGATGCCTTCTTGCTCTGGAAATTATAAAGTGTGGATGTGAGCCATGAATGAAGCTACACTAAAGATAAAGCCAACAAACAGGACAGAACTGAAGGACTCACAGAGAACCTCAGTTGAGACCCTGCTTGAACTGCACCTGAAGTCCTCTCTACCTCTAGACTTCTCAGTTAAGTGATCCAATAACCCCCTTTTATTGTTTAAGATTTTGAGTTGCACAATTCTATTGTTTATAAACAAAATCATACTAACTGATACATGTATACTGTAAAGATGGTGTGAAGGAGGAAGTCTCCAAGTGCAGTTCAAACTCAGCATACACTTATCAAAAAGATTTATTGTCCTCTAATCAGTAACGTGTTTTAATCTATATTTCATCAAGGGTCAGAAAAAGTCATGTAGCTCTTCCTTATAGTGTTTACTGGAATGATTATATTCTATCAAGATTCTAATGAATTTGGGGGTTTGTCACAATTTTGGTTCATTATTATTATAAATATTAAGAGTTTATCAAACTGCCTGTGTAAAGTCATGGTACATCTGATAGTGCCAGAGAGGTTGAAGATGATACCTTCTTCAATGGTTTCATCACAATCCCCCTTGAGTGATCCTTCTCTAGTTTTTCCTCCAAACCTTGGCCTCTATTTTCCCCTTTTGTTCCTTTCTTGGAAGCTACCTCTGGTAGCTTAATGCTCAGTTAGTAGGAAATGAATACATGCTGCTAACTTTGCAGATACTATTGTTTCCTTACCTTCTGTCTTTTTGTAAAAAAAAAAAAAAATGTTACCAGTTTTCTAGCCCAGACATTCATCCAGCAGTAGAGATGGCCTTTCTCAGCAAAACCATCTAGTTCACAAAGGCAAACAGGATGGTAATATGTATTTTTAAAAGAATTACAGTATTAGGAAGGAACAAAGCTCAAAAGTCTTGTTATTTTGTGCTGAGGATAGGACAATATTTGTTTTATAGAAAATGGAAGTCATTTGGTCTTGTAAAGTAAGGATTAAAGCAAAACACGATGGTGCTAGAGATGTGGCTGGGGCCTGATCATGAAGGGTTTTTCTGCCATACTAAGGAACCATTACTTTATAAACAATGGGCACCAGCAGAGTGAAGAACAGATTAGAGAAATGGGAGACTGAAGACAGAGAAGCCAAGGAATAACTATCACCAAAATCCAGATGAAAGATGATGAGGACTTTATTGAAGGTAGTAGCAGTGGAAATAGAGAGATTTTGCCCAGATATAAAAGATGTTAAGGATAAAAAATATATATATATATGAGTTGGTTCTTAACTGGAAGTGATGGAGAAAAAAGAATCAAGGTCACCTGTCTTGAGCAATTGGATGGATGGTTGTGGCATTCACTGAAATAGCACAAGAGGAAGAATATTTGATAGGATAGTTCAGTTTTGAATATAAAGGATTTGATGGGCAAGTGAGATGGGAAGTTGGGAATATCTAGCAGGCAATTGAGTGTGTGGACTAAAATCAGGAGAGAAATATGGGCTGATTTTTCAGCTACCATCTATCTACCTGAAGAAGTCTAAAAATTAGGAGTCATCCTTGATACTTTCCTCTTCTTCACCCATATCTAATCTAGTAACCACATTTAACCATAACATTTATAACCATAAACCATCAAATTTATCTCCTAAAACATCTCAAATCTGTCCACTTGCATCTCCACTGGCATCACTCCAATCCAAACTGCATAGATGGTTATAATAGCATGCTAAATCTACCTCCACATCCACATTGGGCCCTCCAATATCTTCATGCTGCACTACAGTGATGTTTAAAAAAAAAAAAAAGATCAAGTCACCTACTCCTTCACTCATGTCATGGTTTTATACCCTCCAATCACTTCCCATTGTTCTTAGAAGTAAACCAAACAATAACATGGTCGGCAGGTCCCTGCATCACACTCTTTGGTCTTTGCCTCCTTCTCTAATTCTATCTTGCTATTCTTTTTCCCTTACTGTGTGGTGGTTTTTTTTTTTTAAGATTTTATTTATTTGACAGAGAGAGACACAGCGAGAGAGGGGACACAAGCAGGGGGAGTGGGAGAGGGAGAAGCAGGCTTCCTGCAGAGCAGGGAGCCCGATGTGGGGCTTGATCCCAGGACTCTTGGATTATGACCTGAGCCGAAGGCAGATGCCTAACAACTGAGCCACCCAGGTGCCCCTCCCTTACTGTGTTTTAACAACTCTGATCTTCTTTAAGTTCCTTGAAGACTCTGTACTCCTTTTGATTTCTTCCTCCCCTCCTTTACCTAATATCTGTGCACCCTGTAGATGTTCACCCAAACACCACTACCTTAGGGAAGCCTATATTTCTCCTTCAATGTAAGTCAGATTTATGTGTTATACTTTCTTAGGACTATCTTCTTTTCCTTTAGAGCCATTAACTCATCTATAGTTGTAGATTTGTGTGTGTGATTATTTGATATCTGTGTCCCTCATTAATGACTAAGTCCATGAAAGCAGGAACACCACCAAGTTTTGCTCACAATAGTAATCCATGTTTGACACATAGAATATGCTTTATAAATATCTGTTAAACATGTAAATGAATGAGGTACAGAGTATTGGGCATTTCCACATAGATAGTAATTCAAGACACAGAAGTAGACAAGAGCACTAAGCAAAATCATGTAGATAAAAAAGACAAAAGGACTCTAATAGAGAGCCCTGGAGAGTATCAACATTTAAGGCAGGCTATTGTAGGACACACAAAGCTAACCAAGAAGACCATACAGAGAAGTAGGAAGAAAACCAAGAGTCTGGCATCATGGAAACCAAGGAAGGGAGGGGTTTAAGAAAGAAATGTGATCAACACACAGATGTCAAGTAGGAAGTGCCATGCTCATTGAATTTAGCAAGAAGAATTTCACTGATGACATTGAGGAGGAGGAGGAGGATACTAATAATAATAATCCACTTAACAATTACTGAATACTTACTATTTGTCATGCACTGCTCTAAACCCTTTACATATATTAACATATTTAATACTCAAAATACCCTGTGAAGTAGATACTGTTATTACCCCTACGTACAGGGGAGGAAGCTGAGACACAGAAAACTGTTTCGATGGAGTAGCTGATACATATCCCAGATTACAGTGGTTTGAGTTGAAGAAGAAGTGGGAGACAAAGAAAGGGAGAAAGTTAGTTAAAAGATGTATTGCAATAAATGTAACTATTAAGGAGAGGGGTTTGTAGTTGGACAGGGTAGAAGCAGAGGGTGTTTAAGGTGGAAGAGACTTGCAGTAGCTTAAATACTGATAGGAATTGGCCAATAAAGAGGGCTGCGTTAAAGATGTAAAAGACAGAGGAAATTCTCAAATTATTGAGAATCTCAAATCACATTAGTGCATTCCAAGAGAAGGTATATGCTGGGAGAAACAATCAACCATGGGTCTTGAGCATCCCTATACATTTCTATGCCTGATCACTCTCTTTACCCAAAATATTTTTCAGGGCTGTGTTTGCACAGAGAGGTGAGTTCACATCTCTCCTGAGAAAATGAGCAGGCTTGTTTCCACTAACTATGAAAGTGGTGGACATCCCCGAGCTCAGTGTTTCCTTTGTATAATGCAATCAATTGCATGTATGAGCATTCATAATAAGCCCTTGTGTCACTGCTGTGGGATACGGTGGGGACACAAGTTGACACAAACAAATGAAGCTTTGGCTATTGCTTTTGCCAGAAGTAATAAAGTCTTTTGTTTCTGACCCAGAAACCTCATGTCTTCTGTCGGCATCCAGTAATAGGTTAATTTGTAGTGTAAAAGTAGGGTAAAATCCCAGATCCTGAACAGTTCTTGATAGTATACAGAACAGAAATCACACACATAATCATCTCTTACTCTGGGTTAAAGAAAGCCTATATGTTACAAAGTGGACGGACATGAGAAGCCACAGAGGATTTTCCTGTCTTCTTCCTCTTTCTACTATGCTTGTTGATTGCTTGTAGCCTTGAAACTATTAGTAAAGCATGATGCTTGGTAGACTTCTCTGCTTGAGCCTGATGTGACAATCTGATATTTTGCATTAGCTCAAAAGAGACAAAGAAAAAGATGTCATGCTAGTGTGCCTTTATGTGATTTAAAGAACACTGAGGATACAAATACCCAATCCAAGGAACTAAAAATGTTACTATATTGTTAGCTCCTTGAGGACAAAAATGATGTGTTTTGCTTATCACTGTGACTCCAGTACCTATGTCAGTGCCTGGCCCATAGCACATGCACAGTAAATATTTGTTGAAAAAATGAAAAATGGGGAAAAATGAGTAGTGCATAGCTGAATTTGCAGAGGAAGGAGGAGAGAGAAAGTGGAAAGGAGCAGGACAGTGCAGAATCCTAAGTAGTAGGACAGTGCCCCTAAGGAGGAGTCTTTTTATTTTTTATTTTTTTGAAGTTTTTATTTATTTGTTTGAGAGAGAGAGGGAGCACATGAGCAAGGGGGAAGGGTAGAAGGAGAGGAAGAAGCAGACTTCCCACTGAGCATGGAGCCTGATGTGGGACTCAATCCCAGGACCCCGGGATCATGACCTGAGCTGAAGGCAGACACTTAACCGACTGAGCCACCCAGGCGTCCCAGGAGGAGTCTTTTTAAAAGGGAATGAACAATATCAATGCTGCTGAAAATCAAATAAAATGGAAACTAAAAATAGTCTAAAGAGGGCACGTACTGAATGGAGCACTGGGCATTATACGCAAACAATGAGTCATGGAACACTACATCAAAAACTAATGATGTAATGTATGGTGATTAACATAACATAACATAAAAAAATAAAATAAATAAATAAAAATAGTCTAGTAGATTTGCAAACTATAAGGTCTTTCTGTTACAGTGCAGAATGTGGATAGCAAGTTAGTCTTCTGGGAATGTCTATTTCTTTTTCTTTTTTTTTTTTTTTAAGATCCTATTCATTTATTTGACAGAGAGAGAGGGAGAGCACAGGCAGGCAGAGAATCAGGCAGAGGGTGAGGGAGAAGCAGACTCCCCGCCGAGCAGGGAACCCAATGTGGGGCTCGATCCCAGGACCCCAGGATCATGACCCGAGCCGAAGGCAGACGCCCAACGACTGAGCTACCCAGGCGCCCCTGGGAATGTCTATTTCTTTAAAAATTTTCCAAGACCAGAATAACCTATGCTTTGTTATTGAAAACAGAGCTGCCAAGGTTATGCTTGGATCTATTATATTGCTGCCTCATCTATAACATGACCCAATATCATCCCTGAGGACCACACTATGACAAGGCTCTAGTATATTATAATACAATATTGTCATCACAGTTTCTCTGTGTGAGGGAGCAGCAAGCAATGACAATAAAGCATGTACACAGAGCTGACTTCAAACATCAATTTGACATATACTTAACAAGATGCAAAATTATTTTTGTACTTCATAGGGTTAGTATCAATGGAAAAGAAAGTAAAATTTAGCCTCAACAAAAACTCATGTGGTTGATTCTGCTTAGCTAATTTTCTCTACACCCAATTCAAGTCACAGTCCAAATACATTGATTCTTTTCAGTTTTTAAGGAAGAACCAAACCCTCAGTGGGCTGAGAGCTAAAGATGTTATTTCCAGGGTGGAAAAGGCTTTCTAGGTTAGAAAAACAGAAACCTTGAGTCAAACTCTTAGTTCACTTCTTAGAATAATGAATGGTATGGTCTCCAGGGATTTTGGTCTTTCCTACAGTGACTGGATCCACTTCCCCTTTTTTCTCTAGGTCTCACATAGCTCTAGCATGTAGATGGTGCTTAGTTTTTCCTAAGCAAATGGTGAATAAAGACACATCTAACGAGGTAAAAGGAGCCATAGGAGATTGGAGAACCAAGATAGGGTTTGGAAATCAAAGGCAGGTAAGGAATAATGGCTGGCTAACTTCTTGCTTGACTGAGATAAATGGGTTGATGTAGAAATTATGCAAAGACCTTTGTGAAGATCCTAACTCTAAGGGTCCCAAATGGGAGATGAGCATATGGAATCTGTATAGTCTATAGGCCACTGCTTGAAAGGTCCATTTTTTCCCAGGTGTTGGGATACAGGACAGAATACACAGTGGGGTTCTGTTTGGAGAAAGAGAGAGAGAGAGAAAGAGAAGGCATACGTGAGAGTGACAAAGTGGGAGTGAGAGAGCATCTCCAAGCCAAAATCTTCTCTTTCCCACTGACTATATGATTCAATAGGAAAACTGTCCTGGGAAAGTAAATGTGAGGCTAGCATTCTTAACTCAGAGTAGCTTTTGATTAGATTTATGCCCACTTACCATAAGAGTAAGACCTCTTATGGAAGTGAGGGAGAGAGAGACAGACAAACTGTAACAGCAGGCAGAGAAACTAAGAGTGTGGCTGGTACATGGCCTTGGACAGGTCTTGGTCACTAGGTACCTGGGGAAACAAGATGAGGAGATCTAGAAGCTGGGAATTAAGACTCAGAAAAAGAGCTCAGAAACCAACCTCTCTCCTTTCTATTACAACTACCTCCTTTAGTTGACTTTCTTTCCACATCTCAGCCTAAGGGGTTGAATTAGCTAAAATAAACTGGCTCTTTTATAACATGCAGAAACCCTACAATTTATACCATGCATGGGGACTTTGACAGAAACCATAATGATGAATTGATGTTTGAGTTTGGAGAGCTCCAGAAATGATTTTATCTGCACAAAAAATTTTCTTCCTCTCTTTTTCCTGATTACAGAGCTCCTCTCTTGTGAGCTGCGAGAGAGTGAAGGCTGTTTCCACCCCTCTGCTCCATGATCACCACCAAACTACTGGATGGGCATGGGGCTCTGGCTGAGACAACCTGAGAACTCCTTCTCCCTAGCCACAATGATTAGATCAAGGAAGGTGACCCAAGCCAGATAAAATAACATCTTACCAAGGACTTTTGCTCAAGCTGCCAGGGAGGGAACACTATCTTTGCTATACAGTGCTTGAAGTTGCACTTTATTTATATTATAAAGCTTGAGTTTGTTTTATATTTTTGGGAATATGTTAAATTGTGTGCCACTTGTAAAGTCACCACTCTTTCCTAGTAAAAGTTTTATTAAAATGCTAAAAATAACTGATTTATCCAATTGTGGAATTTGAAAGGACCTCAAAAGATAAACTAGTCCAAACTCTTACACACTGTAGGAGTCCCTTCTTCAACATTTCTAACAGATGGCTATTCAGACTCTGATTAAATATGTCTAACTATAGAGAGTATTATCCTTTTTATGTCTTTCTCCTCCTCCTCCTTCTTCTTCTCCTCCTTGTCCTTTTGTATTTATGTGGTCTTACCACATTATAAAGCATTTGGAAGGGAAAAAATATTTTTTTCCACCAGACAAAGTTATTTGAAACATAAAAAAATATTATAAACAAAAATAGTATAAATGAAACAATGCAACATTTTGGTACTTTATTTGTTTAGTAAAATTGGTAACTTTCTTTAATTTTCACTTTATTACTTTTAAGAATAAACATTGTATGTTTGTTTATAAGTTATACCCTTTTTTTGGCAAACTATCTGCCTATGTTTTGGGGTTTTTTTTGCCCATTATGACACTACAGTCTCCTGTTCTTTCTCTATACCTTTCCTTGTCTGATGTTTACCAAAACAGGTACTATTTATCATTAAGTATCACACTGAAAACAGAATCTTTTTTCTTTTAGTTTTTTTTTCCTCTTTGCTAACAGTTTCAACCAAACTTCTAAGAAAGATCAATTTAATTTAAAATACACTTCTAGACTATCCAAGATTTAAGCATTTAATTAAAAATCCATTAAAATAATTGTATTCCCTTTTAATGTAGTCACTTAACCTGTAGTTAAATGTGACTTCTATTATTATAAAATAGCTCATATATAATCTGATACTATATTGGTTAAAATTATCTCAGAAACATTAGCACTTGTAGATTAAGTACAAATGTCCTGAATTCACACCCTGAAGTTACTGTTCACAAAAACGGGTGCACTGATTATGTATTTAAAAGCCCAGCTGAAGCAAAACAATATTCCCTTTCTCATTTCTTTTGTTAACCACAGCCAAATATACTAGAACTGAGAGAATATAATTTAGGAATCTTTCCTTCTTAAAATTGAGAATAATCTAAAAAACTCTTTTCTCCCAGCATTTATTTCTTAAAGAATTACATGTTGATGACTTAATATGTTGATATACATAGTAAAGCAAATGAGTAAAATTAAACATAAAAATATACATTTATGTGACCCATGACTGGCCTTTATTTCTGATCTAAATCATTAACCTTTTTGTTTTTTTGATAGTTTCAACACTATAAGACCTAGACTATTTCCCAACCTGACTCCCGGCTTCCATCTGTTTATTACCACATTGCTCTTGATACTTCCTTCTCCTTTCTCTGTGTCTCCAGACCCTCATTTAACAGTTTCTCATGCACTAGAGACTTCCTGTACCTCTCTTCATCCAGCTGGGATATTATGTTGTCCCCACTGGCTCTCCAGAATCCCTTCTCTTTGATCCCATCCCATATCTACTGTGTCATTTCTGAATAACACCTATTATCCATCAGGGCCAACTTATCCTTTAGGCATAGTGCCTAGTAGCCACAATACTTTTAGAGACCCACATAAATGTTTTAATATCTTACCTTTTAGGTTAAAGAAAATATTTTAATATATGATATTAATATATTCAACTTTATATCAATGCAGTCATAAAATATACTTTAAAATTTTTTTTATAGATGAAAGGTCCCATTAATGCAAACATGCCTTGTGTCCATGAAAATCATAATGTGGCCCTGCCATTAACTTACCTTGTTTTACCTCCAAAGACACCAAAAAAGGATAGCATTACTGAAGGAATTTTCACAAACCACTCAGCTCATGTTGATTCTCTATTTTTATATCACACACACACATGAACACACATGCATACACACACACACACACGGACACACTCAGAGGCAGCTTCATGGGTATGTGCCAAGATAATGGCAAAGGGCCCTAGCTCAGAAGGGCTCTATGTTTTGAGTTCAGTGTTCTGTGTTCACCATCTTGAAATATTTAATAATTTTATCTCAGGACTTGTGTTTTGTAAGTGAAGTCAGGTGGGACAGTACAGCATGAGCCAGGAACTTGGAGCCTCAGCTCACACACATCCTTGCATCTCTTACCACCTCCCTTCCTCTGTGGGATGGCTCTTCTAGGCTGCCTAGCACTCCTCTTCTGCCTGTACCCAGTTATCACTGCAGGTTTCTGCTGTTCCCACCCCTCTGTGGGGGCTTGAACATGGGTTGGGAGAGGATCAGGGTATGGTGAAAGTCCCCACGGCATCCAAGCAGGTTATAGCAGCAGCTAAAACCCATACCAGACTAGCAGTGACACAGCCCATCTGGAGGGCAACTTTGCAGAGGTTAGCCCTGATCCATTACTAAGTGAGTCTAAGCACAGAGAATCCTTGGGGTTTATCCATCCATTGTGGGTAGGAGTGTGAGCTGGTAGGAAGGAGACAGGGTTTCCTGCCACCAACCAGAGCACAATGTGAGTGCTCAGGCATACACATGCTGAGTTGCAAGGCAGGACTATTGGCCATCTATGAGTATCTGCAATTCCCCTAATATCCCCCTGCCCAAGAAGCACAATAGCAAATAAAAAAACACCATGACAGGATGAGACAGGGACCACAAAAGAAAAATCAGTTTTAAATTTTAGTACTTACAACAACATCTTTTTATGCTTTTTGAACAAAGGCCACACATTTTCATTTTTGCACCTGGCCCTGGGAATTATGTAGGTCACCCTGTACACATTTCTCGGGTTCCAAGAGCTGCTGCCCCTTGATCTTATTGTGAACCTTGAGCTAGCTGTTGAGGGTTCCTTTGACTTCCCTCTTTATATCACAAAATACCTCCTATTTCTACCCCCTGCTTCTTCTTCCTATGAGTTCTAAAGTTAATTTCTCCACACAATGTCCTCAGTCTGATTCCATTACCATCTGTCAGGCTTCATGACATCAGTTATTCTCTTCAGCTTAAATCTTGCTCTCTCCCTTGCCATTGATAATTTTTCCCTGTGTTTGCCAGCCCCTGTCTCTGCCATTCTGCTTCTCCTCAACTCCAAAAGCTAAGGTTCTCTGCTTCATGGCCATCTCCTCGTCTGGCTGTACCGCCTCCCCTCTCAGTCCCTCTCCTACCCTGGATTCACTGTCCTGGCACTCTAATGAGTCTCTCACACATCCCTGAGAACGCTTTCCCAGTCCTGGGTATTTTCTATTCTCTATCTGATTGCTCACCAAATGAGAGTTAACAGAATGACCAGCAGAGATATTAACGTAGCT
>NC_138369.1:105767819-105801615 GCF_054177405.1 Leptonychotes weddellii | reverse complement strand
TACTGAATGGAGCACTGGGTGTTATACGCAAACAATGAATCATGGAACACTACATCAAAAACTAATGATGTAAGGTATGGTGATTAACATAACATAATAAAAAAATGCAAAAAAATTATCCTTTATGTAGGAGAGTTTTATAAACTAATATCTGAGTTACTGGTTATTTGCTGGAAGTTATTAGTATAATGGCAATTTCCAAAATTTTCAGTGTGGCCCTAATACATATAGGATGGAATGTGGCCTCCAGACATCTGAGTCCAGGTCAGCTCTTCTGTAGCTACAACCTCCTTTCTAGACTTACATTTCATTGCTTTGCTTTATGTATTCAAGGCCCTAACCATATTGTGTCACTCAGTATTGTAGAGGCTTGTTGCTAGCTCCATGCTAGCTCCATGCTAACTCCTTGCTAGCTTGCTAACTCCTGGCTCATTCTGATCCCTGAACTGAAGAGTGATCTCTTCATTTCCTGCAGGCTGAAATTCTACCATCTTCCAGGTCCTGGCTGAAATTCTTCATCTTTCATAAATATTTCCTTGATTCCTACAACTGGAAATGATTTAGTTCCCTGGAAAACTACAATATTTTTTTCTGCCCTTTTCTCTTTTGAACATACCTTGCCTTGGAAAATGCCCAGGACTGGGAAGAAGTATTTAGGGACATGAGAGAGAATCATTAAAGTGCCAGGACAGTGAATGCAAGGTAGGAGAGAGAACTGAGAGGGGAGATTGTCAATATTATTGACATCTACAGAAAGGTCCAAAGTGTTAGGAACATGACCTGCTGTTTTCTGTGGCTCCTAGTCAATCCCAGGTAACCTTTGACCAGAAAAACACTTTTGTACTCTCCATTAAAATATAAGCCCATTAAGGGTAGAAAACATGGATCATTTTTATGGTTATCATTTACATTAATCAATTATAAAGTAACAGCATTCATTTAAGTCCTGTAAAGTCAATGAAAGGTATATTATTGGCCCCACTTGAGGTGTGTTTAGACACTGAAGCTGAAATAGGCTAAGTAATTTGGTCAAGGCCTGAGAGTAACTAAATGGCAAAGCCAAGACTTATACCCATCGGTTCTAGTGTTCTTTCTCCTTCATACAATACTGCCTACAGTCATCTTTATGTAGTCTTAACACATATGACCCCTGGCACCTAACATAATGTCCTGGGCATAGTAGATAGCCAAAAGAGATTTATTAATTAAATAAATGAATGATAACATACATAAATATAAAGTACTCATGTAGAAACAAGATAATTTGCTTAACATTATAAGAGATCTAATAAAACAATTCACTTATCAAAAGACAAATCTTCAATAAAAAAGAGTCATGCCAAGAATACAGTTGACCAATATTAAAAACATCCCACTAAGTGTCATAAAATAGACTTAGATTTAAGTCATTCATTTTAGAGAGTGGATCTGATTTGAAAAGGGAGAACTCTGTTAGCACCTCATGTGACGGTGTAAGGAAAATACATTTTCAGGTTTATCATTTGAGTTTCTGACTGCAGGCAAATAAGACATAAATGAGGTTCTCAATGAGAACTGAACAAGAAAGAGAAATTTGTAGGGGCTGAAGTGCTTTAGTAAAGAAAACATGCGTTCTGGCCCCTATGCTCTTTCTTCCACTAGTGTTCTGAACATGATTTTGTGGATTCACAAAGGGAGCACAAATGAAAGAGATGGAAAGTACAGGCTAGTAACATTCAAAGGGAAGCAAAAGCTGTCTGGATTGAGGCTGATAATGCTGAATTTGTCTGGCGATGGATTCTCTTGAAATTCGCACTTGATGCTCAAGAGGTTGTACCAAGAATTATCAGCTATAAGAAGGCACTCTAATTTAGCTTATGAAGCAGTTATTGCTCTGGTTGAATGGACATTGATTAGAAATTGGAAGAATGTGCTGTAGTAGGTCAGGTTTTTATATTGCATGTCTCAAAAATGGAAAGTTTAACCCCAAATATAAACTGTATTTGGAAGTAGACTTTAATTTAGAGTATTGCACCTATTTATGAAGAACCCGGCATTTGCTATTACATATTACATAATGGTGTAGAGGAACTTACATTCTCAAAAAAGGAAAAAGCGCCAAAGAGGCTGCTCCAGAAAAAAAGAACATATGGAAGGGAAGGATTTAAAAGTATAATAGATTTATTTTACAGTTAATAGCCTGGTCTTAAAAAATATCCAAATAAATTATTTTGTGTTGCAAAATTGAAGCATCAAAAAAATGAAGAAAAAAGATATCACTTTGATCTTGAAGGAAATAAAATAATTCAAAATGATCCACCTATTTAATAAAATAAATGAACTGTAATAAATCAGCCCTGTTGGAATACTATGCAACAGTTTTTAAATAATAAAGCTATTTAAACATGCTGGCATAAAAATACGTCTGTTATAATAGTAAGAGAGAAAGTTCCTGAATATACATGGGGCAATACAGATATCTACATATAATGCATATATATGCATATACATTTATGCAAATGTTTAGGATCTATGAATGCATACACAGATTTTTTATGCAGATGCATATATGTCTATGTTTTTAATAAATGCTTATAAGAAGACCACTAAGGATATACACAAACCAGTGGTTAAATCTAAAGGAAAGTGTAAGCATGAAGGGTAGAAAGAACTACTAAAGAGAGAATTTCACTTTCTTTTTATTATTTATACATATTATGATGAGAATGAATCACTTCTGTATTTTTTAAATTACATGCATTATGTCTCCAAAACTGGTAACTGAAATCCCCAGTGGCACCTGGCTTCTAATCTCTATTTATCAAAGAGTGAACATCTTTCATATTCTATATATAACATCATAGCTACAACTATGCCTTTCCTAGGGTTTCCTTTAATTTCTTCATTAACTTAAGCTAGATTACAAGCAAGAGCTGTTGCTCGCATTTCAAAATCTGAACTTGAGGAAAAGAGCATCAATATTTGCCACACGTTTAAGATTTTTCAAAATTTTGATATAATCAGAGAACAAATGCTCTTCTTTCAAGGTTTAATGTATTCCCAAATAGCTGCTACAAACACATGGTAGAGTAAGCTACATCTGATCACAATAAAACATATAACTCATGGGGGGAGTGACTCTCTACTATGTTATTAAGGTTTTAGCCACAGATTCTACATAAAATAAAAAGGCCAGAAAATGTAATTCAAAACTGATTACTGTTCCTTCGGTTTGTCTTTTACATCTGAATTACATCTGATAGTTGGTGAGTCGAACATTCTTTTAGCTACTCCACAGATAAGAATTACCCTTCCTTCTATTCTGAATCTTTTATGCAAACCATATGGCACATTTAGAAATTTTGCAGGCTTTAATTAAAAGTGTCCATTCAAATTAAACAAGGTCAAAAGAGAAACTATATTAAGATCTACCAAATATTTTGGAGGGAACTACACACACATAGAGAACAATATAACAGACGCATTGTCAGTTAAATCTATCTGCGATCTTCGTGTCGATTTTTCATACACAAAAGCTCAGAAAACAAAGCACATCATGGGCTGGTCTTCTAAATATGCAAAGAAAGATAAAATGTCAGGGAGGCAAAGAGGTAGGAGAAGAAAGCAGCATCTGCTCCATGATTTTGTGTGCCAGGGTTGTGAGTGTGCCTCAGCTCGAAACAGCTTGATGCAAAGTCAGTGCACATGTCCAGCTCTGCTCGTGATCCACGAGGGTGATGGACACTCTGCTATGTCGGCCAGATCAAGGACTCAGAGCCCAGGTACCAGGAGTGCTGCCAGTAGACAGCCTTCAGCTGTCACCCCTGTTTGGAAATTGCCTCTGCTGAAGACAGCCTCTTTATCCAGGGATGTGTCCCCTTCATGGGCCAGCCCAATCCAATGACTGGGGCGTGCAGAGCATAAAAGCCCAGCTCTTGGCCCCAAGTCAGCAAACTCTAAAGGGCCATCTCAGCTTCCGAACTTTCCAGGAGATCCGCTGGAGTTTTGTGTGACTCTGTCCCAGCCCATTTTCTTCCTGTTTCCCTCCTTTCCTTTCCACAGTTGCAGAGCCCAAGAGTGCCCTCTAATAAAATTCATGCACACAGGGTTGCCCTGGTGGCTCAGTCGGTTAGGCCTCTGCCTTTGGCTCAGGTCATGATTCCAGGGTCCTGGAATTGAGCCCCACATTGGGCTCCCTGGTCAGCGGGGAGCCGGCTTCTCCCTTTCCCCTGTTTGTGTTCTCTCTCTCTCTCTCTCAAATAAATAAAAATCTTAAAAAAACAAAAAGTAAAAATCAGTATTTTAAAACCTAGAACTTTACACAATCTTTTTTATCTAAAGAAATAGGGCCTTACTCTCTGCTTATTCAAACTTATCTCATGCATAAACATTTAACAATGTTTTTATGATTATAAAAATAATACACTATTATTGTTGACAAGGTGGACATTACAGAAAAGAATTTTTTAAAAGGAAATTAAATATTCTATAAAATCACTATTGGGAGAGAGTATGGTAACATTTGGGTGTATTTCTTTCTAGTCTCACATGTCTGTTGTATCTGTACTTCTATCTTTATGAATTTCTTTCCCAGACCCCATATCCCTATCTATATCAATGTGTACTTCAATATCTGCTTTATTTATTTTTCAATCTCTTTGTACATATATCTATGTATCAGGTAGTAGGTGAACCGCAAGTCATTCTCCCATTTTCTTGGATCTTCCTTCAAGGCATTCTTGCAGGAAACTTTCTCCCTCATTTTTTTTTTCCAAGAAGGAGAGGGGGAAAAAAAGCAAATTTCACCATCTCATGCCAATATCTGTACCTGAACCTGGCACAGCCCCATCACCAGCTAATTAGTTTCTCAGTTCCATTTCAACCCCGTGGTTCTAGTTATCTGCTACATTTTCTTTTTAATATAAAGTTCAAATCATGCTGCATATATCTGTATTCTGCTTTTTTTCACTGAATAGTGCATCATAAACATTTTCTCGGGTTGTAAATATATTTTCAAAATTACTGCTTAATATTCCAGTGTGTTAGTTATATTTCTAATGAACTTTATTGTCTAAAAGTCTACAGCTAATGGAGAGGAACAGACTAGAAATCAGAGAGACATTTAGTAAAAGTGAAGAGGTAGAATAACTATAAAAAGCAGACCCAATACTTGTAAAAAGTGTTGGGTTACGTTATTTTGTAAAAGTAAATATGTGCGTGTATAAGTTACATTCGTGGAGAGGCAAGGTTAAGTCAATCCACGCACTGCTTAAAAATCCAAGGAGGGGTGTTTTTCATTTGTGTTAGATATTTACTTTATTCCACACCACAAGACACAGTATGTGTCCATTTTTACTTCCTTTGCTAAATGAAATATAATCTGCACTGATCTCTGTAACGCAAGAAATTCTTTCTCAGTCCTTTTGTTGGAGAAAGAGGCTTCTCCTCAGGGTGGCACAAATTCTGGGACAAGGCCCTCCCTCTGGTCCCCAGCAGCTTCTCCCCACATCCTCCTCAGGCTACTCCTGCCTCTTCTCCCTTTTCAATGTTGTCCCGAATCCTTTTCAAACTCTGGAGTCCAATAAAATTCCCTTCAGGGATGGAGACTTATAAAACCTGCAGTGTGGCAACAATTTTACGAAGCAAGTGGGCCCAAAACCCAGGGAAGGGGGTGCCTGCATACAGGTAGGGGAGAGCAGATGAGACAAAGTATCAGGGGGAGCAAACCTTTCTTACTTTTCTTGACTTCCAAAGCCATGGCAATAAAAAATGCATTACTGTCATTACTATTGCAATGGATTATTTTTATTTCCCATAATTTGGGTTTTGAAAAGTTTCCATTTAATTAAAAAGATTTTGTACATAAACATAAAAATACCTCTAGAAGCCTTGCTTATTCCAAATGACTAATTGCTGGAGATACTGAGATTATCTTGGTATTGCTGTAGAACTTTTATAAACAGAGGTACATTAACTGATTGCTTTATCCAAAATACATCCCAATCACTCGGGATAGAATTCAAAAACCACATATAGTTGGCTAATATTCCTTAAATCAGTCAGCACCCTATCATTTGCATGTTGTCAAAGATTTAATGAAAAATTCATAGAAGACTTGATTACACTGATAATTTTGATTATTTCGGGCCTTTCTTTATAAACCCAGATAAAATAATGCAATAAAACTAGCCTACTTTTTATCATGCTTTACAATACTTTCAAATGCAGCCTGTTTTGTTACAAGTGTTCCTAGAATGAGAATTAGCTGATAAGAATGTTGGTAAATAAGGGAATTAGGTCAATTCAATGCATTGGTTCAGATTCTAATTTTTTCCAGCATATTAGTTTTTTTTTTTTTGGTCTCACCACATATCAGCAGTTAAATGTATACTATACACCTGAAATACATAAAGTGTTGCAAATTATGGAAATAAAAGCGATGCCCACTCACTCCATATTCTTCCTCTCAACTTGGGTTGGCCATATGCTTGCTCTTTTTTTGTTTGTTTTTTAAAGATTTTATTTATTTATTTGAGAGAGACAAAGAGAGCCCAGCAGGGGGAGAGGGACAAGCAGACTGCCTACTGAGCGCGGAGCCCAACACAGGGCTCTATCCCCGAGATCGGGACCTGAGCCAAAGTCGGATGCTTAGCTGACTGAGCCACCCAGGTGCACCACACATGCTTGCTCTCAGAGGCATATGTGCTTGGTGTACTTTGACTGGTCCTCTAATTCAAAAGCTTCAACCTTTTCTTACTCTCTATCAAGCTGTATTCTTTCTTCCTTTCTCTGTCTCTGTCTTACACACACACACTTTTTAAGGTAAGGTCCTATATTTACCACAGAATTTCTTTTTTATGATTTTAATTTGTCTTTTGAACCACAGTAGTATTTTCATTAGCATGGTTGTTTTAGGTAGAGCTTTGGTTATAAAGTTGCATTTGCTTTTAGTAGTATGCCCTTCATATTTTTATAGATGCATTACATTTAGAGCTGTGATTTTTTTTTTTTAAGATTTTATTTATTTATTTGAGAGAGAGAGAATGAGAGACAGAGAGCACGAGAGGGAAGAGGGCAGAGGGAGAAGCAGACCCCCTGCCGAGCAGGGAGCCAAATGCGGGACTCGATCCTGGGACTCCAGGATCATGACCTGAGCCGAAGGCAGTCGCTTAACCAACTGAGCCACCCAGGCGCCCCTAGAGCTGTGATTTTTTTATGAACTCATGTTACAGTAGAAAGACCTGTATAGTGTGCTTTCTGATTCTCTTAATAAACTTATAAAGTAGGTAGAACTTTTTACAGATGAAGAAACAGAGGCTTGGGGAGCTTAAATCATCCATCCATTATCAAATGGCAAGTAATGTAGACTGGAGATTGGAGTCCTGATCTGTTGATTCTGATTCTAGTGCTCTGGTCACAATACCACACTCAACACCTTTTTTTCTTTTAGATTTTATTTACTTATTTGAGAGAGAGAGAGCACAAGCTGGGAAGGGGCAGAGTGAGAAGGAACAGCAGACTCCCCACTGAGCAGGGAACCTAATGTGGGCTGATCCCAGGACCCCGGGATCATGACCTGAGCCGAAGGCAGACATTTAACTGACTGAGCCACCCAGGCGCCCCTCAATATCTTTAATAACTATTTGCATAAATTATTTTATTAATTATGACCTGCTTTATAACGTGGCTGTTCTTCTTGCTTTAGATTAATATTTCAGGCTTTGATGCTTATTGTTTTATGTGTTCATGACTTGTCTGCCAAGCTACTCTTATTTCTGACTCCTTGAATACCTAGAATACTCTCTCCCATCCACTTCCTATCCCCATTGTGTCAAAATACAAACACAATGAATCAGGTGCACCACTCAGACCTGGAAGTCTTTAGAAGAATGCTCCAATTCACAAGTGACACCCCATTACTGCACACTGGACCTGGTGTCTCCATAGCCTGATGTTTGCTGGAAATAAATTACAGATCTTCCCAACCAAAAGGAAACAAACCTGGTTGAAGAGAGCTTGCGAATTATCTGATCATCTTGTTGCCCTTAATAGAGCTACATAAAATGAATCGTTACAGATTTATTCACAGCTGTGCAGTGTGCCTTTACTGAGCACCTCTCATGAATCAAACACATCTAAAAAAAAAAAAAAAGATTTTATTTATTTATTATTTATTTATTTATTTTAGAGAGAGTGCCCGTGAGTAAGAGGAGGAGCAGAGGGGGAGGGAGAGGAAGGGGGGAAGAATCTTATGCAGACTCCATGCTGAGTGTGGAGCCCCATGAGGGGCTCCATCCACAACCCTGGGATCATGACCTGAGCCAAAACCAAGAGTCTGACGCTTAACTGACTGAGCCACCCATGAGCCTGAATCAAGCACATTTTTAGGCACTGGAACACAAACAAACATGACATAGCCCTCTGCTCTCTAGTACAAAGTGAAAAAGACCCTATGTGAAGTTCCACTAGAAAGACAGAGTTTAGGGCAGTGGTTCTCAACCTTTATGGTATTCAATTTACCTGGAGGATTTGTTAAAACAGATTGCTGGGTCTTTAGGTTTAGGGTAGGGCCTGAGAATTTGCATTTCCAACAACCTCCGGGATGATGCTGAGGTTGCTGGTTACTAAGCTCAAGACGCTTTTATTATCTGTAAAAATGGAGGTTCAGAGTAGTGCCTCGCCCATAGGACTGTCTTGAGCATTAAAGTAGTTGACAGCATAGATCCTGGTATACAGTGAGAAGTCAATAAATGTTAGCTTCTAATATTATTTTTATTATTTTCATTATTATTAAGGGGTTTCAGGAGGATTCTTCCAGATTCTCTCTCTCTCCTACCTCAGAATGTCTGAAATCCCTTTAACCAAAGACAAACCGATAAAAATTAAATAAAAGTCTCCATGAGAGTTTACTTCCAGTAATACTAGGAATTAAATCAGCAATATCATATCCTTCCCTTATTCTGCTTTTGAGAAGGTAGAGACCCCTGGGGCTCGAAAAGGTGTTGATAAAGGTGAAGAGAACATAGAAGCAACAACAAAAGAGCTTGAAGTAAAAAAGAAAATTTAGACGTTCTCCTGAGGTCTGCCCTATCCCCGTTTAACACACAGAATTTCTTTCCAACAAATAGAGTTCCATCTACATTCTGTTGTATCTGTAAAACCCATTATTATTATAATAGCAAAATCATTAAAGAAGAAAATGTTAGACTCTTTTTTGCAGTTGAAGGTCTGCTGTTTTAAAATTCAAGCTGTGTCCACTTCTGTTACATGACAGGTCCCCCGAACATTCCCTCAGCAGGGCATGACACATGTTGAAAATAAGGTTATTGAGTAAGAAATACAGAAAATAATGATTGATCTCCCATGGAAAACAGCTGCTTCTTGTTAGCAGTTAAACAAATGTCCTCTGTGGGTTTTGCAGAAGTCTTAATTCTGTATGGAAGTAAAAAAAAAAATGCCAGTGAAGGCATATACAGTCTAAAAGGAATATAGCAAATGCTTTTTTTTAAGATAATTTCTTTGAAATTTCATGTACATAAAAATCTTGAAAGAACAATTAAAAAAAGTGATGCCTGCCCTAGGTCGATGGAAAAAAACGAGACTTTTTTTTTTTTTTTTACAGATGGGCTCTTCAATACACATAGGACAATGTAGGGGAAAAAATCTAAATCCAAAAAGACTTGAACAGTAGGCAACACAAGCAAATTAATATAACATTCATGTGATAAGTTATTCTTTGGTTTGGTTTCTTTTTTTTTCTTTTTAAAAATTTTATTTATTTATTTAGAGAGAGAAAGAGAGTGAGCATGAACAGGGAGAGGGGCTGAGGGAGAGAATCTCAAGCAGACTCTCCCCTTAGCATGGATCCTGATGTGGGGCTCTCTACCTCTTGATCCTAAGATCATGACCTGAGTTGAAACCAAGAGTCAGATGATCAACCAACTGAGCCACCCAGGCACCTCCAGTCTGGTTTCTTGTTAAAGATGTGATGACCTATTTAAGTTTATGAAGAATACAGTTTCTTTGGGTTATAATTCCTAGATGAGATTTAATTATTTCAAGGGGGAATACAGGGTTAGGTTCTGCAAGCCTCTGGTCACAACATTTTCACCAACCTATCAATATATAATGTTGTTTTGTGTAGGTTTATGTTTAAAACACCATATTTAACACACATGTATGCATATATATATACACACACATATATATATATAATATGGATCATTTTAAATAGCACAATCACTAACAGAAACCACAAATATATGAAAAACATGGCATTACATAGATTGCAAAAAAAGAATACTAGTTTACAGTATGAAAGCTAAAACAAGAAGGCAGAGTGTTGCTTTGACTTCAGGTGGGAACATGTGCATTTGGACTCAAATTTTTAGTTGCTCTGTGCCTGTCCAAAAATGACTATGAAAGCACTGTGAGTATTGATTTGGGGGTTAAAAATAAACTTTACTGAGTAGGCGAATTCACAAATAATGAAGATTGACTGTATATTCTTTACCATTTTGAAGATCTTGCTCCATTTTCTTCTAGACTCTACTATGACAAATCATCTGTCATTTTAGGTAATCTGTCTTTTTTATCTTGTTGCTTTTAGAATTTTCTCCTTACCCCTGATGTTCTGAAGCTTCACTATAATGTAAATTAAATTGTATATCTTTCTCTAATTCTGGAAAAATATTTTTTTAGTCATCATTTCTTCAAACATTACTTCTCTGTCATTTCTCCCATATTTCTGGAACTCCTAATATACATATTTTGGAACTTCTCAATATAATATATATATGTGATTATATATAATATATATATTTTAACTCCTTTCATATTTTTCATCTCATCATATCATTTAATTATGTGCAAAATGAAGTCTTCAGCACTATCTTTTAATTCTTAAGCTATATCTATGACTACATCCACAATTTCTATGAGTTTTATTTTATGGCTTCTTTTTTTTGGATTCACATCTGCCAGTTCTGGTTTCACTATTTTTTTTTTTTAGTATTCCTTTCTTTTCCTTTTGAGGATCTTGAACATACTTATTTAAAAGCCATTTGTAACTAGTATATTATTTGTTTGCTGATGAAAGTATATTCATCTTCTAATTGTTAATTTTTTTAGCTGTTTTCATTACTACTGACTCTTTTCTACGTGCTTTAGAATTGTAGTTGGCAACTTCAGTTTGCATGAAAGCATTTTTCTTTCTTTGCCGTCTCTCTGAATTCATTCTTCTCCATATCTCAGTTGTGCAGTCACCAGCACCTAGATTGTCCAGAACAAGTATTGCATTAAGACACATGCATTCCTGGAAGGGAGCTATCATAGACAGTCTCTATACAAGCAGGTTCCCTGGCCTCGTTCTGCCTCCTCCCCACCAGCTAAGGTATGTAAATTAGAACACGCAGCATGAGTCAGCCTCCTTTTAAAGGTGGAGAAGTTCTTTCCTGGCCCCTGGTTTCTGGCCATGAGTTTGGCCTTGATACCCTACTGTTAAAGGTTGAGTGGTGTCTCCCTAAAATTTATATGTTGAAATCCTAAACCTCAGTACCTCAGAATGTGATTGAGTCATTGCAGAAGTAATTACTCAAGCTAAGATGATGTCATACTGGAGTATGGTGGGCATCTAATCCAATATGACTGGTATCTTTACAAAAAGAGTGCCATGTGAAGAGAAAGACACTCATACAGGGAAAATCATGTGATGATGAAGGCAGAGATTGGCGTGATGCTTCTACAAGCCAACAAACACCAGATATTGCCATTGCCAGCAAAGTATGACAAGCTAGGAGGGGGGCCTAGAACAGATCCTTCCCTGGCATCTTCAGAGGGAGCACGGCCCTGCTGACACCCTAATCTCAGACTGCTAGCCATCAAAACTGTGACACGAAACATTTCTGTCGTTTAAACCACCCAATTTGTGGTACTTTGTTATGGCAAATGGATACACTCTCCAACGGGTTATTTCAGGCTCTACCTCCAATTCCTGGCGTGTTGCCTGTTTCCAGACTTGGAATCCCAAAGGTCTGACTTCAGCTTCAGCCAACTCCATCCAAACCTGCTTACAACTCTGTAATTCTGTTTCTTTTTGTTAAAATGAAAAATTTGCCTTTTTTAATTTTTTTTTTAGTTTGGCTTTTCTTACTTAATTTTATTTTTTTAAAGATTTTATTTATTTATTGTCAGAGAGAGAGAGAGAGCACAAGCAGGGGGAGTGGCAGGCAGAGGGAGAAGCAGACTCCCCGCTGAGCAAAGAGCCGATGTGGGACCCTGGGATTATGACCTGAGCCGAAGGCAGACACTTAATCAACTGAGCTATCCAGGCGTCCCATTCTTACTTAATTTTAAAAACACATCTTACTTACCACTACCAAATCTCTGGAAAGGATGAAGGAGTTTAATATGAGAATTTGCCATACAATCTTTTCTGAAAATCTTCATCTTCAAAGTATTATGTAAGAAATATATATATATATAGGAAAGGACATTTTTAGGGGAAAAAAGAGATAAAACATTATATATTCTGATCCACAGTTTTAAGAATATTTTACAAAGGTGGGGGCGCCTGGGTGGCTCAGTTGGTTGAGCATCAGACTCTTGATTTCAGCTCAGGTCTTGATCTTGGAGGTGGTGAGATTGAGCCTGCTTAAGATTCTCTCCCTCCCTCTCCCTTGGGATTCTCCCCCTCCACCCCTCACCCCCACCCAGCTCGCATGCACGCGGGCTCTCTCTCTCTCTCTCAAAAAAAAGAATATTTTACAAAGGATGTCAAAATTACAAAATTACAAAGGAAAGGAAAGAAAAAAAGTGGGGAAACAAAGGAAAGAAACTACTATTCCTCCCCAGAGCACAGGCCAAGATTCCTCTATATATAGATTCAAAGGAGCAAGTAAGATCTAAAAAAATCAGTTACCAACATATATAGTAACTTCTGTTTGCCTTTGATTAATATTAATATTCTTCTGATCTATTGTTCTAGATCTAGTGGTCCCCTTAATCCCCCCAGTGTGCAGCTTTCGCCCATATGTCTGTTTATAGAAAAACTACACAGCATTAAAACAGGTCCCCCAAGGAATGGGTGTGGGTAGTGCCAAACTTCTCAGGTCTTCTTGAAAGCTAGGCATGATGACATAGTTTGCTACACAGGGACTAACATCCATATGCATTTGTGCTATTTTCACTGATGAACAGCTTGAGAGGGATTCATTAATAAAACCTTTCAATGATTCCAGATTCAGAGTGTCTGCAAACATCAGCCATGACCCAGAAACAAATCAAAGCAGCCTAGAAAATTTTAAATAGACTTGAACTTAGTTTGGAACATGCATTTAAAAATGTCCAATAAACCTAGGATCTAAGTCATACTTTTAAAAAATGGACAACAATTGCATAAAGTAAATGCAATGGAATGAGTACTCACTAAATTCTTAACAAATTTTTATTGTATTTATTAAAGGAAGCATTTCTGGGATATTAGCTAATATATTTTCAACTTAAATTCTTCATTAGAGGGATTATAAATATCTTTGCACGATATATATGGTGGCAGGTGGCATTGTAGAAACAGTGTTAGATTTGGAGTTAAAAAAAAAAAAAACAAAAAGGCTAGTTCCACCATTTACTGATCACAAGCAAATCTTTTAATCTTTCTAAGCTCCATTTTCCTCACAACTGGAAATAGGAATAATAATACCTCTACTTAAATAGTAGGTCATATAAATTACAAAGTGTTATTCAACAATAAATGTTAATTTACATTATTGTAAAAATTTAGGGGGAAAATAACTGAAAACAAAAATGAAATTTGGCCTTGACTAATGATCTTGAAAAAGTAAAGACACACTAGCATTGTTATTTCAACTCATGAAAGGGTACAAACGAGCCTAGTCAGAATGTCTGGGAGACTCAGGTGAGATTGGGCTCAGAGAAGCTGTTTCCCTGATCTTTCTGATTCATGCTCTGACCCCCAGCATGGCAGATTCAGAGGTTTGAATGTATTGGTTCACATAGAGGGCCTGAGAGACCAAGAGCATATCAGTTCAAATGTATGCCTATTTATGGATATATTAGTAGTTTAAAAACCTGGACTATTCTTCACAATGAATCGCGTGCCTGGGGAGTAGATCTACTCAGGAAAACAAATGATAGATGAGAAGCTGGCCTTGTCAATCTGACCCAAGAAAGTCAGATGCCTTTAACATTTTGTGCCTTCAAGCTCAGCAATCCCCGTGAATTGTCATCCTGTACTATACATTATTTCTCCATTTTTGAGCAAGATGGACCAAAATGCAGGCTCTTCCTTGGGCAGAGTCAGAAACATTTAACTAGCCAACATGTATTTTTTATGATCCAACAGTGTCTTGGGCTCTGGATAGAAATAAAGATGTATGAAAAGGGGGCTGTACTCAAGAAGCTTTGAGTCTAATAGACAAAGGTGTGAACCACTATAATAAAGATAAGGTGAAGTGAGAGTTGCGTGCATTTTACGTGAGTGTGCTGTGAGTGGTGAAAAAGGAAGGGGAAGGAGGCTAACATTTTGGGGTGTCTAGATTGGCAGGGTAGGAGGCATTCCCACATATCATCCCATCCAATTTCACCCTTCCAACAATTCTGTGGGATAGAGATATAATCCACACATCAACTACAGTCACCTTGTTCTCTAAATTCTAGAGAAGATTGGCTCCAATAGTCCTTTTGCTGCAACTGGCCCTCAGTTGACAATCCTTTCACTGCAACTGGCCCTCAGTTGACCCAGTGGATAACCTGGGAAATTATAGGCTCATTCACAAAAGGCTTTTAAGTCCTGCTGTAGGGATTCGAGAGAGTAGTATGAATGTCCTTGCTACACGGTGTTTTCATTTATTACATGTTATAAGTCACACATATTTATTTTATGGAATGTAGTTTTTTATGTTTTAGTAGTTATAACTATAAAATTTTAATTATTTAAGCACCCCTATACCCTTTATTCTCTAAAGTGTCCCAGTTTGGGTAATAAATGTGATGATTATCTTACTGTGACCCCAACACTCAACTGGACCAGTGTCTTTGGGCAACCATCTATAGGGACACTCCTAGAATCATTGCACCTATCCTTGAAGTCCCACCCAGCCATGGGTCAAGAGACTTCTCTATTGATGTTGAAGTGGAGTACATGATTGCCAGCTAGTGCACCAAACCTCAGCCAGAGCCAGAAGAGCTTTCCATCCTCAACCAGACCGAGAAACTCCCAGTGACCACCTGGGGAGGCTTAACCCACAATCACATTGACCTCGCTGTAAAAAGGTAGGGTTTTATGTCAACAAATCTCTAAAATTATTTTATTGTGATCATATTTCAGATTGCCTACTTGCTAGAGAGGAAGAAAATATGGATTATATTTTCTCAACCAAATTTTTGTATGCATTAATCAAAATCACCTTATGCATAAATGTATTTATATAACGAATGTTAATTAAATAAATATATATTTAGTAATGTCCTTAATAAATTGCCTTCATTAAAAACAATAAGCTCGGGGCGCCTGGGTGGCTCAGTCGTTAAGCATCTGCCTTCGGCTCAGGTCATGATCCCAGGGTCCTGGGATCGAGCCCCGCATCAGGCTCCCTGCTCCGCGGGAGGCCTGCTTCTCCCTCTTCCACTCCCCCTGCTTGTGTTCCCTCTCTCCCTATCTCTCTGTCAAATAAATAAATAAAATCTTTAAAAAAAAAAAACAATAAGCTCATTAAATCAGGACATTCTTAGAAAATGTGTCTTCATATATATATATATATATAATGCCTGGAATGAGTGGTTCCAAATTATAACTCATTTGATGGATTCTCCTAAATGACCCTAAATTATTCTTCTCTGTCTTTAGAAAAAGAGTAACAGGGGCACATGGATGGCTCAGATGGTTAAGTTTCTGCCTTTGGCTAGGGTCATGATCCTGGGGTTCTGGGATTGAGCCCCAGGTTGGGCTCTCAGCTCAGCAGGAAGTCTGCTTCTCCTTCTCCCTCTGCCTCTCCCCCTGCTTGTGCTCTCTCTGTCTCTCTCTCTCTCAAATGAATAAATAAAATCTTAAAAAAAATAACAACCCAGATATAAAAATAAATCTTCAAATCATCCTGAAAAGATGTTATTAACCTAAAAAGAGAATGTTTCTGACTCCCTTAATATTGAAAATAGCTAATTGAAATTAGCATGAACTGAGCAACACAATTAAACAAAAAAGATATTGCAGATCTCTTCATAGAAAATACTGTGAACAGGGGCGCCTGAGTGGTGCAGCTGGTTAAGCAGCTGACTCTAGGTCTGGGCTCAGGTTGTGATCTCCTGATTGTGGGCTGGAGCCCTCTGTTGGGCTACATGTTCAGAGCCAAGTCTCTTTTGGATTCTCTCTTCCTCTCCCTCTCCTTCCAGCTCATTCTCTCTCTCTCTCTCACAAGTAAATAAAGTCTTTTTTTAAAAAAAGAAAGAAAATACTTTGAACATAACAAATGGTAATGAATCATGGGCAAAGTATAATTTGAAAAGACTAGGTACTAATTGTCATATAAAGATACCAGATAAGCTCCTGTTTGAAATATAACAGTTACCATAATAACCCAGGAGCAATATCCAAAAAGCAAACAGAATCATCAAAGTGTAAAACAGGTCTTGTAATTATTACCTTTCATAGTGAGGCAGGGAAACACACCACTTTCTATGAGTAAAATAAGTGATTCTTCCAAGAAAGCTAGATTGTCTCTGCAGGGCAGGAAAAACTGTCATTTACAGAATTGTACCCAGGAGCCTAGGATGTTAATTTATCTCATTTTGTCCTCCTTATTTCATGTAGGATTAGGTAATCATCAGGGATGAAACAATGAGGACAGCCAATGAAAGCCAGAGGAGAAATGACTTCAAATATAATGTGTTTGTAACTTTGCCCTACATATGGCCTAATGGTGTTTGGGAATTTAAAATAATTTTGGATAAGTAATCATTCTAAAATAAATAGATTTAAGAGTTTGACATATGAGATTTAAAAACTAATAAAAATGAACAAGAATACATTATTAATGCTCATTCTAATTCTGTTAATTCCAAATCTCACTACCTGATCCAGAATGGCTTTATTTTTTTAATTTATCTTTTATTTTTTTTAAGATTTTATTTATTCATTTGAGACACAGATATATATATATATAGAGAGAGAGAGAGAGAGCATGAGCAGGGGGAGAGGTAGAGGGAGAGGGAGAAGCAGGCTCCCCACTGAGCCAGGAGCCCGATGTGGGGCTCGACCCCAGGACTCTGGGATCACGACTTGAGCCGCAGGCAGACGCTTAACTATCTGAGCCACCCAGGCGCCCCCAGAATGGCTTAAATGGCTCAAATGACATTCTAAGAACCGAGTATGTTGCTAAATGTAATGCAAAACTATACAAAAATGGTTTCTGATGTCTAAGTTGTACATACAGTAAAGAATAAGTATTGACTAAAATTCCACTAATATGTATAGTGGAGAAGGATGAGTATTAGCAAGCATATGAAATCCCTTTCTGTTTGTTTTATTGTCACTAAATCAACTATGAGAACTAGTGGTCTAATAACCATGGCTTGGATTTTCTTTCACTGTAATTAATAATAAAAAAAAATTTGCTTGTGTATTTTAAATTTAACAAGTTTATACTTCATCCATTTTCTTGGATTGAATGCTTTTACTTGATGTAAAAGTTTAAGGAAATGGAATAGTGTCATTTTAAAAATGTTTTGTTTTTATTACAAAATATTACATACTCAAAGCAAAATACACACACACATATATATATACTGTACAGAGGAAAAAGAGTTGAGAACAAGTGTCCCTTTTTGACTGCTCTCTCCTCTCTTCCCAGTCTCTGACCATATTCCTAATAATTGGGAGTAAATTCATCCAGATCTTTTCAATACCAGTTCTAACACACACACTTGCACACATACATAGAAAAATTAATACAGTGCAGACAATTTTTCATTGCAACGGAAGTAATGGCCTCATTCTTTTTGATGATTAGCTCAATATTAATTTGCTAACATCTTCTATTAAACAAGAAAGTCTAGGTAAGTAAATACTTTTATAAACAGATCTGAAACCCAAAGGATATCCTCCCCAAATAGAGGAGTCAATAAAAAAGACAATTATATGTAAAAGACAGTTACATGCAATTATATTTGATCATTGTTTGTCTTTTCTGTGAACATTAGGTGGGGCAAAGACTCTGGCTTTCTTGTTTCATAAAGTGTAGTCAACTGAGCAAACACTGTTGATGTCATTTGTAATACATTTATGCTTTAACAAGCTGAGGGGTATTTTTATTTTAATCAACTATTTCTTCTCATGTAGAATCACTTAGAAATGTTGGCATTTTCAATGAACTACATCTTAGAGGAAATAAACATAAGTCTGTACTTTGAAAATAAGAATAAATGCAATTTTATTTGTTAAATTACTCTAAATTTAAATCTAACTGGATTTTTGAATAATTGAGCTTCCTGTCCCTTCAACTACTCTGTTAATATTAAACAACCCTACTAACATTTTGCAGATAATCATGACTAAAGTAGTGCTTCAAACTGGGCTGTTAATGAGAGTGCTGGAAGATCTGAGCTTCTTGCAAAATCTATTATGGATTGTTTTAAAACTTTATTAAGGGTATATTAGATGGGTCCATAAAATACAGGGATGTTTCAATACCGAATGTGACTTTTATTAGTCCTCTTATGAAAAATGGCATCGGTTTGATTCGAGATGGCAATAAAAAATATATAGCCTGTTCTAGGGAACTCCATTTCCCAGATCTTGAGATTTGTGATTAGTAGGCAAGGAATTTATATCATATAACAGGCAAGGTAATGGACAAAGTAAGATTTACTTTACTAAACATTTCCATTGAAAGTCAAATTTCTACAGCCTGGCAGATTTGGTAGCTCCTAATATTTCTTGTAAGCACATTCAAGGATTATATATACTCTTTTGTCCTGCTTAAGAGGAAGAATGAGATGACCCATTTACAGATAGTTAATATTTAAGTTTGCTCAAAAATTCTGGAAAATGTTTGGGAGTTTCATATCTATCTTTACAACATCTGAAAAAAAAAGGGAAAGTAATGCCATATTCTAATTTAGAATATGTGCAATTCAAACAAATTTAAAATGTTCTCTCTCCTTCTACAAAATAATTACAAGTTCTGTGTATTATGACAAAGATTTCTAAACTATTAGGTTTATATACTGGACACATCCCTCTGACTTTTATAGTACCTCTTCCTCCATCTTATTTCAGCTTAAAAGTACATTCTGTTTTATAGGGGAGGGGGGTGGGAGGATGGGTTAGCCTGGTGATGGGTATTAAAGAGGGCACGTTCTGCATGGAGCACTGGGTGTTATATGCAAACAATGAATCATGGAACACTACATCAAAAACTAATGATGTAATGTATGGTGATTAACATAACTTAATAAAAAAAAGTACATTCTGTTTTCAAAGAAAATTGTTATCTGTTTAAGCAGAATATCATAGTTGTTTTAAGTTTATTTTTAAGACATGAGTAAATGTGAACATATGAACTCAGTCATTAGAAGTTAATCATGTTTTCCAGGAGTCTCCTAAAAAAGTATCTGTAAGTCTGTGGACTAATTTTTGTATTAAATTTTAATACAAAATTTGTGTGTGCTGTGTCTTGAAAATGGTTCCTTTATATTTAAGAAGTGTAATGCTTCATTTTAAAGCCTTACTAAATTCTAACTCTTCCCACTACTTTATTTTCTACCCATTCATCCCTTCACCAACAATTCATTGGACATGCCGGGCGCAAAGCACAGCATCAATGGGGGATACTAGAGAATTAAGACGGGATCCTTACCTTCAAGGCACTTCTAGTCTGATGGAAGAGACAGACAATTTAACAAGTAAATACAATATACTACATGAAGTTTTAATATAGAGAGTTTGCTACAAAGGCTGGGGGACTACAGAGAAATAAGGAGACTAAGTGTTCACTAGATTATTGGGAAAATGGAGTCCAGGCAAGTTCAGGGAGAAGATGAACATGGGCTCAGTATATTCCCTGAGTATAAGTCCTACCTCTAGTTTGCCAATAAGCCACTTTTCATCATTTTGTCTTTCCCCATTTTAGTGTTAATACTATATAATTATTAGGTTGCTTATTGGCAGTAAATTTCTCTACTGCTGGACCACATCTTCTTTTAAATGAGACTTTGGGGAATATGATACTTTCTGATAGTGGGAAGTTATAGTTAGAAGAAGCAGAAATTACATTTCTGCCTATTCTTACCTTTAAGGCTATCCCAATATCTTGTGTTTCTTTCTGTAGTAGGATATACTTTGAAGATTACGTTTCTGGTTAAGTCTTACTCCCTTGTCTAGGCTCTAGGTTTAATGGAATTTAGGAAGATTCGACATACCATCAATATTGTTTCACAGTGTAATAATTTTTCACATTTGCAAACACCTTTACTATTTACATATCCTTTTCACTGACACATGCTAATTTGATTCTTAAACAAAGTTCCCATGAGTTTGGTAGGGAAGACGTCATTATCCCCATTTTAGATACAAGAAAGCTGAGACTCTGCATGTACTGTGACAGAGCCTAGATGAGACTTCGTGCGTTTTTCCTGCCTCTTCATGATGCCTTTCATTTACCTGCCCCAAATTAAATTAGTTCTGGGATTGATCATTATTACAGAAACAGGGTCTGAAAACTCTAGCCAATTTTTTAAATATCCATAGGAAGTAATATTCCTTGCTGTCAAAGAAAAGTATTAGTGTTATTTAGTTTTTCTTAATTATACATATATTTTACATACATGTTAATATTTGACCCCTGCTTCTAAATGTTCAGTGATAAAATCATAGCATATTAATTCTTATTTCTAATTTTAATTAATTTTTTTTGTTGTTGAGCAGCCTCATTATTTTTCAGCTGAATAAAGTTTGAAATCTAGTCCCAGATGGCAGTGTGTGGGGGGGGTGTGGTGTGTGTGTGTGTGTGTGTGTGTGTGTGTGTGTGTGTATGGTTGGGAGGTTCTTTGAGATTACCAAATATAATAATAGTTTTAATAGCAATGTACCAGGAGATTGATTATAATTATGGTGTCTAGGATAACAGTGAGTTAGAAAATGATTTCCTCCTAATAAATCAATTAGGCAAGAGTAAGTCTATGTGAGTGAGTCTACGTATGAAGTTGTCAAAAAAAATTTTTTTTCCTCCACAGAAAGTTGTGTAAAAAGTTGACCAAATCTAGTTAATGACAACAATTTATCCAAAGATAATCCACAGTCCAGTATCCTAACTAATTTGGGGACATTTAATTAAGATAAAGTAAACTGAAGTAAAGGATACAAGATTATCATCTTGACAGCTAATCATCAAAACTATCAAAGACAGAAGAGTGATAGTGTTGCAGGGAAGCTCTTTGCATTAAAAAAAAGTTGACTATATCCTTTCCATCTCTAACCTTCCACCAGTTACACCCAAGCAAGGCTGAGATCTGAGAAATACCAGCTAGGTGCCTCTGTAAACTTTTCTCAGGTTGACACTCCTGAGATGTATTTCCCTCAATCCAAGGACAGCTCTTGTCTCTCCATTTCTACCTTCTTAGTGCAGGTGAATATGTAAAATCAGAAAATAACATAATGCTTTACACTACAGTTTACGGAGCATAGTCATAACTAGCCAAATCAAAACTGGAGTTGTTTGTCAAGCATAAAAACTGCCTGTTGTAATAAAAAAAAACCAAAAAACAAAACAACCAAAAACCTCAGGGGTTAATAAACATCAATGTCTTTTCTTCTCTTAGAGGTCCTTAGGTTGGCTGTGGTTCCACTAAGCTCTATACCTCATTCTGGGACTCAGATGAAAGAGTAGCCTCTGTCTGGAACTTGATTTCTTCATGGAAGAGGGCAGAGATGCTCAACTATACATTCACATTTAAAACTTCTCCTCAGCTTTAAGTCCAGAAATGGCAAGACCAGCAAGAAGATCACCACTGCTGACTGTGGACAAATTTAATAAATTTGACCTGTGTTTTATCTCACCACTTTTGTAGCTGAAGAGAACACCCCATTGCCCCTTTTGAAATATCCTATAACACTGTGCTCTTGCTGCAGTTCCATTATGGGTTCCATGTTTTCCATATCCTCCTCCAAGTCTAGGTGGATTGCAGAGTTAAGTTTATGATTATGAAATAAAAAATTAAGCAACAAAAATATTAAAAATAAAACTTCTGTTCAGAACTGGGCTGTATCACTTCCACTCAAATGCTATTGGCCCAAGCAAGTTACATGACCAAGTTGGCAATGGATAAGGGGAATACCATCTTTGCGGGATCCCCAAGTCTGTATGACTGAGGATGTGTATTTATAATCCTTTTTTGGGTGGGATGAGCATAATTGGGAATTGTGCTGATTGTTGATTTATTACTTCCCAGTTTCAAATTCATTTTTTGCTCTCTGTGTGAAAATGGATCTGGGTCTTTTAAATAATTTCCCTTTCCTTGCCAGTAGAGAGTACAGGAGAGACATTGTAGAATAAGGGGTCTCTCTTCCTGTTCCAGCATGCTCTCTTAGGCAGGTTCCTGAGGCACCTTTCCAAAGCCTGGCTCCCTCAGCACAGAAGTCTTCAGCAGCATCTGGCTCTAGAAGTGCACAGGCTTTCCTACAAACAGATTTACTAATGCGGCACGTTTGTCCAGAGGTACGTGGGCGGCTTCTCTAGCATTAGGTTGCTGCATTTGTGCACAGCTGTTCCAGTACCAACTTCCACAGTGCAGATAGCTTCCTCATCTCCTGGCTCTTGCAAATGACTGGTGGTCAGCAATACCCAACAACCAGCAGCTTCCCCTGGCACACACTTTGGGCAATGTTGTAGTGAAGAGATACCTCTCCATAAATAGTTTTCTCCAGCACTCTAGAGAGCAGATTTCTGGCAAGCTCCAGAGGTCATATTTCCAGCGAGTTTTGATGGTGTGGCACCGCAGTGGCCGCCCTGCCATCCAGTGGACCATGACCACACCCTCTCCAACAATGTCTGGATCTCAGTGCTGGGGAGCCTCTTCTTTGGTGTCCCAGTTCAGCCATGGGGTAGTAGCTATAATCCTGTATTCTTTAGAGTTCCCTGTATTTCTTACTGCCCAATTCCATATTTCCTTCAACCTCCTGTGACAGTTAACAATTCTTTGCATTAAACTTTCCATGTTCAAATTACTATATGTTTCTCTCTCTCCTAATCAGACCTAGGCTGATACAGGAACTGTACTGTAATCTATCACAGAGATCTAACACATGGAGTTAGTTACATAAAACTTACTGTTCAATGGGATAAATTAATTTATTCATTGGCACGTAGGACTGAGATTCTCAGAGTTTGCTGGTTTAAGGCTCTATTTCTCCTGGGCATGTTTGGATGGGTTGTCCTCTTTCTACAGTTCTATGTTTAAGCACCTTTGATTCCCAAACTCTTTTTCAATCTCTTTGAGTAATGTAAGGTTATGGTCAGCTCTTACCATTTCTCAGACAGCAGAGTTACCTCTGTTTAATTTTACTTTCACTGATTTTGTGTTGACTTTCAGAAGACATCTAATTTTTTTTTTCTCCCTCCAACTTCTTGAGCTTGGCCTCACTGGAATCCTCACCTATGCCAATATCATATACACATTAGAAATGACTCTTGAAAAGCAACTTTTTAAAAGGCATCATCCCCTTAAAACAGTAATCGCTAACTTTCATTTATTTTTTTTTATTAAAGATTTTTATTTATTTATTTGCCTGGGACAGAGAGACAGAGACCGATCAAGTAGGGGAAGTGGCAGGCAGAGGGAGAAGTAGGCTCCCCAATGAGCAAGGAGCCCAATGCGGGGCTCGATCCCAGGACCCTGGGATCATGACCTGAGCCGAAGGCAGACGCTTAACCTACTGAGCCACCCAGACGTCCCGCTAACTTTCATTTCTGATACCTTTATTAACCAGTGTAATTACTCACTGAATTATGTGAGTGTATGGGGAATATATCTAGAAAACACAAGATAAAATTTTTGATTAATACTTGTGTTAAAGTAAGAACCACATATGCCTTTGTAATTTAGAATTTCTTTCCTAAGAATCAGCACAGAAAATGCAAATGATTTTATTGGGCAAAAGGAACTTAACTTACACTTTTTATGAATATATGTGTATAATTTTTATAGAAATGTTTATTGAGACTGCAGCTATTCGTCTCAATTTAAAAGTGAGCAATTGAGTTATTTGAGGAAATATATAGTGTTTTATTTTCTTGTCTAAAATCTCCTCTAGACTAACTGCTGATGTGAATAATGGATAGCAAGAAGTTCAACACGAATATATTGAATATAAGGTAGGTAACACTTTGCTGGAACTGTGGAAATCCCAGAGAACTTTCATTTTTTGAGAGACACAGAAACAGGACCTATACGGAAAACAAGGTTATCCTAAAGCTCTGCCTAAAAGGCAGGTAGAATCTATGGCTTCTTTTTTTTTTTTTTTAAAGATTTTATTTATTTATTTGACAGAGAGAGACACAGAGAGAGAGGGAACACAAGCAGAGGGAGTGGGAGAGGGAGAAGCAGGCTCCCGGCAGAGCAGGGAGCCCAATGCGGGGCTCGATCCCAGGACCCTGGGATCATGACCTGAGCCGAAGGCAGACGCTTAACGACTGAGCCACCCAGGCGCCCCAATCTATGGCTTCTTTAATGTCTGAGGCAGTTGAGTTGCTATTTATGTTTTGCCCTTTTCCATCCTCCAATTAGATATGATCTCATATCTTACTAGATACCTTAGCTTCCCTGTGTAGTCCCAGGACTAGTGAAGAAAGGCTGTGGGGTTCAGGTAAGAAGTCTTTATGCCTCATTAACCTCTAGAAATTTCCTCTCAGCCTCTTTCACAGAATTACAGCTTTTGGATAACATTTGAAGTTGTAGGTTTATGCTTTGTGAATTATGGAATTTACAACCTTTGAGATTTCTCCTTCCAAATGTCTCATTTTACAGATGAGAAAATTGAGGCCCAGAGAAGGGAAGGGATATATTCTAAGTTCCCAGTGGGTGGACCTAAAGTGATCACTGAAGTGATCTCTTGGTGTCTGTGTTGATGATCTTCATCCTGCCTGAGCTCCTGTGGGCAACAAGGGCCACTCTTTACTAGTGTCAGGGAGCACTACTTGTGGAAATAAGTGGAGATTTAAATCTCTACAGCTGAAGAAAGAATGTCGACCAGGGGACTGTCTGCATGTTGTGTGTTACGCTGACAATGTGTGGCTCCTAGAGATCCATATTGCTACCTAATTTAAGAACTATCACCCATATTTGTCATATTCCTCCTGATATAAACAAGAGTATATAATTAACACTATGAGATTCTGAGTGTATCTGTGTGTTTTAAGCAAAAGGTTTTTTTTCTTCTTCTTCTTAAAGCAAACATTCTTTTTTGTTTGTTTGCTAACTTGTTTGTATATAAAGAATCTTTAGAAGAAAACTATCATTGCTCATTTCTATTTGCAAACCATCTGGCAATTCCATTTTCCAGTGACATCCAACAAAAGGAAAACAGTAAAAACAGTAGCAGGAACAGAAGTAAAGACAGGTCATCTCATCAAATAGAGAACTTATTTACAAGCGGATTTGAGCAGTGCTAAATATTGTGCCCTAACAGCATAATTAATAATAACATTCAGGGGAAGTTTTTATCTTTAATCTTACTTCTCATTATTTGAAATTGAGTTAACTTATGATTTAATGTTGAAAAATAGGAATCAGTATAAAAAGAGCCTATGTCTGTAATGAAGATAATAAGCAGGCTCTACCAGATGGCAATATCAAAATCTATGGCAGGGTCACACACAGAAATCAAGTACTGATTTTCAAATGAGAAATGATGAAAAAATGGACTAGAACTTTCTTATAACGGTAGAAATTTTTATATAGATATTCCAATAAATCTGGTTGGAATGTGATCTCTCTGTTCATTACTTTTTCTATCATATTATACTTAGCATTTCTGCTATCCATAATTTATTCTATTATTTATCATTTTATTTACAAAGACTTTGGTATTTCCCCTTTCCCTGGGTGTATCACAACTTACTGGTTCTTATTTCCTTATACTTCTTATGGATGCCAATAGCTGGACAATCTCAATGGTCTCCCTGATATTTTCATGTCATCCTACCTATCAATGCCAGAACAACTTCCAGATATCACATTTTCATCCTATCATTGTTCTATTCAAATATCTCTCATTGAAAACCACACTCCTGCCCATGTTCCTATGGAATTTACCTCTGGAGTTGAAGCCATTCTCAGTCAAACTCAAATTCAAACAAATCATTCATATGTTCCTGGAATTTACTCACTCATTTAATAGGTCTTTTACCTTCAGAATGTGCATTAAACCATTTCTCAAAATGCCTTCTACAAAACACTAAGTTCTTGAGTTGTAAATATTTCACTTTTGAAGATTTCCAAATATGTTTCCCCAACATGTTTGGGAAACCTGAGTTAAACAAAGTTAAATGATTCTTCCTTTGCCTGGTTTTCATCAAGAGAGTTTTGATATACAGTGTTCCTCAAAATTATTTGACTATGGAACCCTTTTCATGAAGCCAAATGTTTGATGCTTATCTATCTGTATGCATACTTATATAATTATCTATACTTCTAAATCTGATTCATCTATTTCAATTAAAAGCTCCAGAAATATTAAATATATTACTATTTAATACAACAATTCCACTTCTAGGCATATACCCAAGAGAAATGAAAATATGTCCACACAAAAATTTGCACATGAATGTTTATAGTGGTCTTATTTACAATAGCTTAAAGATGGAGACAACCCAAATTTCCAACAACTGACAGTGGATAAACAAAATGTGGTATATCCATAAAATGGAATATTATTCAGCCTAAAAAAAGGAAGGAAATTTTGACAAAACCATATATAATATGTATAAACCTTGAAAACATTATGCTAAGTGAAAGAAGCCAGTCACAAAAGGCCACATATTGAATTATTCCATTCACATAAAAGTCCAAAATAAAGAAACAGAGACACAGTGTAGATTTGTGGTTGCTTAGATCTAGAGGGAAATGGAGGAGTTAAAAGATGACACCAAATGGTATAGGTTTTCTTTTTGAGGTGGTAAAAATATTCTAAAATCAACTGTGGTAATAACTGTATATTTTTGTTATTAAAAAACCATTGAATTGTATATTTTAAAAGGACAAATTGAATGCTGTGTGAATTATATCACAATAAAAGTGTTAAAAAAAGTTCTAAAAAATGTCCAGAATAGCAGATCATATCACACCATTTTATAACTCCTTACCATGGCTGTGTTTCAATTATCAAGGGCTTAATAATCACCTGATAAATGAACTGGAAAAAAAAAAATGTCTAACAAAAGCCTTTCTACACAGTGTGGTCTACGGTATCACATACTCTGGGAGCCTGTTAGAAATGCAGATTCTCAGGCTGATCCCATGCCTGCTGAACCAGAATTTGCATTTTAACAAAATTCAAGATTATTCATGTACACATTGAAGTTTGAGAAACACTGAACTGTAGTATCTTTCAATTGTTAAGAATACTAAGTTTTTACATAGCCATTTTTTATTTATTTTTTATTATTATGTTATGTTAATCACCATACATTACATCATTAGTTTTTGATGTAGTGTTCCATGATTCATTGTTTGCATATAACACCCAGTGCTCCATTCAGTACATGCCCTCTTTAATACCCATCACCAGGCTAACCCATCCCCCCACCCCCCTCCCCTCTAGAACCCTCAGTTTGTTTCTCAGAGTCCATATTACATAGCCATTTTGCTTTCTCATGCCTTAGGGCTTGTAATAGGGATTAAATCAATGCACTTTTAATAAGGACAGCATCTAATGAATTACAATTAACCTAATTTTCTCAGCTGCAGTTTTAATGTTTCCCAGTGCTCAGTCAAGCCTCCAAAATGTGATGATTATTTAAAATATAAGAAATTATATAAAATAAATAGATCATTTGTTCAGGTCTTTTAGCCCCTTGAATTTTACAGGCATACCATCTTTTTTTAATCTTTTATTTTTTATTTTTAAAGATTTTATTTATTTATTTATTTATATTTATTTATTTATATATTTATTTATTTATTATTTATCTGCCAAATAAATAAATAAAATCTTTAAAAAAAAAGATACAGAACAAATTATTTTAAACGAACTTGTTTTCTTATCAATGAAAGGCAGTTTGTAACCACCTTTTTTTTCCTGCTATACTACTGTTAACATTTTTTGATGAATTAGTAGGTGTCATTTTGGTCATCCTCAAAAAAAATTAAATATACATGAAGTAGAGAAAGATTTTAGTTATTGTTTTTTGCAGAGCTCCACCCAAGAGGTTGTGCTATTGCTTGGGATGCTATAAGACTTACAGCACCACATTTCTATAAGCTTGTTGGAACCAGAGAATGCTATAACTGAGAAACATACACTTAATTGCAACATAAAATGTACATATAAAATGCATCCCTGTCAAGGATTATTCTTGTTTCTCCTCCTTCCTACCCCTGACCTCATGCCCACACAGACAGGGAAACTGAAGCATCTTGGTTTTGCTCTTCTCCATCCCCACCCTGAAATGGGGGTCTATAGGACCCAGTGATAAACTCAGACCAACCAGAGCTAACTCCTTTCCCCAACATAGGTGTGCTCCTGAGAATTGAAGGCCTCCTCCAATGAGTAGTGCCACTCAGCTTTGTCAGGTGGTCTATTACTGGAGTGCTATCAAAGGGTTTTCAAAAGGCCCTGCTGCTTCTCTCAGTCTGCAAGACAGAGTATAAATAAAAATTAATTTATGATCAAGTACCCTGAGTATTTTGATAACAATCACAGAAGCCCACACTTTAATACAAGGCCAGAGGCCCAACAGCTCCCTTGATAAAAAGAGATCAACATTGTTCAGAAAAATTCTTTGGATAAGATTCTTTAAATATCTCTTTCCTACATATGGGAATGCTAAAATATATGAAAATTTATAATAGCATGAGCACTTTTCATATTTACAATATATACTATTCTTAGGAATATACTATTACCAATGAGACATTTGTATTGAAAGTGTAACATAAAAATAAAAATAAATATGCATACTTTTATATGGGTGCTTGGTTTTACTGAGAATGCATGTAGAATATATCCATCAAATGTATCTACAATAAATAAAATGAATGATATTCTTTTATGTTGATATTAATTGTATTTGATGAGGGAACAGAAGGCAAGCTGAGGACAAAGCAGAAGCTGACACCCCACAACACCCCCCCCACATATACCATGCGGTATATGTGACATTCCTCAAGCACTCCTGGCTGCTCTAAAGCTAAGGAAAAGAAAAACACATAGTTAATTTATAGAGATCACAATCCTGCAAGATAAGAGTTTCCCTCAGTTTACAAAAGTCTTAACAATTTACATTTCTATCAATAACCTAGCTTCCAGAAGGAAATGTAGATATAATTAAATGTCCTTATAACGTGCATCCCATTGACAAGATACTTGAAGTGGGCAGAGTGTAATGTTCCTCCAGGAAACTCCCACCTATCTTCATGATAATGCCTTGCTAGAGGGAAAAACAATCCTGACAATGGCAAGGCCTCTGGTAACCTGTGAGTCTTCTTTAACATCTGAAAATCCTTTTGAAACCTCTTTTTTCCTTACCTCCCCCAACCCCAAAGTATATAACCAGCCACCCCTCACAACCTCGGGGCAGAAGCTCTTTGTGCCCACAGGTCCTGTCCCCATGCTTTAATAAAACCACCATTTGCACCAAAGACATCTCAAGAATTCTTTCTTGGTAGTTGGCTCTGGACCTCACCCCAGCGAACCCCACCTATGTTCCAAAATCCCATCAGTATTTAAGGAAGTGCTGATTTGGCCTGTTAAGAAATTAAAAACTAGAATGATTAACAATAAGTGAAGCTTAATTTGAGTTTATGAACTAAGGCATACAGTTTTTTTTTTTTCCAGAAATGAGTAACTTTAATTCTTTCTATGAAATCCACTTTGGAAGGGGTTCTAGACTTCAGAAGGTTACTAAAAATACAGACACATGAAAGCTAAGAGCAAAATAACAAGCTAATTTTAACTGGCTTATTTCCTGATTAAAAATTATACATATGCATTCAGAGTCCCTCTTAATGAGTACTTACTGAAAGATAAAAAGTTCTCCTTATTTAGAAATTGATAGGGGTATTTATTATAGCAAAAAGAAGATTTTACATCAATTATTCATTACTATTTTTATAATAGTAATAGACAATAATATGAGTCTTGCAAGTATAGGAACTAACCATCTACATTTCACAAGTCCAGAAACACCACTCTTTAGAATACAGGATCATACTGATCCTTTGGTGGGTGTGATTTTATAATCTAAAAAAAACCATATATATCTAGAGGGAAAACACAAATCTGAGGTGACTGAAGGCAGGATGCTTCATTTGGGAAATTTTTTTTTTAGAAAAAATGAAAAATACTATATAATCTTTCAAAAAGATCTGCTTTTTTAAATGAGTAGAGAAACTCAAAGTAATTGTGAATTAAACTAAAAAATTGTATTCTTAAGGACATTAAACTTCAGGGGAGGGTCCAAGATGGTGATGTAGGAAGACTCTGAACTCACCTCCTCCATGGATACACCAGATCCATACCTACATATAGAACAATTCCTCCTGAGAAAAAACTAAAGGCTGACTGAACAGCTTTTGCACAACAAAGGATAGAGGAACTCACAGAGAACAGCAGGAGAGATGGAGAAATGGTAATGAAAAGATTCCCACCCCGGACATTGCAAGCTGCCCCGGGGAGAGACAGTACTGAAGGACAGTGAACAGATTCATCTGCCTTGGGGCATAGAAAAAAGCTGCATTTTAAAAGGGCAACTGGAATATAAAGGAACTAAGGAACTAAGCCTCCACCAAACAGTGGAGGGTCAGAGGCACTGGCTAGTGCCATGGTTTATATTCCTGCTCCACCTTGATAGTGCAGATGGGAGCAGACTCTGGGCACCCTACCCATCCTGCAACCTCAATGAGCCCCAGACCCCTTGCCCACATCAGCCCTAGATACCCTGGGGCATAGAAAAAAAAGCCAAGGTTTAAAGGAGCAACTAGAATATAAAGGAACCAATCCTGAAGCTCTGCCAAATGGTGAGGGAGCAATTAGAAACACTCTCTGGGCACAGAGGGGCAGGCAAGCACCATTGTTTATGTTCTGCCTCCACCTCCATAGAACAGATGAGAACAGGGTATAATGCCCTGGCCAGCCTGCTGCCTCAGTGAACCCTGGGACCCTAGCCCACACCAGCCCCATTTGTTCCCCCAAGGAGACCACATAAGGTAGCCCCAGCATCCCCCTGGACAGTGGTCACTCAAGACAATTCAAGCCATCTCACCAAGGTGACCCAGGTGCAGAGAATCCCAGGATACTCCATGCCCATAACTCCTTCAGGTGGAGATGACTGTCTAGGGCACCCCCAATGTGCAGAGAGCCTACTTGGGCTGCAGCCACCCTGCATAGTCACCTCTGTGCAGAATGCCCTGGAAATCCCAGACTATGCGCACTTCAGCTGAAGCTGTCCCACCAGGGTACCCTCTACATGGAGAGACCCTGGACCTCCTGACTCATGCCCACTTTGGCTCCAGCCATCCAACCAGAATGACCCCAGTGTGGAGTGCCTCAGGACCCCCAGCTCACGCTCACTACATCTCCAGCTAGCTAGCCAAAGCTGCCAGGCACATGTAGTCTATACAAGGATGTTCCTACACAAGGCTATTTCGTCAAGTCTATAAGTAGCTGTTTGACCTAATTGATAGAAATAAACACAGAAAGTCAAATAAAATGAGGAGACAGAGGTATATTTGACTAATTCAGAGAAACAAACACAGAAAGTCAAATAAAATGAGGGGACAGACTTATATTCTCCAAACAAAAGAATGAGACAAAACTTCAGAAAAAGAACTAAATGAAATGGAGATAAGCAACTTACCTGATAAAGAGTTCAAAGTAATGGTCATAATGATGCTCACTGGACTTGGGAAAAGAATGGATGAACTCAGTGAGAACTTTAACAAAGAAATAAAAAATAATAACAATAAAAAAATCAGTTGAATAATTCAGTAACTGAAATGAAAACTACACTAATTCAGCAATTCAACAGATTAGGATGCAGAACAATAGATCAGTGATATGAAAGACAGGGTAATGAAAAGCACCTAAGCTGAAGAGCAAAGAGAAAAAAAAAAATTAAATGAAGACAGGTTGAGGGATCTCTAGGACAACAATCAAGCATATTAACATTTGGATTATAGGGGTCTCAGAAGGAGAACAGAGAGAGAAAGGGGCAGAAAACATATATGAAGAAATAATACCTAAAAGCATCCCTAACCTGTGGAAGAAAACAGACACCCAGATACAGGTCCAGGAATAACAGAGAGTTCCAAATAAGATGAACCCAAGGAGGATGAAAATAATCTAGGGACGAGTAGGAGACCTAAATTTCGTCTGGTCCCAGGAATTCAGCTAGATAGGGATCAAACCATTCTGAACACCTATGAACTCAACAGGAGATCGAAGAAAAGAATAGCAGCAACCCTATGAACAGAAAAGCGACCACTTTCTAGAAGGTAGGACATGCAGAGAAGTGAATCTGAGGTGATATTCGCGAAGATATATGGCGGGGGAGGGAGCCTCCGTCAGCCGCTACCGGCAAGTGATAGAGCAGTGGAACATAAAATTGGAAATTTTAGAAGTCTGCTCAGCTGAGGGACGTCACTCCAGTGGCTAAGTGGGGGTGGAACCCTCGCTGGGACAGTGTGGTCTCAGGACCCTCGGGGTCACAGAAAGAATGGGGGTGCCTGAGTGTGGCAGAGCTCCCAGGTATTGGAGCGGGGAAGCTGGCTGCAGAGACGGAGCCAAGGCGTGGGCTCTCAGCTCGGGGTTGCCATAAACCGTGATCCACGGCACAGTCGGGCCACTACTCCTCCAGCAGGGACCCAACAAATGGCAGATCTGGGGAGACTCCCCTTCCTCCCCTGGGAGGAGCGGCGTGGGAGTGCGCTGCAGGGATCTGCTGGGTTTGGAGACTCCACAGGGGGTCGTGAACCAGAGATAGAAATGCTCAATCACAGGTAGGATGAGCACGCTCGGTCACAGGCCGGGTGAGCATGGAGTGTGGCCGGAGACCGCGGAGACCGGAGTGATTGGCTGCTTTTATCTGGGGGCTCACTGAGGAGTAGGGCCCTTAGTTCTCAGCTCCTCCAGGGTGGAGACTGGGAGGCCGACATTTTCACTCTCGTCCTCCAAAGCTGTACGGAAAGCTTGCAGGGAACAAAAGTTCCTGAGAGCAAACCCGAGAGATTACTTAGCCCGGCCCCTGGCAAGGACTGGGCAATTCCACCACCCGCAAGGACATTTGAAGAACCGCAGCAACAGGCCCCTTTCCCAGCAAGAATAGCCAGGCAAGACCAAGTTTACTGATCAATGAGAATGGCAGAACTCCAGCACTAGGGGAATACGGCACATAGAATTCATGGCTTTTTTCCCATGATTTTTTAGTCTTTTAAAGTTAATTTTTTTAATTTCCTTTTTGAATTTTTCTTTTTCCCTTTTCAACCAACATCTTATCAATCCTTTTTTTAAAAAGTCTTTTTTATTTTTCATTTTTTGAGTCATATTCTATCCCTTCATAGTAGTTAACCTTATTTTTGGTATATATATATA
>NC_138369.1:105726183-105767319 GCF_054177405.1 Leptonychotes weddellii | reverse complement strand
TCTTCCTAGAAACATCTCCAAAGGCAAGGGAAGCAAGGGCAAAAATGAACTACTGGGACTTCATCAAGATAAAAAGCTTTTGCACAGCAAAAGAAACAGTCAACAAAACCAAAAGACAACTGACAGAATGGGAGAAGATATTTGCAAATGACAGATCAGATAAAGGGCTAGTATCCAAACTCTATAAAGAACTTATCAACCTCAACACTCAAAGAACAAATGATCCAATCAAGAAATGGGCAGAAGACATGAACAGACATTTTTCCAAAGAAGACATCCAAATGGCCAACAGACACAGGAAAAAGTGCTCAACATCGCTCGGCATCAGGGAAATCCAAATCAAAACCTCAATGAGATACCACCTCTCACCAGTCAGAATGGTTTAAATTAACAAGTCAGGAAACAACAGATGTTGGCGGGGATGTGGAGAAAGCGGAACCCTCCTACACTGTTGGTAGGGATGCAAGCTGGTGCAGCTACTCTGGAAAACAGTATGGAGGTTCTCCAAAAAGTTGAAAATAGAGCTACCATATGACCCAGCAATTGCTCTATTATTTACCCCAAAGATAAAAATGTAGTGATCCAAAGGGGTATGTGCACCCCAATGTTTAAAGCAGCAATGTCCACAATAGCCAAACTATGGAAAGAGCCAAGATGTCCATCGACAGATGAATGGATAAAGAAGATGTGGTGTATATATATACAATGGAATATTATGCAGCCATCAAAAGGAATGAAATATTGCCATTTGCAATGACGTGAATGGAACTATTGGGTATTATGCTAAGCAAAATAAGTCAATCAGAGAAAGACATGTATCATATGACCTCACTGATATGAGGAATTCTTAATCTCAAGAAACAGACTGAGGGTTGCTGGAGTGGTGGGGGGTGGGAGGGATGGAGTGGCTGGGTGATAGACATTGGGGATGGTATGTGCTATGGTGAGCACTGTGAATTATGTAAGACTGTTGAATCAAAGACTTGTACCTCTGAAACAAATAATACATTATATGTTGAAAAAAAAAAGAAGATAGCAGGAAGGGAAAAATGAAGGGGGTGGATATCAGAGGCAGAGACGAACCATGAGAGACTATGGACTCTGAGAAACAAACTGAGGGTTATAGAGGGGAGGTGGGGGGATGGGTTAGCCTGGTGATGGGTAGTTAGCCTGGTGGTGGGTATTGAGGAGGGCACATTCTGCATGGAGCACTGGGTGTTATGCACAAACAATGAATCATGGAACACTTCATCTAAAACTAATGATGTAATGTATGGGGATTAACATAAGAATAAAAAAAAAAGAAAAAAAAAGGGCATGTACTGAATGGAGCACTGGGTGTTATATGCAAACAATGAATCATGGAACACTACATCAAAAACTAATGGTGTAATGTATGGTGATTAACATAACATAATTAAAAAAAAAAGATGAACCCAAGGAGGTCTACATCAAAACACATAATAATTCAAATGTCAAAAATTAAAGATAAAGAGAGAATCTTAAGAGCAACAAGAGAGAAATAATTAGGTACAAGGGAAACCCCAACAAGCTATCAGCTGATTTTTCAGCAGAAACTTTTCAGGTCACAAAAAAGTGGCATAATACATTCAAAGTGCTGAAAGGAACAAACCCTACAATTAAGAATACTCCCCTGGCACTGCTCATGGGGGGCCCAAGTGCTTCTCTTTGAGGCCCAGTGGAAAAAAAAAAAAGGACTACTCTACCTGACAAGATTATCATTCAGGATTGTTAGAGAAAAACACCATATAATCCAGTAATTCCACCACTACCCAAAGAAAATGAAAACACTAATTCAGAAAGATTTATACACCCCTATGTTTATTGCAGTGTTATTTACAATAGCCAAGATATGGAAACAACCTAAGTGTCCACTGCTAGATAAATAGATATAAATGATATTACTTACACACACACACACACACACACACACAGGAATATTACTGAACTCTAAAAAAGAATGATATTTTGTCATTTGTGACAACATGGATAAACCTAGAGGGTATTACACTAGGTAAAATAGGTCAGACAGAGAAAGAAAAATACTGCATGATTTCACTTACATGTGGAATTACATTACTAGACAATGAACAAACAAATAAACAAAAAACAGAAGCAGAATTATAAATACAGAGAACAAACTGGAAACTGGTGGTTGCCACAGGGGAGGGAGCAAGAGTGTGGGTGAAATAAGTGAAGGGGATTAAGAGGTACAAACTTCCACTTATACAATAAACAAGTCATGGGGGTGAAAAATAGTACAGCATAGGGAATATAGTCAAAAATATTGCAATAATGTTGTATGGTGACAGTAACTATACTTACTGTGGTGAGCATAGTATAATATTAAGAATTGTTGAATCATTAGGTTGTACACCTGAAACTAATATAACATTGCTGACATTGTATAGCAACTATGCTTCAGTTAAAACAAAGAATACTAAACTTACGTTATGCTCTTGATATAAGGCAAAATTTAAGGGCCATGATCCAAACTTTGGAAAGAAGCTCCCTTGCTGCCCACCATTCCCAGACACTTCCACACAGCAATTTGCCTTGATTGGCTGCTTCTCCTTCATTGTTTTAGCAAGTGGCAGGAGCTACTGAAATAGTAGGTTTGTGGTTGGTTAATTTTTGTCCTGGCATACTAAGAACACGAGGCCCCTGGGAGAGATGTCTTGCTTGTCACCCACAGACTTCTGGGACCTCTTTTCTCTGGTCTTTCTCTTTTAGCACTACCATTGAAGCTATAACTGCCATAAATCTGTATGCCCCTAATGAAATTTGGAAAGTGAGTCAGCTCATCTTGGAGAATTTGTATCAGTTACAGTCTCTTCCAGTTTGCCTCACTACCAAATACACTTTTGACTGTAAGAGTTAGCTGAAAGCTGAGGTGTTGAAATGATGGGCTTTATTTAAAAGATTAACTTAAAAAGAGAAAAAGTGGATTTCCCCTCTCGTAGCAAAGTTTCAGATTTGATTTATATGTGTGGTTTTCTCTCTAGCCTAAAAGACACAGATACTTAAGTATACCCTTAGACTTTCTACAGAGAAGGGTTGTGGGTGTGGCAGTGTCAGCTTTGCTGTTAAAATCTTAGATGCCTTCCTATGTCAAACAAAAGAGAAGACTGACAATAGTACACCCATTGGGAATTTTTTAAAGAAACTAAAGAAATGGAAGGAGTGTTGTTCAGTCCCAGGACTGAATGATTAGTGTCTATCCCTGTTCCTTACAGCCTATTTTGATTCAATGGTGGGTTATCTCTTTGTCTGGTTAATTCCCATAGCACTTTGCTTGCACCTGCCTTATATTTACTCCTGCTATTTTATACTGCAGCTGTTTGTTCATCCATCTTAAATCTTTTGTTGAACTGGAAGCTCCTTGGAGAGAGAAGGACAACCTTACATATATTTTTATCTTCAGCAACATATAACATAGGAGGAAATTTTAAAATGAGGAAAGAAAGAAAATTTCTTGAGCATGTATTATGCATTAGGCAAATGCAAGGTGTTAGTATATGAAAGGGTACAATAACAAACTTGTGTTCCCTGCCTTACTTTTGCATTAATTGAGATCTAATCCAACATAAGCAGATGTAGATAAAATATCAGCTTTATTTTTCTAACAGTTGAAACTGGAGAATATTTAGGGGTGTAGCAACAGTGGGCTTCCTAAAAACATATGCAGAGTTCGGCAAATGCTCTCACCTGGTTATAGGTGTAGCTGAAAAACCTCACTCTTCCCCATGTGGGGTTCTGCTCTTGTTAAACATATATCATAGCAGAGAAGACCAGAATGAGAACTTTCTGCAGGCATTTGCAGATCCTAAAGAGGAGATAAGAAGGTGGGTTAAATTCTACAGTTTCTTTCCCCAAACATATAGCTTGCTTCTTCAAACTTGCCAGTGAGATAATTTGTTCTTTCTCCTCTGGAAAGAAGGCAGTGAGGAGGAGGCAGAGAGATGTCAGGATTGTTAGACTAATGAATATCCCTCTTCTATGGTCATGCAGTAGGGGAAAGGAGGCTTTTCCACCACCAAGTTGTTTTCATACAACATCTCATTTCATCTTTCAGTCTATATCAGGTTAGGTAGAGTGATTCTGGTTTTATAAATGAAGAAGGGAAAGCCCACAGATATTAAGTAACTTGTTCTAAGCTTCAGAGTTAGTTAATGTCAGTCAATATTTAAACCCAAAGTGCATGCTCTTTAACATGGTCCACAGTGGATGGGTCATACACATGTTTGGTGAATGAATGGATGGGTGGATGGGTGAAAAGGAAGAAAATTTTCATACATTTATGCATTGACCATGATAAATCCCAAGAATTTTAAGTGATTCAAGCTTTTAAACATAATGAATTCCATATTGTAAATATGTCTTGATAAATTCAAAAAGGATAACTTTTTTTTTTTTAAGTTTATGAGGAAAGACTGTATGGGAATTTTCGCAAACTGTTCTCCATTTATATCATCCCAATATACTGTCAACTCCTGGAAGTCAGGGAAGTACTACTACTACCTAACACCAGCAGAAGTTCCGAAGTCCCCTTATAGATGACTATTAAGAGAAGAAATGCACAGAAGTAGATAAATCCTTAATAATTTCTTCAAGTGAATTGTATGAACTCAAAACCAAATATGTATGCATTTATATATGTGGGTGGATACAAGGATTGACAGATGGATAGATAGATGATAGATGATAGATAGATAGGTAGATAGATGACAATATTTTTTCTTAAAGTGCCAACAGCCTCTGGTTTTGGGTGCACATTTTTACTAAGTTGAGAAGGGGCACAGTAGTGAGAAGAATTATTGTAAGGGAGGATTCTGATTAGCTAAGTCTTTCTGAACTAAGAAGACAGTAAAATCAAAAGGCTTAAACTTACACTTAAACCGAAGGAATATAGATTACACATCAGAAAGGCTTTCCCAATAGCAAGGGTTATTAAACAGACTATGGAAAAGATTTGCAGAACCTCCTCCTTTGGAGATCTCTGATATCAGGATAAACCACCAGCTGGTTTAGATACAGTGCTGCTTGGAGGCAAAGAGCTGGCCTGCATGAACTCTCAAAGCATACAATAAAATTACTTGCACTTTCTTTATCACAAAATAATTTTATATCTAGGATTTGTAATGATACTGAAACCCTGTGACAGAAGAAACCATATTTTGTAGTACTTCAATATTCTCAAATTGTGCAACACAGTGCTGAGCACATAGTAGTTGCCCAATGAATGTTTACTGACCAGATTGATCAGTAGAATGGCAGTTGGGAAAAGGAGAACAGGATTATTCCTAGCTCTATAAATAGCCTGAGACTTGGAGGAAATCAGTCAATTTCTCCAGGTCTTCATTTCCCTCCTCTGTTGATCATAGCCTCTGAGAGTTGAAGGCCTCTGGGACTCTTGTAGTGCTGTGACTCCATGGTTCTGATTAACCCGATCTGTATCCACTTCATGTTGGCTATCAATAATCATAGAAACGAAATAAGAAAGCTTGGCTTCTAGTGTCACTTTGTCCACCAATTAGCATTTTAAGCTGGCTCAAATAATTTAATTTCCCTGGGATTCCACCTAGAGAAGCCTTTTTTAGCCAAAAATTCTATAATTCCATGACAATGGCATACCGAGTTACATTCTCGCTTATTCATATTATCATTTCTAATGTTTTTCAGGGAAAAAATGGCTGAAAATATTATCAAAATTACTTTTAAATATTTTAACCATCAATTCATTAAACAATATACTTTTATGTCCATTTATTTCTCCCAAATGTAAATTTATCTCAAATGTTGAATCAGTGTTTATTATCAGTTCACTTATTAAAAATACTGTAATGTTAGTTACTATTTTATTTAGAAAAAAATCTTTGACTTCATGGGACTACTATGCTCAGAGAGTCACACTAGTTATAATGCTGCACCAATAACTTAGAAAAGCCACATAGAGAAATTTCAGAAAGTTCAAACTAAGCTATAAGACTTTGATTTGCCCTCTACAAGTAAAAATGTGATTTACCTTTTCAAATGAAACAGACTTGTTATCAGCAAATATTTACACAAAGACCTGCTGATAACCAAATGGTTTAACTAGGCAGACTTTAAGTGACAAACCCAGCATGATTAGAATCTGTAGATAAGGAAATGAATAAAGGTATACTGATTGTATGCTGCATGCATTTATATTTGAATGGATGGGTGTTCATCTATCCATTCATTCATTCAATCAGCATTTATGGAATTCTGCTAGGTACTAGACACCTGTTAACTAGGGATGATAAAGTGGTAAGACATGATAAGACATGGCCTTTTCCCAGAAGATATTCCCAATCTAAGAGACAGTACAACTGTGTAAATAAGTACAGTGCTCTGTGAGTTCTATACCAGAAGTATATACAACAGGAAAGGAAAGAGAGTGTAACTAAAGGCCCAGAAAGAAGAAATAATAGATTTAGACCTCCCAACAAGAACCACAGGTATTGGAAGCAGATACACAATGTAGCTATGTGTGAAACAATAAAAGAAAAGGATATTATTATAAACATGAGCATACAATAGAAAGAAACCTACAGATTTAAGAAAAATAAGACTTTTACAACTGTAAAGTTAAATTATTGATATTTGAAACTCAGTAAACTAGTTGAGCATAGGCAGTAAAGAGAGAAAAGAAAATGGAACAGATGAAAGCAGCTGTGATAGAGAATGCAAGGGTCTAAAAAGTGTATAATCAAAGTAACAGAACAAGGGGACGTTTAGCAGTTTCCTGGCCTCTGCGCACTAGATGCCAACAGCACCCCTTACTCTGGGTTGTGAAAATTAATGTCTTCAGACATTACCAAATGTCTCTGAGGCACAAAATCACTCCAGTTGAGAACCACGACCATAAAAAACATATGAGAAACAAATTACTGGCCTATTTCACTCATGGTTATGAATGTAAAAATCCTAAATAAAATAATTGCAAATTGGATTTAGTAGCAAATAAAATATTAAATCCAGTTGCATTTTTTTCCTGAAATGCAAAGACGGTTATATATATGAAATGCTATAAAGATTATAATCTGAGTTGACAATTAAAGAAAAACATGTATACATATATGTATCTGTACATATACATCAAAAACATGTATACGTATATGTATCTGTACATATATGTATATACATGCACACACCATATACCACAGTGTCCACTAGTAGGCAGTTCTTTCCCCTCTTTATTTTCCTTTTTAATTTACACCTTACAATAACCTATCTGCCATGTGAAATAGAAGCTGTGCTTTAAGTTCAAAGCTATGCCTGAGAAAAGGGGATCCCATGTAACTGAGCTAATCAGAAGCCTTCTCCACAAGTTTATAGCTCTTTAGAGAAAAGGTTAAAAAGTAAGATTAGCCAACAAGGCCACTTACAAATATTTCATTTCCATTGACAAGTAGACTCTAGATTTATTTTAATAGTTCAACCAATGTGTTGATCGGTATTTTAAAAAGCAATTCAAATAAGTTACATTCAACTTATATTAATGCAAAAAAAAAGTCTTTTCAAATGACTTTAATTCTATATCTGTAGCATTCAATACAATGGTTTTTGAAACCAACCGACACTTACTGTTACCATCCAGTAAATAAATATGAATGACTCATTAGCGCACTCACATGAATTGAAATGCTCATTTGCAGTGGCTTTAGAATACACCCAATTTCAAAATGACCTCTATTATTTTTTATTTAATTATGTATGTAAACAAATCTGAGATCACTGTATGTTCAACAATCAAGCAAGCCGGTTCTCTAGCATCACCATGTCTACCAGCCATTTAAGGAAGTGAACAGGAAAAGATCATGAGAAGTAGGAGACTGTGAGCTGGTTCTTTACTGTGGTGCATGTTCCACTCCGTACCACCATCCCAAGGCTGCATCTCGCTAAGTAGGAAGTCAAAGTTAGCTCAGGGTCACACTCTTGATTCTCACAAATCCTGACCTTGCTCTTAGTCTGTGCAAAAGGACATGGGTTAAGCGAAACCATGGAAATCACTTCTCTAAATGTTTTGACGATTATATGAAGAGTAACTAACTTCAGTTAAATATGAGATAATTGCATGTAAATGAATTAGTGGGTACAAAGTTTATCATGACTTATTAGCCTAATAGTTATTATAAACATAATTGCAATTGTTATACCTACCACCGGCTAATTGCTGTGCTGGGCACTTCAAATATATCTATAATAAGGATGACAGTGATAACAATACTCAGCCGAAAGAAACAAAGAGATTGCTGCCTGTCAGGGAAGGGAAGGGTCATGACAATGAATATTCTCATCATGTAGACCATGCTGTCTTCAGCAGTCACTGTCCCACTTTTCATTTGGACACCACGGGGTCCTTGAGTCCTCCTGTTCTCAGATATTGAATCAATAGCGAGAACACCACTGACAGATAATCTCATCAGTAATAAAGATTATCTCCCTTGAATGAAAGGAGCCTGGCTTGCCTTTATTAATTTATACTCTTCCCGCCAGAGGACCTTTCTTGGGGTGACGCCTATCTTAGGAAGGCCCAGAGGGCAGTTGCCTTTGAATACCTGCCTGCTCACCTGGGGCCTTTCTTGTTGCTGCCTGCCAGAACTTGCCAGAAGGGACTGAGCCACACTGCTTCCTGAGAATTTGATAAATCCTAACATACTCACACTTGTCTTGCGTTGGCAGTCCCAATCAAACCCGCAGCCTCAGCCCCAGTTGCCTTCAGCTGGATGTCTTGTTTATTTTGTTTTCTCCTACCAATTTATTCACATATGCCCCACCGGGAATAAACATTATCACAGGTAAAAAATAAGCATGATTTTCATAAGGTCAATGAGAAAACATAGTTAGAATAAAGACACTTCTAAGGGATCTAAAAAAAATGCTCTAGCATTTTAGTAATATGACTACATGGGGGAAATCAGAAAGGACAGTTATAAGACATCATACAGGGTTCCTTTTAATTTGGATATCTCTCCTTAGAGAACAAGAAAAGGGAGCAGTCTCTGGCCCCCATTACATTCCCAATATGGGCAATAACTGAGTTCATAAATGGGAATAAAATTCATAGTTATCATCTGAACACCCACTATATACCACCCTATGCTAAATGCTTTAGGTATATTATCTTATTTGATCCCATGGCAACTTTTGTGATTTTAGAAAGTACCATTAAAGATGGTAGGAAATTATAGATGAGGAAAGAGTCTTAGCAAGACTAAATGACATTCGCAGGGTTACCTAAATTGTTAAGTGAGAGACTGAGATTCTAACCCAGGTTTCTTTGAATCCAGCACATTTAACCCCATATTATCATGCCTTGGAACACCATTCTGTAAGGTTTTGGCTTATGTTTCAATCTTTGCCTCTAATCAGTAAACTCCTTCAGGGCAGAATTTATTTCTCATTAATTTTTATATCCGCAGAACATGGAATAATGCCTGTTAAAGAGCAGGAACTCAGTGATTGTCAAATCAACCAAATGGTGAATTAATAAATAAAGGAAGGCAGGAATTAATTTTAAAAGGAGACAGTAAATTGAAGTTTGTGAAAAAAGTGAATTCTGTATCAAGAATACTATGCCTGTGGTTGGTTTTGCGCCCCTCCATTTCCATTGTATCAACATATGAGTATTTTAGGATAAGCACCATTTTTTTACTTTAGAATTAAATGAAATGCTTTCAAAAATATGTACTTTACCCAGGGATTTAAATGAATGATTGAAATTACATAATCAGAACATGACACGACCAAACCAGCGTATAATCATATGTTTCCTATAATAAGCTACTTGAAGTGTTCTTAGGGTTACAATTTTGTAATCTAGACATGAGAGGAAGATCTGTGCTCTTGACAACATTCAACACAGGCACTTCAACTGGCTTTGGATAAAAGACAAACCCCCTCTTTTGCATTACATAGATGTTCTCTCTTTCCTTATCTTTAAGCAGACAGTCCTAACGGTTACCTTCACATCCTCTGCCATCTTCCTCCAGCTTCTGGCCAGCTTAACACTTGCAGTAATAACTGCCAAGTGTATCACAGCATTGGTTCTGACAGCCATCATTGTCAATGGCACATTCGTTTACATCTGCAATTGAATATTTAAACAGAATTAGCCTCCTCCAACCAGACACATAAAAAGACTTTGGTGGCTCTCCTAAAAATGTACCAACACAGAATGACATTATTCTTTGACCTCAGATTAAAGGAAATAACACTACAATATCTTATTTTAATTAGAGCTAATGCACTCTAATTTTGACGTAAAGGAAAAGGTAGGTCATAGCCTTTGGTATTTGAAATATTTTTGAACACTGTACTAAGGAGTTGTTTAGTCTTATGGAATTTGGAGACTTATAGTACAGGTCCAGAAATTTCATATCCAAGTCATCATTTGAGGGTGAGATTGAGAACAGAGTCACAGTGAGTCAGAACACTAGGTTGCCTATTTGTCCATTAAGTAAATGTTGTTACTGGCTTCTCAAATAAATAACTATTGAGCACCCCCAACTATATATCTGGCATTGTGCTGAGCAGCATGGTAGAGGTAGAAAAGTAGTTCCAGGGCTTCCAATGGTTAAAATCCAGGTGTGGTTGAGGACTGGTGGAGGTGTGATTTGGTTGTGTCCATGTACTGGATACATCCACACCCCATTCTGAACCTGGGGTCAGAGCTTATCTTTACAGATAAGGGTTCATCCTATCTCCCATCCAACTTAGAGCTAATAAGTATCCCAACACATCTGTAGGTTTGATAGTGGTGTGTTCTGTTCAAAAGAGGCTCCTTTACTACAGGTTCACTAGCTGACATAATAAATCTTTGCCTCAGGAGATGAGTGTAGCTGGAAGAGAGAGAGGGTAGAAAGGGCAGGGAGGAAGTGGGGAGGAGCAGGTAAAAATGGGAGAGAGGCAGAGAGAGAGAAGGAGAATGTGTTAGTCAGAAAGAGCAGAAGAAGCTGACAAAGTAGAAGCACAGAAAAAGAGGGGCTGAGTTGTCTGGACACTGGAACCCTGAGAGCAGAGCACAGATGCTGAAGGTGCAAAGAACTGACAGGCAGAGTGAGCTACAGTTCATCCTGACTGGATGTTAACTGCTTTGGTCTGAGGTATGGCTGTGCAGGTGTTGAGACTGCTTTTGTTTGTTTTTAGTTGACTTTTCATTGAAATGTGCCATAGACACAGAAAAGTATGTAAATCCTAAGTATACTGTTGAGTGAGTTTTTCAGATATAGAATATACCAATGCAACCACACTAAAGAGAACATTACCTTGCCTGGCTGAAGGTAACAACTAGCCCCATGTTTAATCACTACGGGTTACAGGTTTTGTCTTTTTGAACAGAATCATACTGTATTTGCGTGTGTGTCTGGTTTCTTTCTTTTTTTTTAAGATTTTATTATTTATTTGAGAGAGAGAGAATGAGCAGAATCATACTGTATTTGTGCGTGTGTGTGATTTCTTTCTTTTTTTTTTTTTTAAGATTTTATTATTTATTTGAGAGAGAGAGAGAGAATGAGCACAAGTAGGGGGGAGGCAGAGGGAGAGGGAGAAGCAGACTCTCTGATGAGCAGGGAGCCTGACACAGGGCTCGATCCCAGGACCTCAGGACCATGACCTGAGCCAAAAGCAGATGCTTAACTGACTGAGCCACCTAGGCGCCCCTGAGCCACCCAGTCACCCCCGTGTCTCGCTTCTTTCATTCAGCATTCTGCTTATGAGATATACACATGTTGTTGCATATACTTGCAGTTTGTTCATTCTCATTCCTGTATATTGTACAATTCTATAACTACAGCACAATTTTAATATACCCATTTTATAGCTGATAAGAAATTGGATATTTTCTTATTTGGGGGTTATTATAAAGAGTGCTGTTATAAACATTCTCACACATGTCTTCAGTGAACTCACATGTGCACTTCTATTGGGTAATATATCTAGGACTGGAATTGCTAGGTCAAAAAGTATGATATGCTTTGCTTTGGTAATTATAGCCAAATAGTCTTCTAAGGAAGTTATTCTAATTTATACTCTCTCCAATGGTATATTAGATACCAGATGCTACTCATGCATTCCTGCCAACATTTGGTATATTCTCTTTTGTTTTATTTTTGCTCTTCTGGAGAGTGCATATTATCATATTATAATTTTTAATTTGCATTTTCCTGATGATTAATTGGGTTAAGCACATTTTCATGTTATTGGCCATTTAGATAACATCTTGTTGAAGTGCTTGTTCAATATTTTGTCCATTTGTCCAGTTCTTAAAATATTGATGGCAGCCTTCTTGGAGAGAGCATATTACAGTAATATAAATTTTCCTAAAAATAAAATATTAGCTGCATCCCACAGGTTTTCTTGTGTTATAATGTGTTATCACTCAATTCAAAATATTTCCTAATCTACATTAACCCTTATTTGGGTTATTTTGAGGTATATCTTAAAGGTTTTTCAAAGATTTGAGGCATTTCCAATCATCTTGTTAGCATAAAATGTTATATCAATTCCACTGGGGACATAGTATAACTTACGTGACTTCAATTCTTCAAAATTTGTTAAGGCTTGCCAGCATATGGTCAATTTTGGCTAAAAAAATCTATGTTTACTGGAAAATAAGATATATTCTACAATTCTCAGGTGCTACGCTTTCTGTATGTATATACACAATATACATATTATGTGTATATACATATTATTTATATATTTCAAGTATGTACAAATATGTATATTTAATTAGGTCAAGTTTATTAATCACGTTTTTCATATCATTATATCTTTAAGGTCTTTTTTTTTATAAAGATTTTATTTATTTATTTGAGAGAGAGAGAATGAGAGAGAGCACATGAGAGGGGGGAGGTTCAGAGGGAGAAGCAGACTCCCTGCCGAGCAGGGAGCCTGATGCGGGACTCAATCCAGGGACTCCAGGATCATGACCTGAGCCGAAGGCAGTCGCTTAACCAACTGAGCCACCCAGGCGCCCTAAGGTCTTTTTTATATGCTTGTTGTATCAGTTAGTGAAAGTGGCATAGTACAATCTCCCTACGTGATTTTACGTTTGTCCTTTTATGACTGCAAGTTGTGTTTTATATATTTTGAAGCTCTGTTGTAAGTGACATACAAAATTAGAATTGCCACATCTTCCTAGCAAATTAACCCTTTGTTATTGTAAAATGTTCCCCTTTAGATCCAGCTATATTTCTTTCATTAAAGTTGAGGTTTAATGATCTTAGTATAGCTATATCAGTTTTCTTTTGGTTTGTGTTTGCATGACATTTTATGTTCTAAACTTTACTTTTAACCTTTTTTATATTCATCTATTCAAGAAACTATATCCATGTATTTATATCTATCTATATGTGTTATTTTAAATATTCCAATATCCTTAAGCTGTGGTTATTATATCACTGACTTTAATGTAATTACTGACATATTTGGATTAAAGTTATCATTTTACTATTTTTCTAAATTTGTATATATTTTATGTTACTTTTGCTCTCTATTATTTTGTCCTTTTAAATTTATTATTTTACTGTTCTATTTGCACTCTGTATTAGATTGTCAGTTATATATCCTTTATTATTCTTTGAGTGGTTACTCTAGATATTAAAACATCTATTATTAAATCTTAATATAAATTAGTACTTAATATAAATTAGTACTTAATATAAATGTAAAAAAAACACTTCCCTGGCAATGCTAGATACTTACATTTTAACTCCATTTATGCTTTTCCAGCCTTTATGTTATTGTTATCATGCTTTTGAATTTCAGATCTTTAGACCCTATAAGACTTATTATTATTTTATATAGTCAATAACAACTTAGACATCCATATATTTACCTTTTCTGCTATTCATTACTGCTTCCTGCATTTCTGTGTTTCTTTCTGGAATAATGTTCCCTCTGCCTGAAAATTGCTTTTAGTATTTCTTTTCATATGGATCTTCTGGCTTTTTTTTTTTTTTTTTCAGATTTTTTTTGTCAGGAACTGATATTCTTTCACTTTAATTTTTAAATAACCTTTTACAAAATTTTAGAACAGTTTTAGATTTTACAGAAAAAACTGTAAAGATAGTACAGAGTTCCAGTATAGCCCATATATTCCATATTCCACTATTATAAATCTTACATTAGTAATGGTACATTTTTTGTGATAATAAGCCAATATCGATTCATTATTGTTAACTAAAGTCCATAAATTTTTCGGATTTCCTTAGTTTTTACTTAATGCCCTTTGTGACGCAGGATCCCACCCAGGTTATTGTATTACATTAGTTGTCATGTACCCTTAGGTTCTTTAACTGTGACAGTTTCTACTGCTTTCCTTGCTTTTGGTGACCTTGATATTTTTGAGGAGTTCTTAGTCAGGTATTTTCTAGAATGTCTTTCAATTTGGGTTTTTATGATGTTTTTCTTATTATTAGACTGGGATTATGTGTTTTGAGGAGGAAGATCACAGAGGTAAAGTGACATTTTCATGACATCATATCAAAGATATATATTATCAACACGACTTAGGACAGTTGATGTCAACCTTGATCCCCAGGCTGACATAGTGTTTGTCAGGTTTCTCCACTGTTAAGTTACTCTTGTTTATCTCTCTTTCCGTACTGTATTCTTTGGAATGAAGTCTTTATTCACAGCCCACACTTAAGGAGCGGAGAGTTATGCTTCCCTTCTTTGAGGATGAAGTTCTTAAGTAGATTATTTGGATCTCTTCTGCACAGATTTGCCTGTCCTTCTCCATTTATTACATCTTAATTTTTGAAGAAAATTTTCAGTGGAATAGAATTCTAGGTTGGCAGTTGTTTTAAGCATTTCAAAAGTGCTATTCCATTGTCATTTTAATTCCTTTGGAATATAATGTGATTTTCTGTCTGCTTTTAAGATTTTCTCATTGTCCTTTTTTTCTCATGTTTTACTATGACATGCTTCTGTGTGTTTTGTTTTGTACTTTCCCTCCTTAGAGTTTGTAGTGCCTCTCAATTTTGTGGTTTTATGTCTTTCAGTTTTAGAAAAATTGTATCTACCATTCATTATCTCTTCGAATATTGCTTTTGCCCTGTTTTCTCTTTTCTTCCTAGTACTGCTTAACACAGTATGTAAGACCCTTGATCTATATGTCACTTATCTCATGTCTTTTTTCTGTTTTGTTGTATCATTTTTTTTTCTTTCTTTACTTCCATCTAGATATATTCCACTAGATATATTTCTGTCTTCTAGGTTATTAATTCTATAAACAGCTGTTCATAATATACCATTAATTGCATCTACTTCATTTTCTGTTAAAGTTTTCCTTTCCATTTCTACTGTTTACATATGGCTATTTTTATAAATTCTTCTCAGGTGAAACTTTTTATCTTGTCATCAGTGTTCTCATTTTTATAAATCCATTCTTCTTAGACTGGCTTTATGATTTTGAAGCTGGACCTTATAAATATCTCTACATTGCCAGGTGGTGCAATGTTAAGTCTTCTTCACAGAGGGCCTGGAAGAATGCTGTAAGGGGGAGGGGCTCATCACTCTGATGCCAGTGCTTTGTGTTTGCAGGTGTGCACATTGTGGCTGCCAGCTGGCTGCCTCCTTGTCAGTGGGAAGCTTCTTCACCAGCAAGCAGCTACCCTGCCAGTGACGTACGATAGACTAGTGGTACATACCCTTCAGCAAATCTCACCAGTAACCCAGCAGGCAGCTTCTCAGTGAAGCTCACTGTTACCCCCAGCAACAGGCTCCTGCCCACCATCCCCACCAGAAGCACCTCTGCAAAGCTTTATGCCATCCCATGGGCCATAGTCACACCCTCACCAAGATCTGAATTTCAACCTGGTGGGTGGGCAGGGGGAGAATGCTTCCAAGCCCATTCTTTTCTTGGGTACTCTCTTTCAGTCCTAGCCATAGTGGCTGCTCCCTACCATCTGCTATTCCTATATTCTCCAGCATTCTCTTTATCCCTCTGAGTACTTTACCTTCAGTTCCTAATTAATAATCTCTAGTACTTTTTTCCTCCCAATCAAATCTTTGCTGTGGTTTCTGTCTTTTATTGGACTTTGACTGGCACACCTTCTCTTCAGTATCTTGGTCCCTCAAATTTTGGCTTCATGATAGCTTTGAATTCCAATTTATATCTCTTCAGGTCTATAACATCTGGTTATGGGGGAGTTGGAGGCAAGGCCTTTTACTCCTAAAGAATGTGAACAAGGATATATCTGTGAGATAAGATGATAGAAAACTGTCAATTAAGATGAAGAGTTTAAATTCCTGAAATATTAAAATAATGAGTATCATGTGTAAGGATCCCTTTCCACATATCTTCTTAACTTAAACCTAACAATAAATGCACATTATTAACAAATGTCAGACAAAATTTGGCCCTTTCAAAAACTCAAAGTCAAACTGATAAAATGGGACTAACACATTGGGAGGAGATAAGAAATAAAAGACAATTAGACATTTTATTGGTCAAAATGACTAGTGTACAAAAATGGTATAAAAGGACCTAAAATCTCTTTCTTCTACTCAGGAAGAATTTTAGTAGCACACAAAATAGCAAGAGATATTTTACAAATAATACTTTATATTTTTGAACCTAAAATAATGCCAGTAGTTAAAAGCATAAAAGAAAAGACTGATAGACTTCCCCACATAAACTTTAAAATCTCCCATTCAGAGTGGCCAAAATTAAAAGACAAATAAGGAATGAAGAAAAAAACATTGACACATACAAGGCAAAGGGTAGAAATCTTTAATATATAAAATAATTAATATGTGTCAGAAGGAAAAGATGAGCTCTCCCAAACAGAAATTTGGTCTAATAAAATGAAATAAATTGAAATCAGAAATGCAAATATCTAATAAATATCAAATGTTGTTAAGTTTAATTGACAAGTGAAGAAATTAAAATTAAAATAAAATGAATTCTCTTTCTCTATCAGATTTACAAAGATTAAAATCAGTGCTAATATGTATAGGGGTTGTGAGGGTGTGGCACAAGGGATGTACCATATTTGCTAGTGAGAGTACAAACTGGGAAACAATTTCTGATTCAAGTGTCAACAAAAATCAGACGGTGGTTAATATGCCCATATTACCCAAAACAATCTACAGATTTAATACAATCCCTATTAATATGCCCATATTACCCAAAACAATCTACAGATTTAATGCAATCCCTATTAATATGCCCATATTACCCAAAACAATCTATAAATTTAAAGCAATCCCTATCAAAATGCCAATAGCATTTTTTATAGAACTAGAACAAATAACCCTAAAATGTTTATGGAAGCACAAAGATCCCAAATAGCCAAAGTAATCTTGAGGAAGAAGAACAAAGCAGGAGGTATCACAATCCCAGATTTCAAGATACACTACAAAATTAAAATAATCAAACAGTATGATACTGGTAAAGAAAAAAAAAACAGACACATAGATCAAGGGAAAAGGATAAAGAGTCCAGAAATAAACCCATGCTTATATGGTCAATGAATCTTCAACAAAGGGGGCAAGAATACACAATGAGAAAAGACAGCTTCAATAAATGGTGTTGGGAAAACTGGACAGCTATATGCAAAAGAATGAAACCGGACAATTTTCTCACACCATACACAAAATAAACTCAAAATGGATTAAAGACCTAAATGTAAGACATGAAACCATAAAACTCCTAAAAGAAAACATAGGCAGTAATCTCTTTGACATCAGCCTTAGCAGCAGTTTTCTAGATATGTCTCCTCAGGCAAGGGAAACGAAAGCAAAAATAAACTATTGAGACTACACCAAAATAAAAAGCTTTTTACACAATGAAGGAGACTATCAACAAAATGAAAAGGCAACCTACTGAATGGGAGGAAGATATCTGTAAATGATATATCCAATAAGGGGTTAATACCCCAAATATATAAAGAACTTATACAATTCAACACACAAAAAATAATAATTCCATTAAGAAAATGGGGAGAGGACCTGAATAGACATTTTTTCTGAAGAAGACGTACAGATGGTCAACAGACACATGAAAAGATGCTCAACATCACTAATCATCAGGGAAATGCAAATCAAAACGACAATGAGCTATCACCTCATACTGGTCAGAATGGCTAGAATAAAAAAAAACAAAAAACAACAAGTACTGGTGAGGATGTAGAGAAAAAGGAACCCTCATACAATATTGTTGGAAATGTAAATGGTGCAGCCACTATGGAAAACAGTATGTAGGTTCCTCAAAAAGTTAAAAATATGATCCAATAATTCCACTACTGGATATTTACCCAAAGAAAACAAAAAGATCAACTTGAAAAGGTATATACACTCCTATGTTTACTGCAGAATTATTTACAATAGCCAACATATGGAAGCAACTCAAGTGATAATGAAGATATGGTGTGTGTGTATATATATATATATATATATACATATATATATATACACATATATATAGTATATATATGTGTATATATATATACCATGCCATACCATATATACATACTATATGTATTTATATACCATGATCATATGGTATATAAATACATATAGAAAATTAACTCAACCATTAAAAAGAATGAGATATTGTCATTTGTGACAACATGGGTGGACTGAGAGGGTATTTTGTTAACTGAAATAAGTCAGATGGAGAAAGACAAATACCATATGATTTCACATATGTGTGGAATCAATAAAACAAAACAAACAAAGCAGAAAAAGACCCATAGATACAGAGAACAAACTGGTGGTTGCCAGAGGGGACAGGGGTCGAGGGATGTGCACGATAGGTAAAGTGGGAGAGAGAGGTATGGGTTTTCAATTATGGAATAAATAAGTCACAGGAATAAAAGGTACAGTATGGGGAATATATAGTCAGTGGTATTATAATAGCATTGTATGGTGACAGATAGTAGCTACACTTATGGTGAGCACAACATAACATATAGGCTTGTCAAATCAGTATGTTGCATACCTATAAATAATGTAACATTATGTGTCAACTATACTTCAATTTAAAAAAAGAAATTAAAAAATCAGAACTTCTCCACTCAGCAACTCTACTTCAAGAATATATCTAAGGGAAATAATTACAAGTGTTCATAATGATTTATGTATTTTTAAAATCAGATGAGGAAAAATGGAAACTAATATCATATAGTGGAATTTTAAGTAAATTATAATACATCCAAACAAAGGACCACTATATAAAAATTAACAATCACATTCCTGGGAACTATTTATTCACGTCTGCAAATGTCACAACAGATTATGGGTGTGTATATATATATATACACACACACACATATATATACATATATATATATATAAAATGGTAACCCCATATGTATCTACTTACCTTCTTATCTTATGTATCAATATATCTTATCAGAAAAAAAATGCAAGAACATAGTCAAATATGATAAAAGTACCTATCTCTGAATGAAGTTAATGATTTTTGGTTTCATTGCCCTGTATTTGTCTGTTTCCCAACTTCTTTGTAATAAATATACTCAGAAAAACAGCGCAATAAATGCAAAAAAATTTAAAGTTAAGGCTAAAAGGTTCCTAGTACCTCTCTTTCCTTTTTATACATTCTGCCATGGTGCACAATTACATCACTTTTAGTGTAGTCACCTTAATTTTAGAATATATAGTGTATTTTGAAAAATGAATAATTTTTAAGATTTTGCTTTTTAAAATGCATTGTGAGGAGCTTAAAGCTACTCAATGATATAGAATGTTGGCAATTTATTCAGTTCATTTCCCATGGCCAAGGCTGTATCATCCAATCGTTTGGATGCTCCATACTTGAGAAAGCAGCAATTCATGCCATTGTTTTTGTTCTCTGGAGGCATCTTCACATTCAAATGATAAGGACAGCATTCTAGAAGACCCTCAGTGGAAGTTATATGAGAGACCATGTGTTCTTATGAAAATTTGATCCATGCTCATGTACTGAAGATTTGATGAAAGGAAAGGATGTCACATATTTTTTTTTTATTATGTTATGTTAATCACCATACATTACACCATTAGTTTTTGATGTAGTGTTCCATGATTCATTGTTTGTGTAGAACACCCAGTGCTCCATTCAATACCTGCCCTCTTTAATACCCATCACCAGGCTAACTCATCCCCCCACCCCCCTTCCCTCTAGAACCCTCAGTTTGTTTCTCAGAGTCCATAGTCTCTCATGGTTCATCTCCCCCTCCAATTCCCACCCTTCATTTTTCCCTTCCTACTATCTTCTTTTTTTTTTTTTTTTAAACATATAATGTATTATTTGTTTCAGAGGTACAGGTATGTGATTCATCAGTCTTACACAATTCACAGTGCTCACCATCACATATTTTATAACAAGAACCTCCTACTAGGTCTAAAATAGAAGCACTCTAAGGACAGCTAAATGTAACAGACAGGCATTTCCCTGGACACACAATTCTGAATAGAGTAGCTCTTAATTTGGCTTAAGTCTTCATCTGCCAGAATACAAATGAACACAAGAATAAACCCCTTTATGAAATGTTTGTTGCTAACTTCATAGTTCTTAATTTTGTCATCTGTACACTAACGAAAAAGAAAGTAATTATTTTATAATGCTTCTGTGGGAATCAAATTAAATAATACATTTAAAATATTTAGCACATTTAGTTTCTAACATAAAGTAAGTTCTATAAACAGTAGCTATTATTATTATTTATTAGCTAAGCATTAGCTATTATCACATGCTTGAGAACTCAGACCTGGTTGATAGAAGGCACTCAATTGGCTTTCCTGTTTAATTTATTTTGAATATGAATTTAGTTTTAATTGGATGGAATAAATTTATAGTTACATATATCACATTTCTTGTACTACAACAGAGAAAGCTCAAAAACAATTTTGTTGGGGCGCCTGGGTGGCTCAGTCATTAAGCATCTGCCTTCGGCTCAGGTCATGATCCCAAATGTCACAACTGATTAAGGGTGTATATATATATATATATATACACACACACACACACACACACACACACATATATATATAAAATGGTAACCCCATATGTATCTACTTATCTTCTTACCTTATGTATCAATATATCTTATCAGAAAAAAGGTCCTGGGATCGAGCCCCGCATCGGGCTCCCTGCTCTGCGGGAAGCCTGCTTCTCCCTCTCCCACTCCCCCTACTTGTGTTCCCTCTCTCACTGTCTCTCTCTCTGTCAAATAAATAAATAAAATATTTTTTAAAAAATTTTTGTTTTTTTCTCTGATCGCACTGTTTTCATGCAACCCTGCTGTATTTATACATAATCTTAGATTTTTAAAAAAAAATTAGCTGAATTCCACCAAAGGATAGACTTCGTTACTAGCGCTTGTTCACTGGTCAACCACATATTGACATTAATAAATATAAAATTTAAACATGCATTTCCACTTCTGTTCCTTTCTACTTTTCTTTAAAAAGCAAATAATAAAGCATGGTACACATATGGTGACCTCATGTACTCAAAAAATGAAAATATAAAGTTATTGTTATCAACCGAAAATCAGTGTTTTATAAGTAAAAAATTTGAAAGTCATTGGCTTTGAAGATGGTTCTAAAAACCAAGTCAATACTTAGGATTTTAAATGCAGTTTTATAAGATACTCACTACATGATAGATTTCAGGCTGTTTCATGTGTCCAATGTCATTCAAGGTTGCAAATAAATTTGGCCTTTCAAAAGCAAGATGAATGACAAAAATTCTCTGACATATAGCAAGTCTTCCAGGTTAGGCATGACAAAAGTTCAATGATATCATCAAGGCTATCAATCCATCTGTAATGACATACTGCAGTCTCTTCAAGAATTAAATATGATGTTTGCAAGAACAGTGTTGCATTTCTGGCTATAGGACAAAATAAAACAGAACTGCAAACACATAAAAGGTCTGTTAAATTAGCTACACAAATAGGCTGTTAATTTCTATCTTTAAACAAAATTTGTGAATTTAGGCTCCTTATAGTTGATTGTTTTCTTAAAACATTCTTCTATCCTAAAATCATGTGATCCATTTAGCCTGTTTTTATGCAGTTTTAGTAATAACTTACACTGCTCTCAGGAACAAAGCAAATACTAAACAGAGGTGGTTGCAGAGTAAAGAGGCAAAATTAGAAGTGTTTTATATTTTACTCACATCTTTCTCTAAACCAAATGTTTGGCCCAATTTAGTGTGTGTATTTTTGTTTTATACAAGAGTGTGTTTGCTTTGTGAAAATTACCCAAAAAGTGCACACACATCTTATGTATCATACTGATTTTCAAATCAATAGGCTTCATGAAATGAATGACCTAAGCTTCTTATTGCAATTAGTTTTACAGCAAATCAGTCAATTTTTCTGTAGGTCCCAAGCTTAATGTAATTCTCTATAAGTTAAGGTAAGATCTGGCATTAATCAACATCTCCGAGAAATTCATACATCCCTAAATATAATTAGGAAATGCATTTAAACAACATTCTGGGTTTTATGACCTCATTTTGAAATTATAGAATTACTCATGAAGGATAATAATAATATATTTATTCTGAAGAATTTAGATAATGCCAGAGGAATAACTCCTATATATGATTTTAATTCTAGGATTTTGCTTAAATTGGTGCATGTAGTTTCATTTCAAGGTGTGGGCAATCCCTTCAAACCCTAGTCATTAGAGAACAAACTATGAACCTCAAAACAAAAATCTTGACCTTTATGAATCTCCTGAGGTCCAACCATGTTCTTTCTTATACTATTCATCACTGGTTATGGAGAGAAAGAAAGGAGGAGGACCTACAGAAAAATTGACTGATTTGCTGTAAAACTAATTGCAATAAGAAGCTTAGGTCATTCACTTCATGAAGCCTATTGATTTGAAAATCAGTATGATACATAAGATGTGTGTGCACTTTTTGGGTAATTTTCTAGTGCTAGACTGCTACTGGAGAAAGTATCAAAGAAGATCATTCCTTATGAACCAATAACTTCATTCTTTAAATGGCCACTGTACAAGGCAGAAAACAACTATAAGGCAATAAAATATTAGTTCAGAAAATCTAGGTCTGACTCCTAGTTCCACCATTATGCAATTCACTTTACATTTGTGAGTATCTTACTCATTTGGAAAAGAATGTGATGATACTTCATAGAAATATTGAGAATTAAAATTATGATAATACCTATGAAAATGCCATGTAAATTCTAAACCCACTGTAAATGCTCTCTTATGTACTAAATACAGATGCTTTATTTTTTCTTTCATATTTCCACTAAAATGACTTTTTAAAAAATATTCAGCAGAAATTCATCTGACAAAAGGAACTGTGGAAAAAACAAATTACATTTTAATAGGAAAAAACTTACATTAAACAATGGCTACTTTAAATAAATGAAACCAGAGACAACTAAAAAAAGAGCCATTATATTATAATATACTCATTTAATGCAGCCTACATTTATAGATATATTTATATTTTTAAGAAATTTTCAAAAAGGCCAAAAGTATTAAAATTATGTTGACTTTAAGCATATGTCATAGCTCACTAAATTTGCAGTACATCAGTGAACTTAACTCTAAAATTATCACCTTCTTACTATAGCCTTTATCTGTTTATAATTAGGATTTGTTTGAAATATTTTGGGGAATTTACAGAGCTATTTTTTAAAAGGTTTATTTATTTATTTGAGAGGGGAGGAGCAGCAGGAGAGGGTGAGGGAAAGAATCACAAGCAGACTCGCCACAGAGTACGGAGCCCGACCTGGGGCTCGATCTCATGACCCTGAGATCATGACCTGAGCCAAAATCAAGAGTCAGACACTTAACTGACTGAGCCACTCAGGTGCCCCTATAGAAATATTTTTAACCATTAAAACTAGTAATCACATACTAACTATAGTGATATGGTCAAGACTATGGTGTTTGGACTGAATCTGAATATCAGATCTTTTGCTTTACCTCTATTCCTCAATTTCTTCATCTTTAGAAAAAGGGGAATAGTTATAGACCTGCCTCATTGGTTCATTGTGAAGATTAAATTATTACATGTGAAATGAATGGAAACGTTTAGTCACATAGTACTATTATTACTATTATCATTATTTCTCAAGTGTTAGTTACAAATGAAATTTGTTCTCTTTTGCTTCTTTGTTTTTTCTTTTTTCCAATTCATAGCAAGGTAGCCTTCCAAGTGCAATTACTTTGATTTCAAATTCTCTATGCAATTTATATATTATTCTTACCAAGCGGCTGCAAAAAATAGTTCCACTATATGATAGAGTCCAAGTTTGTAGAATGTAGTGTTACTGAATTATCAGCTCTTATCCATACAAGCAAAAAGTCACAGACAAGTCTACAAAACAACTAACAAAAACCGATTGGCTCTTTTGGTCTATATTTCCCTTAAGTTATCAACAACAAAAATTAGTCATGATTAATAATTATAATTACCAGTTATATATTCTTTTACATAATTAACATTTGCATGTTTGCATCATATTCTCACATTCAGAGGTAAATGTGAATTTCACAAATTAGGGAAGTAAAGAAAGCCTTATTATTAATAAGGGTAGAATTTAATCTTCTGAATTGAGGTAGCCATGGTTGAGAAACTTCTATCCCATACAGGTATTAAAAAATCACATAAGCCTCTGTACCCTGAAGTAAAATGAGATATCCTAAACCTGTCTTTTAGCTGGATTCTCAAATTCTCCTTCATTCATTCATCCCTACAGGACAATGGTAGGAACAGATGTCACATTAGTGCTAATAGTGTTTGTTTTACACATAACATTGATCTACCCTCCAATATGTCAAGAAGATAAATTTTAAATGTATCTATTTATTTATTTGTGAAGTGTAGTCCCCACCATGACCTAGAAAATTCCTCAGTCCAAGGTATGACAAGTGCTATAATTTCTAGATTGCAAACTCAACTATTGACTTACATTTTAGAAATAAGAAAAGTAAAGTTCTAAGAAAAAATAATAGTTATTGCTTCTTTAAATAACTATTTTGAGATATATTTGTCTATAAAATTGTATGCATTTAAGGTATACAACTTGATGTTTTGAGAGATATATATATTGCAAAGATCTATCTATCTATTTATACACATATATATATTGCAAATATATATATATATTGTAAAGATCACCACAATCAAGGTAATTAAGTTACCCATCATTTCTACCTAATTACTACTGTGCATGTATATGTGTGTATGTGGTGATGAGATTTAGATTTAATATATAAGAAACTGGTACAATTCAATAGCAAAAAACCAAAATAACTCAATTTTAAAAATGGGCAAAAGACCTAAATAGACATTTTTCAAAAGAAGACATATAATGACCAACAGGTTGTGAAAGGGTTGTCAATACCACTGATCATTAGGAAAAATGCAAAACAAAACCACTATGAGGTATCACTCATACTTGTTAGGATGGCAATTATGAAAAAGACAAAAGATAACAAGTGTTGAAGAGGATGTGGAGAAAAGGAAACCCTTGTATACTGTTGAGGGAAATGTAAATTGGTATAGCCACTATGAAAATAGTATGAAGTTCCCCAGAAAATTAATAATAGAAATACCATATATCTAGCAATTCCACTTCTGGATATATACCAAGGGAAATGAAATCTGAATCTCAAAGAGGTATCTATACTCCCATGTTCATTGCAGCATTAGTCACAACAGCCAAGACATGGAAACAACCTAAGTGTTCTCCAATGAACAGATGGATAAAAAAAATGTGGTATATATATACAGTGGGATATTATTCAGCCTTAAGAAAAAAAGAAGGAAATCCTTCCATTTGCAACAACATGGATGAAACCAGAGGGCATTATGTTAAGTGAAATAAGCCAGACACAAAAAAAAAAGTGCTGCATGATTTCACTTTTATGTGGAATCTAAAATAATCAAACTCACTGAAGCAGAGAGTAGAATAGTGGTTGATTGCCAGCAGGCAAAGGGAGTGGGAAATGAGATGTTGATCAAAGAGTACAATTTCAGTTGTAGATGAGTGGGTTCTAGAGATCTAATGCATGGCATGGTGATGATAGTTAACAATACTGTATTTTACAGTCATTCATTCACTTAGTAAATGTTTACTGGATATCTTCTTTATGCTGGGCCCAGAGAATCCAGGGATCAAACCCATTATTATTATTATTATTATTATTATTATTATTTTGTTATTTTAAGATAAACCTCCATTCCTGTGCTAAAGAGCTTACTGGCTAGTGTGGAAGATACAATTCAATAAGCTGCTATAAATTAACTAAAGATAAGATTAAAATTCAAGCTCACTGAAATCCAAGCTTTCTGATCCAAAGTAGTTTCAGTCTGCTCCACTTCAAGCTGCCTATGAAGAAATTACTGCCTCATTAAAATATTCACCATCTAATTCACCCTCCAACCCCCCATCTAAACTGCCAAGTCATTGTAACATGGTTGGAAGTCATTACTCAGATGCAACATGTATCTATCTACTTAATCACTGATCAGTCACCTTTTACAATTATGACAGTTGATGTGTTTATGATCCTATTAAATATTCTCTTATTCTTCCCTTAGTTCATTTTCAACCATAAAAGAAAAAATTCACTATGTGAAAACATTTCCTGACCCTCAGCGTACTGATTTGAAGGAGAGATTTTGCAACACAGTCATGTAACATGGAGGTTTTACTTAAAGCATTTGCTTAAAATGTCCACAAATCTGCTCAAGCTTTATTTTCTGGCATAGAGCAAAAGTGCCTCAAGTCAGAATGGGTTCAAATTCTGGCTCACTACTTCTTAGCTGTGGGCCTGGTACCAATAGTGTTGCTATGTATCAAATCAGTCCAAAGTTTGGTAGCTTGAAAATAACAATTATTTTATTGTCTCACAGTTTTGGTGGATCAGGAATTTGGGAGAGGCATGACTAGGCAGTACTGGCTCCAGATCTCTCATGAGCTGCAGTCAGTTAGTGTGCGTGGACCTAAAAAGGTAAAGAGGTCCTGGAGCTGCTGGGGGCTGGCCAGGCACCTCTCTCTCTCTCTTCCCCAGACGGTCTCTCATTAGAGCTACTTCGGGTTTCCTCAAGGCATGACAGACAACATGGCAGCTCAGGACTCTGGTACAAGTGTTCCAGTAATCCAGGTGGATGTTGTGTCTTATTTCCTAACCTAGACTTGAAGTCAGTCAGTGCCACTTCTGCCACATTCTGATGGTTTTATGCAAGTTCCAAACCCAACCATATGCAAGCAAAGGAATTAGACTTCTCCTCTTAATGTGGAAATGGCAAGATTTAAGAAAAACATATGAAAGGGAGATATTGCTATGGCCATCTTTGGGAAATGAAATCTGCCACAGTGACATTGGATAAGTCAGCTAACTTTTCTGTGCTTCAGTTTCCTTACCTCTAAAATGGTTATAATACATGTCACTTCATTGGGTTCTTGAGATTTAAAGGACCTAATACATTTTAAGTGCTTAGAATAGTGCTTAGCACAGAGAATGATATTCCCTAAGTATATTTTTTGATTTAATTTAAATTAATTTATTTAAATTTTATTAGTATCTTCAAATCTCAGCACAAATATCCCCTCTACTGTGGAGCCTTTCCTATTACTCTGATTTTTCATTCTTTCTTCCAGCTTAGCATGGCTTTGAAGTTACCTCTTTTTTTTTTTTTTTAAAGATTTTATTTATTTATTTGACAGAGAGAGAGACAGCGAGAGCAGGAACACAAGCAGGGGGGGTGGGAGAGGGAGAAGCAGGCTTCCTGCCGAGCAGGGAGCCCGATGTGGGACTAGATCCCAGGACCCTGGGATCATGACCTGAGCCGAAGGCAGACGCTTAACGACTGAGCCACCCAGGCGCCCGAAGTTACCTCTTTTAATACATCTCTTCAGAGTTTATTGTAATTGTATGTTCAGGGGCCTAGATCCTCCAGTGTACTGTGAACTTCTCAGGAGAAGGAAACAAAATGGCTGCTCAGTAACACAGATTTGTTTTTTAGGGAATGACTCAGTCCAAAGCACAGGTACAAACAATATCAATGAAAATGTAGATGAAGGAAGATGTTGAAAAGAAGCTAGGATAATACAAAATAAAGAAGGTGTAGTGTAGTGGATAATGAATGACTTCCCCTTAGGTTTACTCTTCTGTCAAATTTTAAAGGTTACAATTGCCCTAAGAATGGGTTGCAAGCGATGCAGGATTTCCAGATGAGAAAACAGAGCAGTGAGTTGAAAGATTTGGCCTTGAATTAACATCTAGGAAGTAGATTAAATTTGTTGTAATAGATTAGCTAAAATTTAACTAGCTTTCCTATCACTGGAATCTAGCATTTAAAGTGCATTTGAAAATGAACATAAGCTTTAAACTTGTAAATGATGGAAACACACAGCATTCTATTCCTTTTATCAGAGAAAGCAACATTAATGGCAATCTACTACAACAAAAAATATTGTCCCTGGGTATCATACAGAATTCCACAGAATCTATAGTAACAAGTAGGACTGACAGTTCCTTTTACTAACAGGAAGGTACCTGTAAGTCACAGGAGAGTCTTTTAAAATCATAAGTGAATTTTGGTTTCTTACACCAAAAGCAATCATTTAAATTCAATAAAAAAAGAAAATCATAGTACATGAAAATTTCAGAAAGCCGTTTGTGAATAACACAGCTTTAGAATTATTATTATTATCATTATTATTATTATCATCATTATTTTGCTCCAGAGTCTAGAGATGTTTAAAAATGAATTTCAGTCGAACTCTAGGAATGTCAGATCTCAGAAACAACAGACGAAGAAATTCTAATTAGCTGTGATGAACGCTGATTATAGAGCAGGATATAACAATGATTACAAAAGGAAAAAAAAGAGGTGATGCATCAGTCCCACGTATCAAGTGTGGTTGTGTAATTAGAGAAATTTAATCACAGCAGGCATATGTGATATATTTGTATTTGTGCCATTTTGTGGATTCACAGGCAGAACTTCCTCAGAAAATACAAAAGGAATAAAAGCATTCCTATTTTATAAGCTTTACCTCTAAACCATTTACTTCATGAAGGTCTTTTTTTCTTGTTCTTTTTCTACTTCTTCCCCACACGCCACAGAAAACCCATTTCTTTTTCAGCAAAATACTCAGTACTATTACCTTTTGGGTTGTTCTTTGTACAATGTCCCCAGCTCTTTAGGATTAATGGAAGATATGCATAATGCTCATAGGGAAAAATAGCACCTGTTTTATCTGAAACACTTGGTTTTAAAGATATGGTCCTTCATCTGAGTTTCTGAAGGAAATAGAATATAACCATTGCATTTTCTAAAGATGAGGCCATGAACAGTACTAGTGCTCTCAGGTTCTGCGACATCAGCCTGAGCTTTGCTGGTTCATGAATAAGTCCCAACATATAAGAAATCATTTGGCCAGCTGAACTCTCACAGAAGATTCAGTAACCTGTTAGAAGGTCACAAGGTTTATCTTGAACAAGAGTCTGTCTTGCAGCTTGTTGTTTTTTGACTTCCTGATTAAGTGATGGATGAGAAGAGGTCACCCAGGCAGTATAGAACCAAAACCAAAATAAGACAAAACAAAACTCTCACAGAAACCTCAGCTGGCACACATTATTCCCAGCAAGAGAAGATTTCTGCTTTGCACTGATTACTTATAAAGCCTTTTCCCAAAACAAATCTTTTTATTTATTTATTTATTTATTTATTTATTTATTTATTTTGGCTAATGTTGTTCTATAATTAGGTGTTTCTGCTGGAATTAGGAGCAAACATGAAAAAGCTGTTCTTGCAATACATTTGTAAAAGGTATCTGAGTTATCATTGGTGAGGTTGGATTGAACTATATAGTTTATCATTATGACAGTGTATCTGTGTTTCCCTTAGAAAATCCACTTAAGTATAGCAGTCCCCCCTTATCCATGGGAGATATGTTGCAAGGCCCCCAATGGATGCCTGAAACCATGGATAGTAACAAACCCTATACTAGGTATCTTATGTTTTTTTTATACATACATACCTCTGATAAGTTTAATTTATAAATTTGGCACAGCAAGAGAATAACAACAATAATAATAAAGTAGAACAATTATAACATGATACTGTAATAAAAGGTATGTGAGTGTGGTCTCTCTCTCAAAATATCTTATTGTGCTATACTCACCCTTCGCCTGATGATATGAGATGATAAAATGCCTACAGGATGAGATGAAGGGAGGTGAATGACACAGGTACTGCAATGACAAGGCACTACGGAGTTTCTGAGAATATGTCAGAAGAAGGATCACCCACTTCCCAGCCAAAGTTGACTGTGGGTAACTGAAACCGAGGAATGCAAAATTGTGGATGAGAGGGACTACTTTATAATAAAAAAGAAATGGTATGAATCATTAGAAGTTTGCACACATACACACACACACACGCACACACACACACACCCCTTACACATTAATATTTTGTGTAGTTTATTTAACATTTGTATATAATTTTTCCAGGTTCAACCTGATACAATGCAAATATATTCACCCATATGATAATCTTGCTTAAGATAGTCAGGAGTCCATCATCCTGCAGTTTAAACTATAGAAATTTTCTCTTTGATAGAATATGAATTTTTGTACAAACATACTGTAAAGTTGGGAAGAAAACATATCACATTTTCACTTGCATCTAATAAAGATCTCTGTATATCAAAACAGATATCCCAATTCCTTTTCATGACTTATTCATAAAAGAAATTAGATGTCATCCCTCTGCCCCCCAACACACACGTAAACCACACTATTTGATTAAACTTTGGTACATGACTTGAGTGTTCAAATGCCTGTTGGGACAAGGAAATTGTCCCAGTAGATGAGCGAAGCAGGCACTGGTTATAAATGACTTGTTTATACCATATAAACGGTGGGCAAGGGTAAGATTGTTGACAAGAAGAAAGCAGGCCTGAGTGTCAGATCTTTTGCTATGTTAAGAGAAGGTGTAAACTTCATAGGAAGTCTCTAAATCTTTAAATGTTGGCACAATTTATATGGACCAAACAAAGAACTCTTTGGGCTGATTGGACCTACCAGCTGCCTGTTTGCAAACTCTTCAGTATCATGGCTGCTGAAAGGGTTAGCAAGTGGCCAGAGGATGATAGAGTGGAACCAGACAGACTAGAACGCCATGCCCAGTGGCCTCATATGAAAATCTGCCTGGGCTGTGACATACTTCAAACTAAATTAAGCTAAATCAATAACTTGGATGAGCATATAATAGAGGGAGATTGTGGGAGAGACGAGAATTACCCAGAGAAAGGTGTTAAAGAAAGCTGGCAGTTACAGAAAACATTGGTCAATTGAGGGGACCCTGAGAAAACCAGCTCACCACAGATAACTAGATATCAAGTAATAATCACAGAGCAAGAAACAATACATTTCCATGAACAGTATTAAGAATGAATGAACTCTGGCATTGTTTATGCCAAAGCGAAAATTTTCGGGCTACCTGTTTTGACTTCTTAAAATCATATATACAGGATGGGCCCCAGAAAAAGGACACGATGAAACATAAACCTATGTGAAGAATTTAAATGTCACAGCAAATGCATATTTTGTTAGCTGATAAATTAGCACAGGGACAACCAAGGTTTATAATTTAAGATTTGACATAAATTACTATGCAGTACCATGGCAATTGAAATGTGTAAGAGACTTCTTTGATAATCTGCAATTACCCACTTTACTGGCATCCTCTGGAGATTTAAATATGAGGATGAAGATTAAAACCCTGTTTTATCTTCATGTCTTTCAGCAGTCACACCTTTAGCTATGGGAATATGGCATACATACAGGAGAAATGGTACAAAGTCTTCTATACCTCCTGTGGAACCAACCATTAAATGTGAAGAATGTTTTTTTCAATAACTTGAGAGTTTTCTTGACCAAAATTTCACTGCCTTGACAGTTTGAGAGGGCTGAAGAGGACCGCTTAATGAGGGAGGGATGCTCAAAAGCAGGTTGAGCATGAGGTCACCAGAACGATGGATTGGGTAGATCTATTCTACTTAGAAGACAAGCAAGGGCAAAAATAACACCATGGCCATCTCCAAGGTAAGAGAAAATGAGACTCTTTTCTGAAAGAATCTGCTATTTAGAGAGTGAAGAACAAGTGAGTACTTGGATTGGGAAGCAAGGTCAAGCTAATAAAAGTAGTAAGTAGAAATTGTCACTCTGCCTAAAAAATAGCACTCTGATTTCAAACCAAATTAAGGGTAAATTCCAATGCTACCTTGCAAAGCCTGAACTATAAAGGAAGGAAAAAAAAAAATCAGATCCCCCATGGCTCCTCTCAAGCTAGCTTTAGTTCTCTTCCACAGATACAGCATAATATGGTTTTAAGAATAAATGGTATCCAAAGCACTGTTTGCAAAAGATTCATGCTTTCTTTACCATAATCCTGGCAGACTGTTATGATCTAGATATACCTCATTTTATTGCTCTTCACTTTATTGCACTTTGCAGATATGCATTTTTTACAAATCAAGGATTTGTGGCAACCCTGCATGGAGCAAGCCTACTGGAGTCATTTTTCCAACAGAATTTTGCTCACTTTGTGTCTCTGTGTCATATTTTGGTAATTCTTGTAATATTTCAGTTTTTCATTATTATATTTGTTATGGTGATCTGTGATCAGTGATCTTTAATATCACTATTATAACTGTTTTGGGGTGCCATGAACCATGCCCATATAAGATAGTGAACTTAATCAATAAATATCATGTGTGTTTTCACAGCTATACTGACCAGCCAATCCCCCATCTCTCTCCCTTTGGTCAGACCTCCCTATTCCCTGAGACACAACAATATTGAAATTAGGCCAATTAATAATGCTACAATGGCCTCTATGTGCTCAAGTGAAAGAAAGAGTTACATGTCTCTCTATCTATTTGTGTGTTAATTTATTTTAAAGATTTTATTTATTCATTTTAGAGAGAGAGAAACAAGCAGGGGGAGGGGCAGACAGAGAGGGACAAGCAGATTCCATGCTGAGCATGGAGCCCAGTGCAGGGCTTGATCCCAGGACTCATGAGATCATGACCTGAGCTGAAACTAAGAGTCGGATGCTTGACCAACTGAGCCACCCAGGCACCCCACATGTCTCTCACTTTAAATCAAAAGCTGGAAATAATTGAACTCAGTGAGGAAGGCATGTTGAAAGCTGAGATAGCCTGAAAGCAAGGCCTCTCGCACCAAACAGTTAGCTAAGTTGTGAATGCAAACGAAAAGTTCTTGAAGGAAATGAAGTGCTACTCCAGTGAACACACAAGTGATAAAAAGCAAAACAGCCTTATTGCTGATAGGGAGAAAGTTTGAGTGATCTAGATAAAAGATCAAACCAGCTGCAACATTCCCTTAAACCAAAGCCTAATCCAGAGCAAGGTCTTAACTCTCTTTAATTCTATAAAGGCTGAGAGAGGTGAGGAAGCTGCAGTAGAAAAGTTAGAAAAAGTTGGTTCATGAAGTTTAAGGAAAGAAGCCATCTCCATAACAAAAATCCAAGGTGAAGCAGTAAGTGCTGATGTAGAAGCTACAGCAAATTACCCAGAAGATCTAGCTAAGCTAAGTAATGAAGGTGACTACACTAAACAACAGATTTTTTTAAAAGATTTTATTTATTCATTCATTGAAGAGAGAGAGAGAGCATGAGTAGGGGGAGGGGCAGAAGGAGAGGGAAAAGGAGACTCCCTGCTGAGCAGCAAGCCCAATGGGGGCTCCATCCCAGGACACAAGGATCATGACCCGAGCCAAAGGCAGATGCTTAACCTACTGAGCCACCCAGGCATCCCTAAATGACAGATTTTCAATGACATGAAACAGTCTTCTTTGGAAGGAAATGCCATCGAGGACTATCATAGATGAAAAGAAGTCAACACCTGGCTTCAAATCTTCTAAAGATAAGCTGTCTCTCTTGTTAGGGGCTAATGCAGCAGATCACTTTAAGTTGAAGCCAATGATCATTACTATCCTGAAAATCCTAAGGCCCTTAAGAATTATTCTAAATCTACTCTGCCTGTGCTCTATAAATGGAACAAGAAAGCCTGGATTATAGCACTTCGATTTACAGCATGATTTACTGAATATTTTAAGCCCACTGTTGAGACCTATTGCTCAGGAGAAAAAAAAAGATTACTTTCAAAATATTGCGGCTCATTGACAATGTACCTGTTGGCCAAAGAGCTCTGATGGAGATGTACAACAAGTTTGATGTTGTTGTCATGCCTGCTAATACATTATCCATTCTGCAGCCCATGGATCAAGGAGTAATTTCAACGTTCAGGTATTATTTTTTAAGAAATACTCTTCATAAGACTATAGCTGTCATAGACAGTGATTCCTCTGATGGAGCTGGGCAAAGGAAATTGAAAATATTTTGGGAAGGATTCACCATTCTAGATGCCATTATGAACATTTGTGATTCATGGGAAGAGGTCAAAATATCAGAATTAACAGGAACTTGGAAGAAGTGGATTCCAAACCTCACAGATGACTTTGAGGGGTTCAAGGCTTCAATAGAGGAAGTAACTGCACATGTGTTATAAATAGCAAGAGAATTAGAATTAGAAGTGGAACTGAATATTTAACTGAATTGCTACAATCTCATGGTAAAACTTGAATAAATGAGGAGATGCTTCTTTTTTTATATATGTTTCTTTTTTAAATTTTTAAAATTTAAATTCAATTAATTAACATATAATGTGTTAATTAGTTTCAGAGATAGAGTTCAGTGATTCATCAGTCTTATACAATACCCAGTGCTCATTACATCATGTGCCCTTCTTAACGTCCATCACCCAGTTACCCCATCCCTCCACACCCCTTCCCTCCAGCAACCCTCAGTTTGTTTCCTATGATTAAGAGTCTCTTATGGTTGAGGAGTTGCTTCTTATGGATGAGCAAATAAAGTGGTTTCTTGGGATGGAATCTCCCCCTGATAAAGATGCTATGAAAACTGTTGAAATGAGAAGAAAGGATTTAGAATATTACACAAACTTATTTGATAAAGCAGCAATTTAAAAGGATTGCCTCCAATTTTGGAAGAAGTTCTACTGTGGGTAAAGTGGTATCAAACAGCATCTCCTCCTATAGAGAAATTGTTCATAAAAGGATGAGTCCGTCAATGTGGCAAATTTTATTGTTGTTTTATATTAATAAATTTCACAGCTACCCCACCCTTCAGCAACTGCCACCCTGACTAGTCAGCAGCCATCAACATTAAGGCAAAACTCTAGTATAAAGGTTATGGACTTGCTAAAAGCTCAGATGATGATTAACATTTTAAGCAATAAAGTATTTTTAATTAAGGTATGTACATTGTTTTTTTAGACATAATGCTATTGCACACTTAATATACTACTGTATAGTGTAAACATTACTTTTATATGCACTGGGAAACCAAAAAATTCATGTGACTTGCTTTATTGCAATATTTACTTTATTGTGATGGTCTGGAACCAAACCTGGTTTGGTATGCCTGTATTCCAAAAGAAACAATGAAGTTCAGTGAAGTCAACAGTGTCCTAGCTGGTAGCAGAAAAGTCAGGATTAAAGCCCCCTAGGTTTTTCAGATACTTAGTGTAATGACACTTTAATGGCACTCAGATTTTTGTGCTCTTTTTCTCTATAATATATATTCTCTCAGGGTTATTCCAACTGCTATATTTTTTATCTTCATCAGCATTTGTTTGACATTTCTGATCCTGCCATCTGTGGTTAATTGTCCCCCACTCAGTCTTAGGCACCTACTACAGTATCATTCACTGGTCCTGTTATTGCAGGGTAAGTTTACAACAAACTGTTAAGAGATTTGTTGGTGTATTTGCCCAAAAGTATAGGGCAGAAGCAAAGACAACAGGAACAACAATGAGAACAAATTCTCAAAAAGAGGAAATTAAAAAATGTTCTACTACCACAACAATAGGAGTGGAGAAAAGTTGGTGTGGTGGGGAGTGAAAGGGGATAAGAGCTTAGACCCTAGCGCTGAAAACCAGAAAAAATAAAAGCTAAAATGTTCATATTTGAGAAAAAAAAACAATGAATTTCAGGGAAAGGGAGAAAACATCCATATGGTAAGAATTAATTTCCATTTACTGTACTCATATGTCTCCAAAGGAGCACCAGGAAGAAGAAACAATTTGGCAAATGTATCTTTTGTGTTTAAACATCAATTTTGATTTGTGATAGATACTTGTCTTTAAGTATTATATCTTCCATAACTAGAAAAGACTGGGAAAATAAACTCTTTAAGCTGTTTATGAACTAAATTCTATTCTGACTTTTAAAATAGAGAAGAATTTCAATAAGAGTAAAAATCTTTGATAAAGGAAAAAAAGAGATTCTGTGCTTAGTTTATTTTCTTTAAGGACCAGAGCCTCTCAAAAACATAATCAATTAGAATTTGGCATATTATAGACCAAATTTAATTGACCTTTAATAAAAAGGAATACACAACCTACAATAAACACTCAAATGTGTACACACACATACACACACACACAGACACACACACACACAGCACTAGGCTAACAACTAGAGGATAGACTTGCTTTTCTGGAGCTTGCAAAGAGAAAAGTACCTCTCACCTTTTACCTGTAGCCTAATCTCCCAATGACAGAGCTGCTATTGATTATGATCCACTGTCTGGTGTCTAAAAGCTAAAATCCAAGTAATTACTGCTAGTGGTCTAAGAGTTCTGTTTAGGTAAATGGATGGAGGTAGAATGAGATAATCATCCAACAACTTATTATTCTTTAAACTGTTGGTCAACCTGTATGTCTTTGAAACTAGTCATCTAAATTTTAATTGCAGAGAAACTCTTGGTATGAAAAATCAGCTACTGATATGTAAGCAAATTAGTTCACTTTTGTGTATGCAAAGAGAATACCTGTATCCTTCCCTTCAATCTCCTCTCTTCTCCCTTCACCCCAATTCCCAACAGCCATTAATATTAATACTATGAACTCCCCTCCTGCTGTGGACAACTATGGCCATAAAACTTGACTCATGAAAATATTAATGAACTTTCTATTTTCCCTTCATGTTTTTCTTCCAGTTTCTTTCTGCCTTTAGAAAGGGAAATCAAAGGATCTCCTGGTTCAGCTCTCTCTCTTTTTTTTTTTTTTCTGGTTCACCTCTCTTAACACACTTGTAAAACACCTGTCACTTGGGAGAAAGTAGACTCATTCACAGATTTATCATCAGGAAATGAAAATATTTGCTGAATTGCCAAATATAAGATATGCCAACACACTTAATAATGAACTCCCCAGTCTTGGGGGCTACTTGGTTGAGGAATTGACCTCAAATTGAGATTTTAGGATCTCTATTCTCAGCAATTTGAAGTTCTCCCTAAAGTCACCAATTTCACTGCTAACACACTCATGTTCTTTGTGTATTACTCTTGTATGGCAGTGAATTCCTCACAGGCTTTCAAAAAATTAGAAAAAACACTGCCTCTTCCTCTGGCTACATTTTCATTTTTCTCCATTCCCTGCCTCAGTCCTCATTCACTATACCCATTACCTCTCTTTACATCTCCAGAAACTTCTTCAAATTCTCTTTAAGCTGACAGCTGTTCCCATAATTTTCTGAAAAATACATTCTTAAAGTCAACAAGCCTCTTTATTTAAACCCAGTGGCTTTTTCTCCACTGTAATTTGCCTTGAGCCATATCAGGTAAAAAAGGAAGTTTCTCAGTGGGTGCCATGTTCTCCACGTGATAGAAATACCATCTCTTTGTCTCCATCTTTTCAATCTGTAGTGCCCATTTTATTGTTGGTTTCCAGACTAATCGTCCTTAAAATTTTGCATATTATCACTCTTTTGCTCTGATACTGTCAATAGCGCCCCCTCCCCATTAATGCATCAGATCTAAACTCCCTTTGCTTGTCTCTTATGGTCCTCCATCAGTTTGTACACAGAAGTTATTTGTTGAGAGCCAACTTTAAGGAAGATTAACTTGGCAGTTTGTATCCTGCAGCTGTTCCCCAGGAAGAATGAGCATATATAGGATATAAGAAGGGAAGTAATATCCCTTATTTGATTTTAGTTGTATTCATATTTAATCTCAAATTTCAGGTTATAACACATTAGAACTTTTGTCCTTCTAAAAGAAAATAAATTGTTTGAAGGAGGGAAAAAGGCTTGTAATAGCTGAGGGGTTCATAATCTCATACTGATGAAATTATTTATTACAGTTTTCCCCAGTTGCCTTATTTTTAGGAATGCATTGATGGCTATCAATGATCAGATGCAAAGCTCTAAACTACTCATACATAAGTCTACGATTATCACATATAATGTAGGGAAATGGTTACCATTATGAACTCAATTTATTTGTTAATACTTCATTAGTTTCATGTTAATATTTCTTTCTTGAAGCTTAACCCACAGAGAATTTCATTACCACTACTATTCAGGTGTCAAATCTCTTTCTAAAACAAAACAAAGGAAAATCTTTTATAAAAGTGGATCTTTAGTTTTGCAGACAAAAGAAACTGTGAAAAAGAAGATTAAATCTTCATCAGTTTAACTCACAAAGCAAATGCATAGGGAAATAGCATTATTCACCATTTAAATTGCCTAATTAGTCTTGGGAGGTTTTTTTTAGTCTGTCCAAGGTAAAGGAATTCTACATCCAGTTATAATAATGCTAAATTTCTAAATAGTAGATTTAAGTAAATCTTCCATTGAAAGAAATCACTTTTGTGCTGAGGAAACTATTAAGATACCATCTGAAAGATCTATGGAGGCCTGAAGTGGAATACATACATTTTTAAAAGGATAAACATAGAGGAAAATGTCTGTCATGCTTTACAGCGAGTATATCCACCCACATGTTCAAGAGCTCCCTGATTTATTCTCAAGTAACAACCTTGACTCTTTAAACATTGTTTATGATGGTCAAATGAGAACATACAGAGTTTGAATACAAGCTATCTGCTAGTAGGCTTCCTTTTGAGAATAAAACATTCTTAAAGCACCATTTACTTTCACAAACAGCATATGCTCACCATGTGGCACCATTCTTGTTAACACCAAAGTAGCAATTTGAGCTTAACAGCTTATAATAATAATAGTATGTGATGTCAAGTCCTCAGGGTCTCAGATGTCAAAGGTGATCATGAACATAAATAAAAATTCCCAAAATCTGCTCTGCTGGGAAAAAAAGAGTCTTGCCAAGGCCAAAGAATCCAGTAGAAATACAAATGCTTGGTCTCCAGCTTCTAATAAGCTCAGCAATTGTCTTTCCAATTTCACTGCATCACCTTCATCTGGTTCTAATGCATACGCATGTCTAGTGAATTAGTTCCCCTTGGGGGAAAATTTTGTTGTTTCAAGAGCTTGAGATTTCCAATGAAGTGCCAATGATCTGATACAAATTGTTGAAAGTTTTATATTACAACTGTTCCCTTTTATATGAGCCGACTGTTTATTTTTTGAGCACCTTCAAACCTTCTAGCATTTCAGAATAATGTTTAAAATATGGCATTATTAAGAAACTTCAAGATTACAGCTGTGAAAACAGACCTATGTCATTATAATCAGTGAGAAAGTCCCTTAACTGGGCTTTCAAAATATAAAAGGAGCCCATGCAGAGAATTGGCAGGGTAAAAACCAAAGACAGAAAAGAGAAAAAGAAAGAGGGGGAAAACCCATCAAGCAAAGAAAGGGGGTGTTTCCATTCTTGACAGCCCATTTGAAAAAATAAAAGTAATTCAGTATTTGAGTAGAAGACTTATTTTATGGAGGAGGGAGGTGTAGTTACTTACTGCATTGGCTTGAATTATCACTTTATATATTACATCTATGTAAGCACTTATTCTTTTCCATTTTAAATGGTTATTTATCTATCTGCATTTTCTACTGACCGTGAGCTCTTCAAAGACCAGAACCATGTCGTATGTGTCCTACAAACTAGGACTTAGTATATTGCAGATATTCAATATTTTTTGGTTAAATAAATGATTCAGACTAGAAATAATGTAGAAAACATACTTTTGCTCAGACTAAGATGCAGAGGTAGGAAAATAATGGGTGAAGAAAAAATTGTCCCATATTAGCATTGTATTAATGGAAAGAAACAGTCAATATACATTAATATGCTGTGGTAAGATGATCACAAAGAATAAGCAAATTATGTAACACTCATTTGAGGAGTCCTCATCTCTCAGAAGTAGGCTGTACTCCAACAGTGTGCATTTTTCCCTTAGGCACTGAACTCCCTGGATTGCAGGAACAGAGAAGGCAGAAGGTAGTAGAGGATTCATGTCATTCAATTTCATAGAATGGTGTCCTGATAAGTGAGGATAATGAGACACTCAAAGGTCCTCTTGAAAGAGTATTTCAGAGAAATCCAAATTGGGTAAGAGGAAAGAAATTCCAAAAAGGGGCTCTGGTGGACTGATGGATTGGAGAAAGTGGTACTCTATCTCAGCCATGTCCCAGGCACTGCCTGTCAAGTCTCTTTTCCTGTCTTATCTCGTCAAACTTCCCAGTCCTCTTGATGTTTGTCAGAAATCTTCATTTCTCTCCTCAAAGTCTAAATGTCTATACTCTTACTTTCTTCCACCTCTCCCATCCTAAAACAATGCCCTCCCTGTGACAGTGCCTGGGTGGCTCAGTTGGTTAAGCAGCTACCTTTGGCTCAGGTCATAAAATCAGGGTCCTGGTATTGAGCCCTGAGCCCTGTGTCAGGCTCCCTCAGTGGGAGTCTGCTTGTCCCTCTCTATCTCCCTCTGCCCCTCCCCCTGCTTGTGCTCTCTCTCTCTCTCTCTCTCAAATAAATAAAATCTTAAAAACAACAACAACAATGTCCTCCCTTTAGTCTGTTCCCACTAAAACACTCATTTCCTTTCCTTTCTTTTTAATGCAAACTTCTTTATCACCACTTACATACCAGGCTTTTCCTTCCTACCCACTGGACTCTAACTTCTAGCTCTGTTACTCTGTAGATACTCCTCTCACTAAGGTCGCCAATGACCTCTTAATTGCCAAATCTATAAACACCTCAGCTTTCACTGTACTGAAGGTTTCTGTTGCATTTGATACCTTTGATCCCTT
>NC_138369.1:105706309-105725683 GCF_054177405.1 Leptonychotes weddellii | reverse complement strand
CTATTGTATTATGATTGTCATATCCATATTTCCAGCCCAGTGCTCTACTAAAGATTTATATGTACATATCTAACTTCCTGATGCAGATTCCTATCTCAATTGGCAATGTGTACTGTGGAGGGGGTTGGGGGAGGGGGGTAAAATCACCCCAGTTGAGAACTAGTGGTTAACTTATATATGATCATTTGTGTCTTTCCTCAGGTGACTGTAAGCTTCCTGAAAGCCAGCACAATGGCTATTCATCCCTGTGTCCCTCAGACAAAGCACAGAGCCCTACATATACTGAAGCCACATATCTAACTTCACAATTCTCAATTTAGAACATCGTACTTTAATGAGAAATCATATTTATACTCCCCTCGCAAACAGTCCTTGTACAAACTATTATATTTAATCCTGATTTCTTTTAAGAAGAAGCATCTGGAATATTTTAATAATGAGGAAAATACATGTTAATTGGATGGTGACTAATATTTTGAGGTAAGAGCATACTGTTAAATTTAGAAATCAGATGAAACTTTTCTTCAGAAAAGGTTTGAATAATAATACACTCTATTAAAAGAATGTTTGCTGATTTTTTTTAAAAATAACCCAAAGAAATAGGAACTTCTAAAAATTTCACAACCAACCTAAATCTAAGACTTGAAAAAAATAATAAAGTACTGGGGTTTCTATGTCTGAAGCCATCACATCTATGGCTCCATGTCAATTTATAATGGTAAATGTGCCACAGAAACAAATTTGTCATGGGAATTTTCACAGCAATAAATATCACAGTCTGGTGGCAGTAGATGAAGTTATGGATCACACCCTCACAAGTCTTAGGCCTAGTTTGGGGAATGTGACACGTGTAATGCACATTAGCTGAGACTTTCAGATCTTTTCATGCTTCACAAACCAGACCAGATTGGCTGAGTTGTGGAATATATTTGCTGCAACACAGTAAATTGTCCCTTTAAACCACACCCCAGCTGATTGTGGGAGACAAATTAGCTGAAATCAAATCTTCAAAACAATGTGATATACTGGGAATGAGGATCAATCTTAAAATTATTTTGATTCAAAAATTATGTTTTCTATTGCCCGAAGGCATGAAACTATTTAAATGGAATATGATTTACTGATAACATCATCAATTAAAAGATAAAGTAATAGAACTTCCAGGTTCCACAAGTGCTCTGTTATTGGTCTTGAACTTAAAATCTTTATAAGTGTACCTCTTATCTAACACCTTTCTTATGCTTCCTTTTCTTGACTCATCCTCCCCCAACCCACCCCCCAGGGCCACAAAAACAAAACCAAACAAAACCTGGTCACCTTGCCTTTTTCATTTTACAAACTTTCTTTTCCTTCCTTTGAATTTTTAATTTAGCAAATATCTATATTCTAGACAACAGGCCATACACCTCAAGTGGGTCCTAAAAGAGTCAATAATCATCTTATCTTTAAGGAATTAATAATCTATTATTAAAAAACACAAGTACAAATGATCACAAAACGAGGTAGGATGTGAAAGTACAGGAAAATGAAGTGCCATAGAGGTGATACATTACAAGTAGAAATTGGGTTGGGTTATGTTCAGGAAAACAAGTCAACAATTTTTTAACGTACATGAAAGCATAAAACACAGTGCATGACTCATGGTAAGCATTCAACAAACATTTATCTTCATCCCTCCTATAGAGGTGTTATAGGCTGAACCGTGTTCCCCCTAAATTCATATGTTGAAATTTTAACCCCCAATACCTCAAACCTATACTTAGAGGTAGGGCCTTTGCAGAGGTAATTAAGGTAAAATGAGGTCATAGGGATGAGTCCTACTCCAGTATGAATGATGTCTTTATAAGAAGAGACCAGGACACAGACACAAGAAGAAAGATCACATGTAGACGTAGGGATAAGATAACCATCTATGAGCCAAGAAAAGAAGCCCTCAGAAGAAACCAACCTTGCCAACAGCTTGATCTTGGACTGCTAGCCTCCAGAACTGTGAGAAATTGAATTTCTGCTATTTAAGCCACCCAGTCTTTTTACTTTGTTACAGCAAACTAATATAAGTGTCAGGGAATATAGAGCTAAGAGGATCCCTTGGATCTCTATTTTTAAGGAGCTGAAGCTTGGGAATTTGATTTGTTAGCCAATAGGAAGTCAAACAAGGTTTGTGAGCTGAAAATGTCTGAAGACCTGAGTTTAGATGAAAAGATTTGGCTTTTGTGTTTGGATTTTGATGGTAGGGAAGACAAATCTGAAAGATAAATTTGGGGGTATTGGGTCACTGGATCAGCCTAAGTACAAAATAACTGGGATCTGAACTGGCTCATTGATACAGAAAATGGGAATTGAAGTAAAGTGTACTTAACTTAGCAACTGATTATATAGTGGAGAGCCAGGGAATAAGAAAGCTCGATGGTACCAAGTGTTTAGCATAATAGAGATATTAATAACAAAGATAATAGTATAATTTTTGTAAAGTTAAAAACATGACTTTTCTGTAAATATAGAATGAATGTTTAAGATTTTATTCAACATATTATTTAATGAAAAAAAAAACAGTAACACACACACACACTCCTAACAAGGGCAATCAAGAGTGCTGAAATTAATTTGCTAATAAATGTCAAATTGGTTAATATTATAAAGGGCAATAAAATTATTTGGGTCATCTTTTCCATAGTGCAATAATCAAATATGTGTCTCTGGGACAAAAATTCCTTCATACTGCTGTGTAGAGGATCATTTACACGACTATCAGTCCTTTACAAATTAACTTCTATGTCTTCAGAGTTGTAAAATAACCTAGTCAACAGAAAGTCAATCAAAGGTACATACTCCTATAGAATTATTTAATCCCCAGAGAGTCCCCTTAGACAATGCCCAGCACTCCACTGAGAGGAAAGATACCCTGTAATCTTTTTTGCCCATTTCCAAGTCTTGTGCTATTTTTTTTTTCTGACAATAAATACAGGAGGAGCGATTTTTCATTTTAGATATGTTAAATATACAGTGACAAAGAAACACTCTGGGGAGAAAGTCCAGCATGCAATCAGAAATGCGAGGCTACACATCCATAAAGGATCAGGCTTGAATAAATTTGTCAGTTCTGCTTGATTTTTCCACATATCTCACTGTGAACTCATTGAATTGAGACCCAACCACAGGCTGGAATTGGAGGCAACTGCTAAGGACCCCATCCCTTCCCTCCTCTGTGCTTGTCAATAACCTACTTTACTGTGATCCCTTGTGTCTAACAAGCTTAAAAGTTCTGTGTTCTTGACTTGGCTTCTCTTTTTTTCACCCTTTGATCTCTGGTATTTATTTTTTTTTCTTTCTGCTATCTGGACCTCAGCTTTTCTCTTCTGCTAGGCAGGACCCCTGAACCCAGATTTCAGCTAATGTGGAATTGTTTGCTCCATTCTAGACTTAACAAGGAAGAACCCAATTCTCATTTTAGCCATTTGGCTGGTGCTCTGGTGATCCCTGCCCAAAAAAATAGAGACTAGAGAAGTAGATATGAGTCACCTGCACGAAGATGACATTTTGCATATAAATGTCAAGATTTCCAATTTTTCCTCTGGCCTTTAATTTCTGTGGTTCACTGACAGAGTCTCCTTCTCTTTACTATCTGCATGCTGGGTGTTTGCCATGTGATTTATAAATAGCTCTGGTAACCTCCAAGTAAAACAAAGTGTTTATTCATTAACTCATTAATTATTTCATTCATTCATTCATCAAAAATTACTAAATTCCTTATATGTGCTAAGTACTGCACTAGATGCCGGAAGATATATAGATAAATAAAATATATCCTTGCCCTCTAAAAACTTAACCACCAAGGGCTATAAAGCAATGAATTTTTGACCTTTTCAAGTACATTCCACATCTGCCACATGTCCACTTAGAAGCCCTGCACATAAAGGAGCCATCTGTCAAAACAGAGTAGGCTGTAACCCTGAATGGCTGGGAGTCTGAGCTGAAACCCCAAGGAGTTCTTACAGCACATCCAACTCTCACCCTCAGGAGTTTGAAAACGCCATAATGGAACTAACTTCTTTCTAATCATAAATATCATACCCCAGTGTTACCTCAAAATCTTAATTTTCACAAAGACGTAAAGTGGTGGATTAATTGATTTTTTAAAATTATGTGATCGTTTTTGTGATACACTCAATGTTATATTCAAATAAAAATGTCAAAACCTCCCATTTCTCAGAAATTTGGTTTAATTACCAGTCATCTAAAGTTCTCAATCCAAATCTCTTATTTATCTAATAATTTTGAAGAAACTTTAACAAGAATACATTTATCCTAATTGTACAGAAGTTTATTTGATCAAAGATGTGTTAAACAATATCACCAAACTAACCAGGAAATTAGTATGAGATGAGAAAGGCAGGAATGATTCTTCATATTTGATATCAGTTAATTAAAAGAATATAAATTTCTTTTCAATGGAGATAATTGATGTATTTCAATTAATATGAAGAATTGAAAGCCAGATCCCTTCATGGAGAGAGAAGATTCTGTGGCTGGTGAAGCTGTATATAAGTAATTTAAATTTTGTAAACAATAGATCATAATCTAGTTCCCTAAATCTTCAAAGGGACTAGAGATAACCAGCAGCTCCTTCCTGGCAGACTTTTATTTCTTTCAGAAGTCCTTCCAATTAAAATATCTTGATGACCAAATGAAACTCTAGAGAACCAGGTGGTAGCTATGTTTGAAGCATCTCTGCTTCATCTGAGGATGTGAGAGTAATGGAGAATAGGGTCCACTGGTGTGTTCCCCCACTATCCCACCTCCCCTCCCCCCAAAAAGAAGCAGCTACAAATAAAGTACAAACAGGGAAATAAATACAAAGATATTAATGTAGATAGGTATCTCCCATATATAACAGAGATATATGTATAGTGTGCTGCCTTTGGTTGTTGTACATTTTGGGATAGGCCAACAAATGATTTTAGAAAAAAAATTCTTTTCAACTCAGCATGGTAAGAAAATGACAATAACAAAATAATATCACCACTGAAACAGACAAAAACCTTGTTCTGTAACCATATCTGATGAAGAACACTTTGGAGAATAAACTCTAAAGAGGAAAAAACCCCAAAAGGCCATAATTTATTTTGAACAATGCCCTTCTGCCTCTTTTGCTATAGGTATCTTTTAATCCATACACAATTACTTATTATTATGGATGTAACAACATAAAACCCCACATTTTCAGGATTTTATTTTTAAATTATATCCAAGTGATAAAAATGCATGTATGTCATTCTATCCTTTAGCACACACAGAGAACTAGTAGGTAGCTTTGAAACATATAACGCATATAGTAGGGGGATACATTTTCAAAATTTACCAAGGTCATTAATGAACCAAATGTAAATGGTCTCCCATTTATCAAATGCCCTGGGGAAATCAGGAGATAATTGAAATGATAGATGAAGAGATGAAATTCTAGGCTAATGGGCTGTATATCAATGAATCAATGTCACATTTATGAAAGGTTTTGGAAAATGATTCCTATTCTTTGCTTATTTCTGAAGTTTTAAACCTCAGGAAGGTAAGCTGTAGGAGGACCAAAACGTGAATTAAAAAGAGACGCTATCCATCGAATCAGAAACATTTCTGCCATAATTTTTCTCATGGAAGTTTGCACATTCCTACACTAAGTTCAGCAGAACTTCTAACTATCTCTGCTTTTGCATTTGTGTTGCCTTCCTTTTTCTTTCTGTGAAATCATCAGTTCATAAATGATCTCACCTAGGGATCAAGTCTACTTCTTTGTCCTGACAAACTTAGAGGAACTTTATGTAAGGGAGGAAAAATAGATAAGTATGCTGAATAAAGATTTAAAAATAAAAGATATTTTCAATTTGGTTAAAAATAAAGCCTTTATTAACAAAAAAGTCATTAAAATGAGTTTCGGGGTTGTGCTCAGTGGGGAGTCTGCTTGAGGATTCTCTTTCTCCCTCTCTCTTTACCCCTCCCCCTGTGCCTCCTCTCTCTCACATAAATAAATAAATCTTTAAAAAATGAGTTTTGGGTGACTTAAACTTCTCGAAGAGAAAATTAGAGCAAGTTATTTAAGGTTAAGTCCGACATAGGTCTGTGGAAAACAAATGGTACTCAAAAACAGACTTTCTCTGCTCCCAAAAGTGACAAAAAGTCAGCAATCCAAATACTGGATGAGGGGAGGCACGTTAAAATACAAATGTAAAGTCCAACCATTAACAAGTTTAAGGAATGACGAAAGTGTCTTCCCAGGGCAAGTGGGGTTTTTGTTTATTGAACAAGTTTGTATTTTGACACCTTTAATTGACAATTTAAAAGCTGCTTGTGTTGAGTCCTGTTTCCTCCAAGTCAGGCCCAGATATCGGGGCTCCCTGTGGCTGTCAGAGTTGCTCAGTGAGTCCGAGAAGCATTGATGGTGGCTGTAGGCACAGGTGATCAGCTTCAGAGGAGGGGTTCATGGGAGGAGATCTCCAGTTCCAGCACAGGGTCAGCACCTTGACAGTTGTTTCTATCAGAAGCCACACAGGAAATAATCTTGCTGATGGTTTCACCAGGCCAATGATAATTGCCCCTCTTAGGGCCTGAGCTGGGAAACGTGACCAACCAAGGTCAACTGAAACAACAGAACCCTTGAACTCAAAGGGAAGGGATGGCAAGTCATGCCTGCAAGAAATCTCTTTAAATTGAAAATGCTTGAATTCTAAGCTCTTTCAGAATCTGAAATCCTAGACACAAACTCCCCAAGTAAATGCCCTGAAAGAACTTTAGTTGCTGATATGCACACTGGTTGTTAAAATATTGCTGTATGTATTTCTATACTGGTTGGAAAGTAGTCTCTATCCTAAGGTCCCTGAATGTCCCCACCCACTAGATTGCTCCCTTGGCCTCCCCTGGAACTTGTGGACTTCTCCCAGTCTAGATAATAAATTATTAAATCCTAGCATCAGGGGGCCTTGAGGACCCTGGCAGCTCTGATATCTGCTTTGAATTTGTGGATGTCCTGTGCCATACAAGTTACAAAATAATTTTAAATATCATTTTGCATATATCCAACACTTAAAATGAAGTAGTATGAATTTTATTGGTTTTCTTATCCCATCTTCACCATAACCACTTTCCTTTCATACCAGTCTCCCATACACTTCACACAAAAGTAAGCTTCCCCACCCCCAGCCACCATCACCTGTACCTACAATGTTAACAAAAGAGAATATTAATATCACTATCTGGTACTGAATTCAAAGCTTCAATTATTGTCCCCAATTCCAATGGCCCTCTCTGAGATCGGCACAGCATGAAATAAAGGAAAAATGAGATGTGACTATAAAGTGATGAAACTGATTTTCATATGTGGCCTGTGGGATTTCCTTGATTACTTTTTAGTCATGCCTTGTATTAGTCAGTAGGTAAAGCTAGCCTTCTGAGCAGGAAGATTTCTTACATGGCCCAAATAAAATATGCATTCTCTTCCTCACACTCACTAGGGTTCTTTACATAGGAAAATGTAGTGCTTGTAGAGAACTCCCGAGCCTAATTAGGCTTTTCTTGCACCATTAATCTAATCTTTTAAAATATTTTGCTCTAAGAGCAGGACACAGAATTTTATCTGACATAATAGAATACTATCAATGTCCCTAATGGTCAGCCAACCAATTAATGACCAAAATAGCAAAACCATAGTCAGTACACAGTTTTTATGAGGGTAGAACTTTCAAAGGATGCCAAATGAATTAACTGAGTGGCTTGGTCTTGTCACCACTAATCTCTCATAACTCCTCAGATGTAAGAACAAGGCAAAAGTGGCAAAAAAAGAATTTTGCATAGATAGCTAAAGATAGACATTTACCCTGGGATTTTCTTTATTGAGATGAACCTCTTCCTTTACATCTGCAGAATTTAGAAATTAATGGCATGGTGTTTGGGGTATGTTTGAGAGGATACTTCCTGAAATTTTATCACTGGACTTTGTTAAATGCACAGCCAAAGAAAAACAAGACAGTAACTTTAATGCCAGAGTTTTGTTTTCCTATCTGAACAAAAACCTAATATCCTAACAAAGTGAAATATGCTGTGTTTATGCTGTTAAACCAACCTCCTCAAAATAATTTCAGCTCATACCAATTGTCTATTTATAGCAAAAACAAAAACAAAAACAGAGAGTCAAAGAAAAAACCAGATAGCTGCTCAATCCTAGTGTTGATGTATACATATCATATATTCGCAAGGAGATACTCAGGTAATACTCATTAATGTCATGTCAAATGTCTTGCAAATATTTTTCCCTCTGCTTTATAGACAAAGAAAATAATGTTTGTATAACACTATATGCACATTGTTTTACCAATGTGAGATCACACTGTACATTCTCTTTTACAAAATACTTAGTTCTATTAACTTAATAATATTCCATGAATATTTTCCAGGTTATCACCATTCCATAATGTTTTAAGAACTCTATCATGATTTATATAAAGAGTTTCCTATTAATGGAGTTTGATTTATTTCTATGTTTCAACATTATCAGTAATACTCTCAACATTCTTCTAGCTAAATATTGGTGCATATTCATGCTTACAATATCACTCCTTAATGTTGCTGAAAACAGTCAGACACAATTGAGGCTAACCTGTCATTTGTACGCTGGTCTAAACGTTCTGTCTTCAAAAGAAATAACGCAAGTATACTCTGCACTTGATACTCATAATGATTTCAGTGTTCTGTCCTCAGAGAGTTATATCAAAGTAACTGGCATGTGTACCCTGCATTAGAAACAACTATCACAATATTTTGCATTTTTAAAAAAGTGTCTTGACTTTTAAAATTTAAATTTAAAGCAATGCTTTAGACCAGAGATAGTTGTATTCTCTGTAAAATTTGAGTCATAGAGAAAGCATAATAAGTCACAAAGGAACGGTAAATTATTCAATAATTTGTGTTTGAATAAATGATAGCAATCTTGGGGAAAATCCATTTAGAGCCTCACCTCACACAATTTACCAAAACGATCCAAGTGGATTAAATATTTTTTTAAAACAAGCTAGTGAAAAGCTGAAATTGGATATTCATTAAATCTCTGAAGAGGGGGAGTTTTTACAATCAGAAGTTAGAAAAATCACAAAGATGATAATCAATGAATTTGCGTTGACAAAATTTTTTAAACTTTTGCATGTTATAAAAACATCGATAAAATGAAAGAAGAAAATGTAATATTTAAAAATGCATCAAAATAACAGATTACCATCCTCACTAAAGAAAATACAATGATTAAGAAAAATCACTAAATAAATAAAGAAAGTCTATAGAGGCAATTCACAAAAGTGGGCAATTCCAAATTTTAACAAACATTTTAGAAACTCCATCCTCACCAGAAACCAATGAAAGCAAATTAATATAGTAATGATACAGAATGTTTTAACCTATAAAAGACGGCAATTTAATATAAGATAAGGTACACTGGAAGCATGTTTGCTTTTTCAGATATTGCTGGTAGAAGTGCATATGGCTATCTAAACTTTTGGAAAGGAATATGTCAGTATGAATCAAACACCTTAAGCAATACATAATGATAACATAAATAACCAATACTATTGTATAAATTTGAGTACATTTATGTTGAACGAGGTTTCAAAAACTATGAAGCAACATACATGCAAGTATATAAATATAAAATCACATTAAATGAAAACAGTATCTATTCCCATAATCGGCTAGCATAGTGTACCTGGCATGTAGAATTCAGGCAATAAATATTTGATGGATGAGTGACATACAGACACATTTTAGCAATGCATAGGACCAAAAAAAAAAGAGGCTAGAAGGAAATGCACCAAAATGCCAAAGCATTTGTATTAGTATGTTACCATTATAGGTGATTATTTTTCATATCCCTAATGTCCTTATGCTACTTTTTATTTTAAATGAAATTGATTTTTAAAAGCAAAATTATCATTCAATAAACATATATTTTAGTCTCTGTCCTATTTAAACACTTTCAAGTTGTTCTATTTTAACGCTGTGGTTTGTTCTAATCCTAAGAATATCCCTTATAGAAGTATAGGAAAGGCTGCTTTACAACATATTTCTTCTACTTCTTCAGTAAATAAATCTCATATCTTATTTGAGAGGTAGGAAAAAACAAAAAAGTATTTCTGGAATGAACTCTTGGGGGAGGGAATGTTTGTGAGATGGCTAGTATTTCTAAATTTCCACAATATTCTTATATTAGTTTTACTTAAATGCAATTACCTGGAATACTTAAGCATGTAGGCTTACAAACAGCCACATCAAAGCCCAGAGATACAAAGGAATCAATGTTCTGGGGTCAATAGCAGATTTGCCAGAGTTTATAGTTTGTGCAGCATATTTGGTGGAAATCCAGATCGAGTATGACAAGCACATGCAAAGCCATTGCAAATGTGCTCATTCCCACATGAGGAAGGGAACTGTATGAGCTCAAATGGATCCAATGTGATAGTGCCCTCACCTTCTTTCTGAGGTTGGTTTCATGTTGCTCCTTGGAAGTCTCTCTTCCATTCCCAGCCCTTTCCTCACACTGCCTTTAGAACATAATTGATTTCTATTTTTATTACCTTGGTTCTCTTCTCTCTGCCATGTAACGGCTGGTTAATTGAACTGATGTGTCAATAAGTCTCCCCTTTCACACAGCAAGTACATTTTAACAAAGCCTTCTGGGGATAATGCCTAACTCAAGAAGGACAAAGGGATTTTTATGTGTCAACTCCAATGAATTGAATGTGGTTTCCTAACCATTGTGGTAAGATAAGATCTGATACCATTTTTGGTCTCAGAAGTAAAAATTACCCTGAATAATAAGTTTGCCATTGGCATAAGACAGGTCAATGATGGCACATGTATAGTGTTTGCCATTTCAGACTTATCCTAAAAGCAAGGCAACTATTTCAGACAATTGGAAAAGAAGTAATTTGCCATACACAACACTTTACACCATGCATGTGACTGACAGTGGGTTAGTAACACACAACAGCCACCAAACAGGTATGAATTGCATATATGCTTGTAGAAGATGAGAAAAACAAGCAAATCCTAGATATTCAAAATCCTTCACAATGGGCCAGTGGTCCCTAAGCATCCACCTCTGGACTTGTGATAATCTATGATCAAGTTTTTGTGCTTATTTACACCAGATTTTTTTTTTAAGTGAAAAAAGTATGATTTTTTTTCCCATAAAGTTTAGCTCTTCCTCAGCTTAAAAAATTTTAACTCCGATTGTGTCATTCTTTTTTGGGGCACTAAAATGATCTTCTGTATGAAATGATAGTAATCATAGGTGGATTCCCCCCCCCCCCCCGCCAACACCTCCACTATGTTAATTTCCTCATTAAAAATAAAAGAACTGGAGATTCACAAAATCTAAAAGTCTTGGAAGCTCTTTCCTACTTAGTAAAGGATTTTAGATTGAGTTTGCTTCCTTACATAATGTTACATTTTCAACTATACACACACAGAAAATAAATATTTCTGCCATCTCCTTATTAGAAAAAAAATACTCAACATAGTTTCCTTCTTCTTGAGAACTCAGCAACCAATGTTAAGCTCATTATTTATTGTACTCTATTGGAACAATAAAGAACTTCTCATTTATATTTTAAATGAACCCCATGACTTGAATACTTGAACCCCATGGCTACCCCATGACTTGAATACTTCTATGAGGATTGGTTTTAATATTTCTTAATCCTACAGTTTTGATTTACCAACTATGAGTGTTCCCTGCTTGCGCATGCAGCTCTTCCTTTGTTCTGGCTCCCTCCTCACCTAGCAACAGTTCTGGTAAGAACTGGGCAACATACTTGAGGGGGGGGGAGCAAAAGTTTATAACTGAGTGTTTAACCTCTGAGACATCTAATTTGGCTTGGGAAAAATGTTTGTGATGATTTGTGGTTTAAGTAGTATTCTATAGAGGTATGTGACAGTTATGGGAGACAAGGACACTCGACACCCATCCCTAACCCCTGCCTTGTTTTTTTTCTTCTGTAGAGACCTGGAAGCTTTCATGCAGCTGGTGGTGGCCATGTGACTGAGCGGCAACTAATATGGGCACTGACCATCCTACTTTCTGAGTCATCTTTTAGGTCGGAATGTAGATGGGATGCCTGGAGGTACAAAAGCCATCCTAAAACTATGGATGAAAAATATGAAATGAGAGTGAACATTCTGCAGATGCAGAAGTGGGAATGTTAAGAACCTAGGTACTTGAAGGCATTATTGAGCCACTACCAGTCCTGCACGCCTTCCCCTAGATCACTTGTAATGGAAGACAAACCACTAATTGATTGTTTAAGTTTCTCTTAGTTATTTGCACTTGAGCATATTCTATACTATAGCTGAGTATCATTTACCTGATTTTTCTAGAGGTAAAATGATTAAATTTGTTTGACCCTTAAAACATTCCCCAAGTAGACTTCAGAATTATAAAGTACATTCAGGGTCATTGAAAAATTGCTGAAGAGAGTTTTATATGAGCAGAGTAAAAATGTATATCCAAAGTACATTACTAAGTCACCTCAATTTTCACTTGAAGAAAGAGAAGTGACTATATAAGCAAATATTCCCAAGACCACAAGCCAGAAGAGCTTTGTTTTACTACAACATGATTCAATCCTGTTCTTCTGTTTCAAAACTCAAACTAATAGACAATTTTCTGATGTCAAATTGAATGTGGACATATTTTGAAAATTTTGTTTCTGGTGAATCTTTAAATGACAAGTCATATAATATGGGAAAAAATTGTCAAAAAGTATCAGAAACTCAGAAGCCCTTGTTCAGCAGTCAAGAGTGTGAGGAGTTTAAGTAAGTTGCAGAAAGCTTCACAATGGATTTAATAACTAACAATTTGGTGTGAATTGAAATCAAATGTGTTCCTTCTACAGGATGTTTATCATTGATTTTCCCTCCTTTCATTTCAATAATAATGATGTTAAAAATTCTGTATGAAATACCTTTAGACACTAAAGAGCTCATTTGGGGGATTAAAAAAAAGCTCATGTAAATTAAATAACACAGAAATGTTTGCATCAGCTTCTCTTCATTTTGCATTTTATTATCTGATCATTCATGGAGAGCACAAAAAGGAGAATTCTGAGGTCCATGTATTTAGTCTGCACAAATGTTTGAAACTTTATACTAAAACCTCCCCATTTATCAGTGAAGGCCTGAGCAGAAGTATCGTTGGCTGGCTGGAAGAATTCCCTAACACCTCACAGGTAGGCTGCCTGCACTGGGTGAAAAGGACAAGCTTTGTTTATCATTAGAAAAATGAACAAATCTTGCTCATTCCGAAGTCAAAGTTTGAATACAAAAAGAGGGTAATTGCCTCACTTTTTCTCTTATTGTGCAAAAATATCTTTGAAGTACTATTATAAATACAAACTAACCACATTGTTTTAAAGAATTAGACAATAGAAGAAAGAAAATCATGTATAAACCTACCAGCTCAAAAAAAAGCCCATAAGTATTTTTCGCATTTTCCTTGAGAAAATTTTCCTTTGCTTCTTTTGTAGTTTATAAAATCATCCTGTATAAATAATTTTGCATCTTTCTTGTTATTGCTTTCTCTTAAGAATTTTCATACTCTTACAGTCTTTATAATCATTTTAATGACTATATTATAATTCTATTTAATATAGTATAATTTTCTTACTTATCTTTGTGCATTTAAGTTGTTTCTAATGTTATAATGTGTTATTAAAAAATGCTACACTAAAAAGAAATCATATATCATGTTCTCTATTTTAGATTCTTTCTTTAGGATATATTTTCCAAAGTGGAATCACTGGGTCAAAGGTATGAACACTTTAATGGCTCTTTATATATACTGTCAATGGTTTTTTAAAATGTTGTCACAATTACACTCTATCAGAAATATGTAGAAGATACTAAGAATTTAGGCTAGCAGAGGGAATATGACATTTTGTAACTAAACAAGTGAAAACTACTCAAATGCCTATTTCTACAATAGTATTTCTTTTCCATAGAGTATTCCTAGAAATACTTTTCTCCATTGTTGCTTTCTGAAAAAGTTTTTGGTGGTCAAATATTAGGAAAGGATAGTCTCATTAATCTGTCTCTTATAGACTCCCTTTACATAGCAGTATATCCAAAGTTTTGTGATATCCTGCCAGAAACACAGCTGTTAATTTTGTTTAACCACGTTTCTCAAGCACACCTCCCACTGAGTGCCCCCACCTTTTTATAGCACCTGCTCTCATTTGACTTCTAAACATGCTCTAACAAACTTGCATGAAGAAAAAAAGGAGGCATACATCCTATGCAGTTGTTTAAAAGACACACAAAATTCTCCTAAAATCTGAATCTATTCTAGAAAATCCCTGCTACAAAATGATGAATAGCTTAAAGCAACTTTAAAAACGCCTAGACATTAGCAGATCTGAATTAGCCCAAACTTTGTCTATGTGACACCAAGATTTCAGGTTTCTCCAGATATTTGCGGAGGGCTAAAAAGGAAAAAAAATTGTCTTAACCAGTTGAGTATATGCTCACAAAAAAGAAATTTTTTTTTCCTCTTCCTTCTTTTTCTCTCTGGTCTGTTTAAACCACTCCTGATTTATCTGATTCTTTTTTGACAATGAAGATGCTGCTGTGTCACAAATAGGAACATAACATAGGAAAAAGAGAAGCCCTAGGGTAACAGCAACTTTTGGTAGAATATTCCACATGAGTCACTTGGCACATGGTGAGATCATAGTGAATAGTACCACTTGGTATTAATAGTAGTGTCTATACTTGTTCCTGGCTAATAAAAGGATTACACAATTTTTCTAAAAGATAAATTGGCAGTTTATTAGAATTTTCTTTCCATTTAATTTTGCCCCATTAACAACAGATAAGTACCATTTTCAGGTAGTAATTTTCAATCACTTGTTAACAACATTAACTGACACAGATACCTAATAATAGTTTGACAAGGGAATAAACTACAAGGAACAAAGATAAACAGATCAGGTCCTAGGCCATTAAGAGCAGTAAACAGAAAATGTCAACAGGAACAGAACTGAAGCAACAAAACTGAGAAAAAACAGAATGAAATAGAATTCAAACTGAATAAATTAAACAAATATCATCCATGAGTTTGATAACTTGTTCTATGTGAGAACCTGAGTTTCTGATACGTGAAATAATATTCAAATATAAAATGAAGATTTATTGGACTATTAGAGAGACACATTCAAAAAAGATTGTTTTGAAATGTAAATCTGAAAAGTTTCATTAAAGTTTTCAACTTTATTCATGTCCCTTTCTAATAAGTGATCTAATTGATAAAGGAATATGGAACACAGTTAAAGTAGTTTTAGTAGCAATATTAGTTATCTGTTTAAAATGTGGACTCAAAAGCCAAAAAGATCTACATTGCTACCACTTATAAACTTTTAGGCTTTGAGAAAAATGTTTATTTTCCTCTAGTATGGGGGAGAAAAACTCATCTTATCTTCAAGACTCTTCTAGCTGGAGTAAGAATTAAATTGACATGAGAGGAATTAACAGGAGAAAATAAAATTTGATTTTGTATGTTCAGGGAATCCACACAGACATGGTAATTCCAAAGATAGGCAAAATGAGGTATATATGTCATTCTGAACTAAGGAAAATGGTGTAGGGATCCGTGACTTCAAAGGGAAGGAATGCAATTTATAGAAAGATGAAAAAGAGTAAATATTTGGTAAACAAATGTTTGCTGGGCCATTCAGAAACAATGGGACAGAGTATAGAGAGCACTTTGATCAAATAGGCCTTGCTGGGTTCTTACCTATCTACCTTACCTAGTTCATATTATAACGTAGATATCTATGGTGATAGCTTTCCTCCTGGAACAGGTCCTCTATCTAAATTCTTAAAGGCCGTTGGATGTCTGGGGTGTGTGTGTCAAAGTTTCTTCCTAAATCTTTGAGGCTTTGATTGTTTTCAGCTTGGCATAATCTGTATGCCAAAGTAACCCATTTTGGGGAGACCTGCCCTTGGCCTCTACACTAATTTCTTCAAATATAAAATATTATTTACCTAGTGTGGGAGGATTAAGTAAGATAATGCATGTGAAGTATTTGACACAATGCCTGGAACATAGTAAATACTCAAATAAATATTAACTATTATTAAAGCATTATGAATTTTATTTGGAAACACAAATGACAAAATACAAGATTCATTTTGGGTTGTGACTCAGACTAAAGTGATAGCTATGGAAAAGAGCTACTAAACTTCCTTTTGGGCTGATGTCCAGAGAGATTGAGTATCTTTCTGAACTGGTAGAAACCAAGAATTTTATTTTTTTTATTATTTTTTTTTAAATGATAAACTTTATTTTTTTTTTCAAAGATTTTATTTATTTATTTGAGAGAGAGAGAATGAGAGACAGAGAGCATGAGAGGGAGGAGGGTCAGAGGGAGAAGCAGACTCCCTGCCGAGCAGGGAGCCCGATGCGGGACTCGATCCTGGGACTCCAGGATCATGACCTGAGCCGAAGGCAGTCGCTTAACCAACTGAGCCACCCAGGCGCCCGAAACCAAGAATTGTAATTCCTAATTGGGAGTCTCTTGATATGACTCAGCAGTCCTATGCTTCTGGGAGTCACAACTGTGTTAGATTTGCCTTCTAATTTCATCAATATTATCTCTGAGTCATACTTAAAATGGCAAGGCTGGATTGCCAATACACAAAAAGATCTTTAATGAAATCAGTCCTATAAGAATAAAGGGATATTTCCCAATTTTCTCACTCACACCAGACTTAAATTGAGAAGGGACTACCATGCAATATCAAAGGAAAAGTTGGTATAATGAGCTAATAGGGAAGTACCAGAGAAATGGCAGTGTCTTGTTGAGAAGACTACTTAGAGTTTTCTTTTTTGTTAGGGAAACTTGTCAGTTAGAGTACAAAAGCTGAAGCAGATTTCAGTCTGGATTAGGTATTTTTCCTCATGGGTATTTACTCCCTTGTTTGAAAATTAAAGGGAAGTAATCAAGGACAGATTTTAAAAGTTCTGAACCATTAAATTTAACTTCCCAAATAATATAATGTCAGATCTTTCCTCCACACGAATCTTGGGATAAAGAAGATAAAACAACCTGTTTTCCTGGGCTGAGGGAGCAATGAAAAACTGGCTCTATCCAAAACCAACAAAGTTCTGGGATGAGCACTATAAAACACGTATGTCCTATTTCCTAAGATGCCAAGCTGATGTTACATTTCTGCTGTTAATTTGATAACCTGGCATCCCAACTTACTGTCTGTTCCACCTTACAAAAACTGGATGGAAAGGGCAAGCCGTGATACAGGAGATGCCATTTGCATCATAAGCAACTGCTTTCCTCCCTAGTAGTCAGATAAGTGAGCGATCTGGGTCCAGGAGCGCAGGAATGGGGAGCCAATGATTGGAACCTTCTCAATCTTATCCTTTTTGCCCACAAATCTAATAAATATCTTTTTTAAAATACCTGCTATTCAAACATACGTAATGGAGTTAAACCACATGTGTGGGCTGGGAAAATTGTAAAAGACTGTAATCTTTGAAATTACCCACATAAGTCATTCTGCATCACTTGTTCTTAAAGGGAATTCCCAAGATGCCATTAAAAATGAGTTTCACATATGATACTCATAGGTGGAAAGTGATAAATCAGATGCAGTACCTAAACAGGCATGTTCTTACTGAGCAACAGCAGAGGGGAATGTAACATTAAGACAATCTCTTAGTAGCCTTGGTCTCAAATTAATGCATCTGTATATCTGTAACAAGTTGATAGGAGACTTTCTTATTGCCGGGAATTGGTGACTAGCCCCCAAACTGAGTCCAAATAGATATTTAGTATCCTGTGTTCTAAAAAGAGTTGTCAACAATTGGGACTTCTTAAGAAATTGTCACATTAGCTTTGCTATCCAATGGCTCCCAATCTTGATAAGCAGAAGGCTGAGGGTAGGTGGAGTAGCTTGCATTTCTACCACTTTATACAGCAATGACATGATTGCTGAGAGACAGAAAAATAGCATCTTGGCTGTCTGGCCAGAGCCTTCCCAACACTGCCTGCCTGTTGAGGAGACCCTGGCTATGGGGTTCCTCAGTCAACAGGAAATAGGGGAAGTGTCAAAACAGTACCACAGATGTCAAGCAGAAGCCAAAATTTATATCAGGGAACTACATTTTGGGGAAATCCCACAGCAACCTCTCCCAAGCCCACATATATGTGCCTCATGAGAAAGCCTGGCAAGGGGTTCTTGCATACAGTTCCTGCATTTCCTGCTACTAACTACAGTGTCAATCCCCTCTATGTGGCAGCAGCCCCAAGTCTGGCTTTCTTATGGGAATCTTTGCTTTCTCCCCAAGAACCCAAATGTTTGTCTTTATACTAGGAGAGTTAGAACCTAAGAGAAGGTTGAAAGAGACATTGCCTTCTTCTTTAAAGCAGTTCCTTGAAACCTAAATAGAGGGAAGTGAGGTGATGCAATTAGAATTAAGAAAAATATATTGGATTGAGTTTTCAATAACTGAACACGACTGGAGAATATGGAATTTGACTGAGATAATATTATAGCTAACATTTATTGAGCGTTTACTGTGTACTAGGATCTGTGATTTAAATAGAGTAGTTTAATGGTTCCTCACAATTCCTTTGAAGTACTATAACTGGGGAGCCTGTACTCCCATTTTATAGATGTGAAAATTGATGCATTAAAAGTTAAGTAACTGTCCCAAAGTCACACAATTAGCAAAGGCTGGAGCCAGGCAGTTCAGATCCTCACTATTAATCACCACAGTCTTCTACCTCTCCAAAGTAAGAGTCTTTAAAGGGGGACACAAAAGTGTGCTTGAAGAAGAAGACTGGGAGAACAAAACCATTTCATATTACTCTCTACTGAGTTCAGCTGCTCAATAAACTGGTGACATATTCATATGAGAAGCTTAATAAATACTTAATAAAATTTTTTCACTACGAAGGGACTAGGGACCATCCATCCACCATATTATTTTCAGATATTCTTGTATTTCTAGATATAAAACATTATTGCTAGTCTTATCCTTTGTATTGTATTAATTGAAAACAATATAAAGAAAAGACAGACACAGACATATTTCCTATTTAACTTAAAGTTCTATAATTTCAGAAAGGTATTTAGCTAGTTCATCTAATTTTCTAATGGAAAGCCTGTGTTCTCCACTAATTAAGATATGAATTCTTAAGTTGGGAAGAAATGGTCCAGTAAATCAGTGGTATTCCTATACACAAACAACAAGACAGAAGAAGAGAAATTAAGGAGTTGATCCCATTTACAATTGCACCCACAACCATAAGATACCTAGGAATAAAT
>NC_138369.1:105671866-105705809 GCF_054177405.1 Leptonychotes weddellii | reverse complement strand
CGCAGCAACTTCTTCCTAGAAACATCGCCAAAGGCAAGGGAAGCAAGGGCAAAAATGAACTACTGGGACTTCATCAAGATAAAAAGCTTTTGCACAGCAAAAGAAACAGTCAACAAAACCAAAAGACAACTGACAGAATGGGAGAAGATATTTGCAAATGATATATCAGATAAAGGGCTAGTATCCAAACTCTATAAAGAACTTATCAACCTCAACACTCAAAGAACAAATGATCCAATCAAGAAATGGGCAGAAGACATGAACAGACATTTTTCCAAAGAAGACATCCAAATGGACAACAGACACATGAAAAAGTGCTCAACATCGCTCGGCATCAGGGAAATCCAAATCAAAGCCTCAATGAGATACCACCTCTCACCAGTCAGAATGGCTAAAATTAACAAGTCAGGAAATGACAGATGTTGGCATGGATGTGGAGAAAGGGGAACCCTCCTACACCCTCCTATTGGTGGGAATGCAAGCTGGTGCAGCCACTCTGGAAAACAGTATGGAAGTTCTTCAAAAAGTTGAAAATAGAGCTACCATATTACCCAGCAATTGCACTACTGAGTATTTACCCCAAAGATACAAATGTAGTGATCCTGAATGATCCTGAAGGGGTACGTGCACACCAATGTTTATAGCAGCAATGTCCACAGTAGCCAAACTATGGAAAGAGCCAAGATGTCCATCGACAGATGAATGGATAAAGATGTGGTATATATATATATATACATACACACACAATGGAATATTATGCAGCCATCAAAAGGAATGAAATCTTGCCATTTGCAATGATATGGATGGAACTGGAGGGTATTATGCTGAGCAAAATAAATCAATCAGAGAAAGACATGTATCATATGATCTCACTGATATGAGGAATTCTTAATCTCAGAAAAGAAACTGAGGGTTGCTGGAGTGGTGGGGGGTGGGAGGGATGGGGTGGCTGGGTGATAGACATTGGGGAGGGTATGTGCTATGGTGAGTGCTGTGAATTGTGTAGGACTGTTGAATCACAGACCTGTACCTCTGAAACAAATAATACATTCAATGTTAAAAAAAGAAGATAATAGGAAGGGAAAAATGAAGGGGGGGGAATCAGAGGGGGAGTGGAACCATGAGAGACTACGGACTCTGAGAAACAAACTGAGGGTTCTAGAGGGGAGGGAGTTGGGGGGATGGGTTAGCCTGGTGATTGGTATTAAAGAGGGCACGTATTGAATGGAGCACTGGGTGTTATATGCAAACAATGAATCATGGAACACTACATCAAAAACTAATGATGTAATGTATGGTGATTAACATAACATAATAAAATAAAATTTAAAAAAAAGCAAAAAAAAAAATAGAAAGAAATTTGGTTAAAAGGTACATATTTCCAGCATCTCCTACATTTAGAATCAGTTATAATGATTACATCCCCAGCTATTTGATAAGGGTGAGGGTTCCCAAAAAGTCTCTTCAAGACTGATTTGTAGAAATTTGTCCAAACCCCAACAACTCAATAAAAAAAAAGTCTTCAGAAAGAATATTCTCATCTATCTCACTGATTATTCAGATCATCTATTGCATTTTGCTAAAATGAGTAAAGCTTTAATTGCTTCTTCTTTTCTTTAATGACTATCTCTGAGTCTCTGTTTGTGGGTTGTATTCAGAGTCTCCTATTGCAGATGCTTTTTTTCATGGTTATAATCTAAAAATAAATAGATATAAAACCTAAGGCTTCTCTGTGTTATGTTATTTGTTTCCCCTCCTTGTTAACTGGGGAGCCTGTACTTCCCTTTTCCTTGTTCTTGTTTCAAATGTGTTATGAAAGCCTTCTTCCTTCTCCTTGGCGACCTGCTCTAATTGGAACTCATTTTGTGTCCTGGCCTCTCTGACCGCCCCGCAGGCTTCTGCTGTTCCCTAACTCTCACCCTTCCTGATCTGCCTTTGTTCTATTCAGCAGATAATTGCTTTTTGCATTTCAGATCTTAAAAACAGACTATGCTTTACAGATGGCAGCCTCCTATGGTTTTCTTATCTTTCTTTTCATCTGCATGGTTATCTCTATGCCTTGCCTTTAATAGGGTCATATTTTTACTTTTAAAGAAATTCCCAGAAGTCTTTCGAACCACTTTTCCTCTGAGTGGCCACAGGATATTCCCCTCAAATATGCTAAGCTCAAACGTGTGTCTGTTTTATCCTTCTCTGAATCTGCTCCTCTGTTTCTTCTCCTTCCTTAGTGTTCTGTCATTTCCTCACTACTAGTGACTGAAAAGGTAACTCAGAACTATAATTACTCTACTTGCCATGTATTGAATTACCAGTGTGCTTGTAGCCTCTTTCACTGAAAACCATTACTGTAACTTCAAGCAAATATTATTCCCATTGTGATGAGTATAAGAAAATAAAACTAGAGCTATATAATCCACAACACTCTTTCCCAATGACTACATTTTCTAAATCTGGTTATTTTCTTTCATACAGGTCCTTTTATAAGAACAGTCTCTTTTTTTAACTCCAGTTCAGCTAATCATTTTATTTTTATTTACATATTTATAAGGAGCTTTAGGGTCACACAGCACTTTCAGAGCAGTAAAGAGAACGAAAATCAAAACATGGTCTTTGCCCCAAGAGCTTACAATCTATTTTCACATTTCCAGTATTTTCCAGAACTGTCCTAAATGAGGCTTTTAGGTGAAAGTTTGAATATACAATAGTAATTGCAATATCTGAAGAACCCAGACAACTCAGAAATAAATTTATTTTATCCCAGATACAGCTATCAGGGTTGTGAATATGTAAATAGGTCCTAGCCTTTCACACCTGAATGAATGGATTATATCCTGCAGAAACCTGCTTGGTTTGAGAGATTTAATTAAGACAGAAATGCAAGAGTTTTCTTGGGGCAAACAGGATTACAGCATTTCATAGATAATATGAAAAATTTTATAAACATGTCACAGTCACAAAACTTAACATTAGTTGGTTGTATTTTCTTTCTGTACTTCTGGATGAATTTGAATACAGCAATGAGCAAAAATCAGGATAGTGATGAAATTCTTTGGCAGAGGGGAATGGTAGTGTGCAAACCAGAACTCTTCAAACAAACAAGCAATTGGAAAACAAAGATTACATACCCAGTGTTTATTTCCAGAAACTTCAGTGAAGCCACTCAGAGCTAAAAAAATTTCAAAGATGGGGCACCTGGGTGGCTCAGTCGGTTGAGCGCCTGACTCTTGGTTTCGGTTCAGGTCGTGATCTCAGGGTAGTGAGATCAATCCCCACATCAGGCTCTGCACTTAGAACAGAGTCTGCTTGAGACTCTCTCTCCCTCTCCCTCTGCATCCCCCCCAAATAAATAAGTGAATCTTTAAAAAAAACTTCAAAGATGATTGCCAATACACATATGCCTTAAAACTAAGAGAAATAAGAATTATAGTCTTCTTGAGGGCAAGGAACATTTCCTATTTTGGAGGGCACTGTGTTTTGGTCACTGTTGGCACCTCTTTCTCTTGCTTTCTATGTGGTTTTCACATTATATGTGAGTTAGACCCTGTACCACTTGCATGGTCTATGTGCTTCCAGATCTCCCTGTTATGCCCTAGCATAAAACTTGTGCTGCCCTCAGGTACTGCAATTACACCTCTGTCTTTACCACAAGACCATGAATTCTTTGATGGTGTCTTTGATCCCTATATCCCCAGAGCTTTGCCCAGAGCCTGACACAAAATAGGTTTTTCAATAAATGCTGGTTGATTGAATAAATGAATTAAGGGATGGAGAGATAGATGGAATTAATTGAACTGAACTAATCATAAATGGTAATTTTATGTTCTAAGCTTAATCACTGTTCACTCTAACTCTCTCAGGAAATCTATTCATGTTTCTCATTTCTTTTCTCCCTAAATACACAGGCATCAATTGAATGATTTTAAAGGGTGCCGCTCTGATTAGGAATCCTACTTTTGCTCCCAAAATAGAAATTTAAAAACTCTTTCTGTGTCTGTAACACCAAATATTTCATTGCACAGTGTGAGTCACTGCTATGCCACTTACTCATGATTAAAAATAAATGGGCAACTTTGCTATTTGGTCCTATAGGAATTACTCAGATAGACTTAATAACTTTATATTATATATAAACATTTTATATATATAAGCCTTTCTTCTTTTAAAAGAGAATCATCTTTCAAAATACTCTGGATTAACCTAAAGTATTTCAGAAATTAAAAGGAAAATTATTTAATTCCATTTTGCATTTAGACAATGTTATTTCTGTTTGTATTAATAGGAAGACATTAATGGCATTTTTTTCTATGCCCCCATGCCAGGTATTGTGTGAGATGGGTGAGATAGAAGAGGACAAGAACAAAGGAAGGGTTAATCCAGTGATTCTGGATGGCTAGATGATGTTCTTGAGATTTCCCAGTCAGGGGCACAAATTCTCCATGCCTTGCTTTCTGTGCTTCGCTGCTACTGGTGTTCAGTGTACGGTTTCACGAGCCCTACACTACAAGCCTCCATCTCTAGCTTACTGCCTTTCTGCCACACATCGTCTTACATAAAAGGGAAAATTAAGTTCTCATTCAACAAATAATTATTGAGTAACTGTTAAGGTAAAATGCAGAGTGCTAGAGGCATAACACAGTTTTTCATCAGTCTTTTAATATCTTCCTGTCAAGCTACAAGATGGGAAGCTGAGCGGGGGGAATCAGGAAATAGGTGCTTGTCAAGAACACAATTGAAGTTAGCAACCAGAATCAACTATTAAAAACAATTAAATCTGAATTTTTTATGTTACAAGGAAAATCATTCATGCTTTGCCTTCCCTTAAAAGAATAATCACAATGAAAACATAAATCTATGTTAAGACAGAGATAGATGGTGAAAGAAAGACATACTTTTCATTTTTCCCTTTGAAGCATACATCTGAATTTAATTGTGCAAAGTCAATGGTGTCAAGAAAGTAGCAAGTGAGTTTTGTTTGCAAAATTCCAATTTGCAAATGGAATCAATTACAGTAATACAAAGGCATTTATTGGCTAATCTTCTAGATAACTGAATCATAGCTTAATTTCAAAAATGTGTAACTATTTTCTCACCAAGCAAAGCCTGTCTTTTTCTTAAATATAGGGCACACTGTCCTTTTGGTCATTAAAGAAGTAAACTACTGTCTGGGAACAAGAATTTCCTGTCCTCTCAAGGTCCTTCTAGCTGGACTAAGAATCAAATTAACATGAGACAGATTAACAGGAGAAAATCAAATTTCATTTTGTATGTACAGGGAATCCACACAGACATGGATATTCCAAAGACCGGCAATGAAGTATATATGCCATCCTGAACTAAAGAGAAGAGGGTAGGGGTGTGGGACTTTGAAAGGAAGGAATGCACTTCACAGAGCAATAAGAAGAGCAGATGTTTAGTAATTAGATGTTTGCCCTGCCATATAGATGGGTCACTCAGGTAAAATGTATCTCTGGCAATAACCATTATTCTGGGAAATTTATATTTTTCTGTATAGGTAATCAGGGGATAAAGATTTCTTTTGATCCTGCAGCATCTCGATTGCCTTCAGCTTAAAAGAATCTTCATGCTCTTGACTCCTACAGTTCAGATGTGGACTTGGTGTTTTGAAAAAGGCAATTCACCAAAAATCTTAAAGAAATAAAGCAGTGACCCATAGTAAAGTATCATATTTTAACATGAACAAGTTGCCGTAACAGCAAAATTTATCTTGCTTTAAATCATAGAATATCAGGGATTTATTCTCATCTAATGACATAAAACATGATCCACAACTCTCCTCGGTCCTTCTATGGGAAATTCAGATGAAATGAAACCGGTCACTGATTTCCTTTTATTCAACTTCTGAAACTTCAAGAAAAAGGCAGATTTGGGGAGGGTCTACTTTAACTTTAAACATAGTATATATAAAGCATGAAAAAATAAAAAGAGCTTCATTTGAAACTTTCAAACTGGAAGATGAGTGGGCTCACAGATTTAGTGATGGTATAGCAGCTTTCACTGTGAAGTTCCTGGCATGAATTCTGCCTAAATCAGCAGTTATCAGAATTGCTACCAACCAGAGGAAAAATAATCTCTCACATTGCTAAATTATTGGTACAATGAGCAGTCTCAGTGGCCTTGAGAGAGGCAACATGGGCCCAAAGAATTAATCTTTCAGAATTTTTTTTTCCTTCTACAATATCTATTGATGGTAGAATAATAATATCAGGATGCTGCCCATCAGTAATGACTAGTTAAATCAAATATTTCTATTTCCGATTCAAATTCAGTGACTTAAGTGCAGTCATTTATTTAATTCTCATGTTGCAACTGGAAGAGATGTTGTTCTACAGGTCAATTAAACAAGAACCTTGTGATATGCACCTATCTTAAAGTGTGGAAAGTAGTCAGGACAATAAACACAAATGAATGACATTAAAAAAAAAAAAACTCCATGGAAGTTTGGGGTGAGAAAAGTACTTCTAGCTAAGGAGCTTGCATAAATTAAATAAAAATATGAAATTTAAGTTGGACCTTCAAAGACTTACAGAACTGCACTATTTTGGATGGAAAGAATGAAAGATAAAGGGGGTATTATAGGGAAGATTACTATATAGCTTCTACATGTTTAAGAGCAGGACAAAAATGATAAGTGTTTAATTTTCCTCAGTCTCCTACCACTTCATTGTCTTTAATCCTCATCAGCTTCTTCCCCCTCCCACCCAACCTCTAAGTAGGACTGCGCAACTGGAAGATATTGAGTTAACTTAATAGACAAAAAAAGAAAAGGAAGAAAATGAAGAGTAAAATCCAGGAATTCTAAGAGTGGAGAAGCTCTTTTCCTAGATGCCTTAAAAAGGGAGCAGTGCCCTATGGAGGCTGTGGGTAAGAGGCATTTGTTTCTGGAACAGTCACATAAGGTTTTAGTCTCTTTTAGAGTATGCTGTTGAGGCTCTAAGAAGTGAGTAACCTTGTTAAGTTTGAAGGGGATCAGAATATACCACTCATAAATTTACCAATTTGGGGGCACCTGGGTGCTCAGTTGTTAACCGTCTGCCTTTGGCCCAGGTCATGATCCCAGGGTCCTGGGATCGAGCCCCACATTGGGCTCCCTGATCAGCGGGAGCCTGCTTCTCCCTCTCCCTCTGCTGCTCCCCCTACTTGTGCTCTCTCTCTCTCTGTCAAATAAATAAACCTTTAAAAAATTTGATTAAAAAAAATTTACCACTTTGGCAGAAGCATTATTTTTAGCTAAAAGAAATTGAAAATCAGCAGACTCAAAAAAAAGTTATCTTCTCTACTCTCCCCCCCACCACCATTTACCTACACCATAGATGAGTCTACACTCTTATCAGCCCAGAGATGGCACTAAGGAGTATAGAGTTATAGAACAAACCTTATTAGACAACCTTTATCTTCCATTAGTTTCCTCAAAAATTTACCTTCCCACAGTTTGCCTCCCATGAAACCTCTTTCTTTCATCCTGTCACTTTTCCACATATTGATCATTCTTTGTTAAAATGGTATGTAAGCCCCAGGTTCTAGTTGCTTTTTTGGATCTTCACTATTTTTCTATGAAAGCCTCCATATGCATATGTAATAAACCATTTCCCCTGTTAAACCGTTTATTTTGTCACTTTAATTTGCATTGCACTAGGCACTGAACATAACAAGGTAGAAGAAAAAGTACTTTCTCCTTCCCTACCTGGTCAAGCAGAGGGGAAGCACCAGGATCCAAGAAGAGGTTGAACTGATTCCCAACCTGTGATCCTCTCTACACTAAATGTCTTCTGCCCTTTGCAAGAGCAGGAAGGTATGTGGTGTGTGCTGTGGCTAGAGCATGAGGTAAAAAGTAGAACAGAAATATGACTAAGGAGGGGTCGATAGCAGAGGGTCAGTATATTTGAGCAGGAACAGAAGAAGAAAGTGTTCTTAGGTATAACAGAAGTAACTATTCTTCGCCCAGCAGCCTTAGGAAGGAAGAGAATTAGATCCCCAAAACATAGCATCAGGAAATGGTAGGCAAAGTGGTGATTTTAGTTACATAATGGAAAACCAAAGGAAGAGTCCTGGACTTATAATGGCTATAAATTTTTCTGATTTATGCTTCCAAGCTGTAAATAAATACCCTCTGGTATGTCATCCTGGGCTCCACTGTTGTTGGTTCTCAGATAGAGACTCTACCTTCACATTCCCTGGCACCACTCTGCTGCCTGCTGAGGTCCCAAGACAACTGATCTGGGGCCTGCCTTTATTCTCGCACAATGTGGGAGAATAGCATCTGCCTAGTGTTGAACCAGAAAGTACAATAGACACATTAGTGCCTAAATGAAGCCTTCTCTTTTCTCTAGTGTAATCAGAAGAATCAGGGAAGGAGGTGGAGGTGGAAGAAGGCAGTGGAAAAAAGAAAACTCAAGAGACCCATTACTGCAACTGTCTGAAGCACTTTGTAAAAGGTATAATTATGCTTCAAATATTTTTTTTAATATTTATAGGAACTTTAAAACTTATCTCTTAGCAATTAGGAGAGTAGCCTTTCAGTGAAACTGCCTCATTTCCATCTCAACAATTATTGTCTCTCTAAGAATGAGAAGGAGAGAAGAAAACATTTGGGCATGTTTTGATTGTTTATTTCTTCTATCTTTACCTGTCATCTTCAAGCTCACCTCTTGTAATTTCATGACTTAACTTTGCTTATGACAAAGGCTCAATGTACCTTTTATTTAAGCTGAAAATTGGTCCTAAAAAGAGACCTAAGCAAAGCATTTAACAGACTATTCCTGAGAGAGCTTGGAATTAAATTGTTAAATGTTCTACTATAATGAAATTTTGTATAATCAGCAGGGAAGTAGCTGTGGGCCATTTATCAGTTTTTCTAGCTGCATCTTTTTTAAATGCACGGAAAGCATAATTAGAAACCTCCACAGGTGGAAAATCTTATATAAGAATAGTACATTTTATCAGAATGGTGCTCTTTAACTCACAAATTTTAGCACATTTTATAGCAATGTTCTATTAGCAATAATAACTGTCACATCTTTAAGTATTTTAACATAGAACTGTATGTAGAAGAAAGGAAGCAGTTACAAAATTCTCTAGACTCAGGTAGGGAATGTTGTACCTATGATTTCAGCTACTTAAATATGTGCAAATAGGTTAACATTTAGATTTCATGTGTTAGAAGGTATTATGAAACCAAAACACTAAGGACAAACCAATCACAAACAGCTAACCAGGCTTTAAGATATAGCCAGTCAAATCTCTTTTCTTTCTCTATATGTCTTTCCACACTTTCTCTGTAAGTCTTTCCCCTGGCTCTTCTAGTGGAGTGTTCCTAACCACTTTTGGTTTGGCACTGCCCTGTTAGAATGATTTTTTTCTCAAATAAAGTCTTAAAGTTTTTAATATACCTCAGTTTATCTGTTAATGGGCTCTTCCTTTTCCTCTTCCTCCTTCCATTCCCCAACCCCTTCTTCTCCTTGTTACCTTTGTATTCATAAGACAGAGAAAGAAACTTGCCTCTGTCTGGTGGTGTTCGGGGGTGTCCTTATTTGTACATTAGAGTGATATTATTTACGCTGAGTCATGGTCTACAAATGGCATATGAAAATAATTTGGTGAGACATAGCAGCATTTTAAAAATAAAAGAGAACACAATAGAAAATATCAGAATGCAGCTTATTAAGAAGAATTAAACAAATTTGGGAGCAATGAATAAGAAATTTGGGTACTATTGTCTTTCAACATCACATAGGTACATTTTTTAAAAATAGACTCAATCAATCATTATTTAGGGGAATAAACTTTGACTCCGCTATTAATGGAGGGTCCTGGATTTAGTGAAAGTACCTGCAAACTTATAAATTTTTGTATAGTAGATATGCAAATAATCTCTGTCCAGTAGAAAATAAAGCCTTACAGGTTGTGACTGGTTGTCCTGTAGCACCTTAACCAGTTTTATATCTAATTTAGCAATCTTAATATCTCTATTAAATTCCCTATGGATACCCAGATCCTCAATGATCTTTTAACCAATCTTAACATCTCCCTGATTCCCTCAATAATTAATGAGCTGAATGAAATCTCTGATGGTGTTCATTTTATTTTTGTATGAAAATCATGTTTTTAACTTTAAAAGAGATTACACTTTGACAATCCCATGTCACGAGGATTAAGTGTTGCTTATAAAACTGGTTTTGATAATAGTATATAAATGAATATAAGTCACATTGTAAATTATATTTCTTTTTTTTTATAGATCTTGCTCAAAGGTGTTTGAAGCCTCTGAATTAGAAAATTTATCCCATGATCTCTTGATATTCCCTCTCTTTCTCAATTCAAATGATCCTATTTTATTGCTTCTCCTTGTTTTTAAGCCTAAGCTTCAAATAACAAATATTTTGTCATGTTTCCCTAAGAATTACCTTCAAGAAACCCAAATCCTAGGAGTAATTTTTAAAGTAACTAAAGTCTCAGATGACTGATAGCAAATCTCCTCCTGGGGAGGATAGTCCCCTGGGGTGTGAATTGTGGTTAGGCCTGCAGCAGCAGACTGTCAATTGCTGAAAAGAAGTGCTGCTCCATGGCCAGCCGATTTGCAGGGAGAGACTTGGAAAATGTCAGAGAAAGGGTAAAAGCACAGAGATTACAAACCCAAAGTAAATACAGTGGTGGCACGAGGCATTTATTGACTTAGCACAAAATATCATGTGGCATTTTACAATAACAGCAAGATAACTACATGGGAATTCAATTCATAAATAACTGAAATCCCAGTAATAAAGACAGTGAAATCAGGAAACAACTGGGCTATATTAAAGCCACAGCGAGAGGCCTGGCTCAGAATTTTCTCATTCAGACTTGAGTTCCATCTGCCTGTTGGCATCATTTTAACGCTGGCTTCTACATAAAGCCTTCCTTGTGGCTTCTCCACTGGGAACAGTTTCTTTTCTTTGATTCTCAACCAAAACAAGGGGGATGCAAAAGGGTGGTGAAATTTTTATTGGCAATTGTGTGGTTTTTTTCAACAATAATTTATTTTGGGAATCTACAGTGATAGAAATTACATTGTTCTCCTAAGGAAGCAAAAATAATAATAATAATGGAGTGAATTGCAACTGGTAATATGGTGGATACTTTAGAATTTGCTCTGGTCTGTGTCATAAAATAGTATTGTTTTGTGTGCAGGCATCTAACATTTCAATTGACATTTGTTGTTGCTATTGTTCAGGAATTCCTTATTCACATTTTTTTTTTTTTTTCATACAGCAGCACCGAATACCTGTACCTGCACCAGGGCAGATTCCAAACCTGAAAATGTGGCAGTGGATAAACTGGACAGATATTATTTGCAAAACTCTTCAGTGACATGATTCATTCATGTTATAGATAGCAACATATGGCCACAATTATTGAGAAAGAAAGCTTGATATGTTACATAAAATACCACTCTGATAAACTATGCATTATTTTCCATGTACTGTAGTAGAGATGATATTCCACTCTATCTGTGCTCTAGCCTTTGTTTTGCCAACTAGGCATATGACCTTTCATTGGTCAAGTTAACCTCCTCACTTCAATCTTCTCCATTCACAAATGAGACAGGTAGTACAAATTCCATAATGAGACAAACAATAACGTAAAATAAGTGAAATAATACAACTAATGTGTTTTACAGATTATAATATGCTGAAAATGTGAAACATTTTAACACATTGTATCTTTTAAGACATGTACATATTCAAAATGTTTTAAATAGTTTGTGATTTATAATATTAAGCTTCAAGATTATAAGTGATATCCATCAAAAAGCTATTGGCTCAACAATATAAAATTTAAGCAAAATTCCTCATCTCTCATGATTCATTAAAAATTGAACTACTATTTAAGTGTTAAAAGTCTCAAGGACAGATATAATAAAATGCACATCTAATCAAGTGAAAAAAAAAAAAAACCTATATATGATTCCCCAAAGTCAAACATTCTTAAGGGGAGAAAACTGATAAACCTAGTGGCAAAATGGGGTCTCCGATGGAAACAGAGTTTTTGCAGTTCAAAAAACATGAGATTATATGAGATGGCTGAAGAACATTTTAGTGCGCAGACTTTAACATAATACCTTTCATTACATTAAAAAATCCTGAGAAATTACACATTATATCCAGTTTATTACCTAATGGCTTGGAGAAGAGACATGGACAGTTAGCATTCTGACAAGCCACTCCTTAACTATGGAAACAACCAATATAATGGGATTAATGCTCTCAGGTGGCAAGCAATGGCTTGGAAATTTATAACCTACAGAAACAACCAATTTTCTACTTCTCTGAAGACAGAGCTCCCATTAGGTCAACAAAGCATGACTTTTACAGATGTCCCACAACCACACTGTAATCAGATGGCATCTGCCACGTACTGATTTATGTATAAAAGAATGCTTTAATATAGAAACAAGGATATTCCAGGGTGCCTGGAAAATATGGAATTTGGTAGAGTAGCTCAGTTCCTGCTTTCTGGGTTTGTCAGTGAATAACCTCACTGTATCAAGCTTTAAAATGAGCAATACTGACTTATGATTGCACTTCAAAAGCCAAGAAAATATATACATTAATACCTCTCCAGATGATTGTTTGATCTAGACTGGGTTGAAGTACCAAGAAGAAAAAAGCATTTATAGCAAAGTCTTTAAGAAATTAAAATTGTAAATATTCCTTTAAAAATGTTTATGGTGCTTAAAAAAACAATTTGACCTCCTTGGCTGTGGCCCTTTGAAAAAAAAACTCAAACAGGTTTTATTTGTTTCTTAAAGCAGAACAGACTCTCTCAGAAAAAACAAAAGAAAGAAAAAAATTGTTTTTCATTCTTGTTTTTTGTACAGATAAGTGCCAAAACCATGTTTCTTTAAAGGTATTTCATTATAATTAATAATATTTACATGACAGTGGATAAAGGTCACAACATGCAACTTTATGATGTGGGTACTATAATATATATTTTATATATGTCTATTTTATATATATCAGATATATCTATTATATATATGTCAATAGTAAAAATCCTGAAAGGTGTGACAAACTTCCTTATGATCAGTTAGCTTATAAATACTAGAAGTAACATTCCAGTTTAAATTTCATCCAAAAATAAATGAGCTTTCATTTAGAAAAGACTTCTGCATATATTAATCTGAATTACTGAAGATGCACTATACTTAACTTGAATAATATTTCAGAGATATATAATGGTGCATAAACTTGCTAATTTTAAAGTATTTTTTACCCTACCTCAGAGGCAGAATATGCATGTTTCCCTGGCAAACATATCTGAAAACAGCACACACCAAGCCTGATTATTAACACTAGTGAAGCAAAGAGTTCCTACAATTGTACAAGAATGTGTTAGTGGCCAGATGTGCCTAAAGAAAACCTTAATTCAATGACCATCAGTTTCTTCCAACTTCTTCATCTCTGAAGGTATGAGAAAGGTCTTTCTTGTTTCATTGTTCCCCTTCTACAATAACCAGAAAAGATATCAATTATTTTTGCCGGACAGGCTGTCACTGCCCCTGGTAAGTAAATACAGTTTTAGAAGGTTTCATCTGAAAGGAAGTAAAATATATGCCACTTTCCTAATCAGCTGTCAGACATCTTTTATTCTAACGTGTGTTCAGAGAGAAAGATAGAATTGCCATTTTAGAAAAGTGATGGGAAGTTTGGGTGTTTTCTGAAAAAAAATTATTCAAGAAAAGATGGTCTTCAAATGTGCAATTGGGGCAAAGTATTTTTCCTTTCCCAAAGAAGAGTGAAGGGAAAAATGAAAAGACTTAAAAGGCGTGTCTAATTTTACTCTAAGTTGTTGATAAAAATGGTAAGTGGTAAATCATTAAGCATCTGTGATTTGGTGAATAAATTAGTGAGGACCAAGAGGTCTTAATAAAGGGCTCTCATATAATTGATAACTGCATGGATAATCATTGTAAATTTATGTTCTGGGTCTGAATAAAGTTTCATTCAGAAAAGGTGGGCCTAAGCCAGACTATTGAGGGCCTTTTATGCCCTGCTAACTTGAAGAATAAACAGGCAGATAAAAGCAAACCCTCCACTTCATGTCTCTTGACCAGCCCCTAAATTTTGCTCTATATTTACATGTTTAAGAATGAACCATGAACATATTTCTAAAAGAATACAGAAACCCAGAGACCACCCAAGGAAACAGAATAAACATAGAAAGTCATTGAATTGTTTCTTTTGATCAATCTTATTAACAGAGAGCAAAATGAAAGCTGACAAGAAAAATATTAACAAATAGTGCTTCACATACCGACCACATTTGGCACTTCATTACATATTTAACAGGAAAACTCAGAATTTTTGGCCATTCTGGTCAATTTAACACACAAAACAAAAACTAAACACAAAGATAAGAAGAAAAACAGTAAGTATGAAGTTATAAGCAATTTTGTCACTATCTGGTTCCCATTCACACTTGATTTACCTATAAAACAAAACTCAAAGTTTATTATCATCCTGGTTTCTTTCCACTCTTGCTTCAACTTAAACTATTTCAATAGGAGAGTGAATTTTTATACTGATCAATGACATGATTATGCTTCTGAAACTGCAGAATGTTGGTTCTCTCTCCGATACGAATCCTTTCGTGACATTAAAGTAGCTGATAGCTTCTCAGGAAAGTGGGTTAAGGACAAATGCAATTATTTTAGTTTGACATATTTATTTCTAAAAGTAGAAATATATTTTTTTCCTTGCTATGTCAGTTTGGCTTTCCTAGATTTACCCAGTTTAATCATTGATTCTTTTCTATTCTTGACAGTCACAGCTGTCAAAAATACTCTTAAAATTGTCAATCTTTGGTCAAGATGAAAATCTCAAGATTAATGAAAAAAGCTAAACTATATTTTTAAATGAAAGGAGGAAATCATGAATAGTCTGTGGTTATGTTGTCAAAATATTTAAAGGACAGTCTATTCTTAGTGGAATCCAAAAAGAAAAGAACAATACCATGATACCTGACAACTAGGAAAAAAACTTTTTAAGAAAAACAGGCCCTTTCTATGCTCCAAAGAGCTAATACGACACGTATACATTCTTACATACAAACCCCCTAACGCATTAACGTCTTAACAGAGATTAAAAGGAAAATTAGAGTAAAGCACTTTGATGAATACAACTTGCAGTGATATTAATGAGAATGCTTTTAAAAAATAAAGACTTTATCTTTATGGACATTTTACCCAGTTTGGCTTTTTAACTGACATTAAAATCAAATAAGGATTAAAGGAAAAGGGACTGACAATCCTCTTGCAGGTTTAAAATGCTATCTATATTGCTATTTTTGGGAAACCGATGATAATAGTTAATTGTTCAGCTTAGCATACTGGTCCACAGTGTAGCTTGCAACTGGGACATAAATAATCAGTGGTTTATAATTTCAAGTTTCCAGTTATGCTAGGATGCTGACATTTCTGGAGACTTCCAATTTCCTGGTTTTCTGTGAGGACAACAATAACCCTACTGGCTGAACACAAAACATAACAAGCGCTAAGAGAAAGTAACACCACAGTAGATTCTGCCACTAACCTTGCACATTCAAAGTGAACAAATACCTTTTTATTTTAATCAGCACGTTTGGTGAGAAACCTCGTTTTGAGTTTCATTTGCATTTTCTAAGCTTACATCAAGTAGCACTAATGGCAAATTGATGATTCTATGTAATGGAGACTGCCTATAATTATTTTTTAATCAGTAAATAACACTTAACAGCGTTTTCTAACCCGATAAAAGATCTTCAGTTGGTTGAGGAAGTCTTCACAGACAAGCTCACCGAAAGAGAGCACTTAGCAACAGCAAATCAAATGCTGCCCTTCAATGAAGTTGTTAGACACACAACATCAGCAACTGCTGCCATATCGAGGGCTTGTTAAAAATCAATTCATTCTAATGATCAAAGCTGAAAAATCGTTCCACAGCCTGCTTCATATCAATAGACAATTTGTGCAGTACATCAACACACAAAAATAAGGCCTAGTAACAGTGGAGAGCATCAGAAATCTGGCTTCCAAAACAATATTTAAAATGGATTTCTGTCATACTATAAAGGATGAGCTTAAATAGAGCACAGTGTCAAATAGAAAGGTTGAGGTTTTTAACATAATAAAAATAATCAATGAAGTTTCTCTTCTAGGTTCAATATGCAAAAAAAAAAAAGTGGTGTCTGGTTTTTCAGAATGGGAACACAACACAGACCTTGATATGCCGTTTTTTTTTTTTTTTTTTAATTCTTATCAAGGACTACTTTGCTTCCAATCTCTGGGTATCTTAATATAAGTGACTGTGTGTACTTATATGTGGATATGTGCTCATATATACATACAATATCGATAAATTAAGTACTGACATTAAGAAACACATCGTGGCTGATATGTTTCATTCTTTTTTGCGGAGGGGAGCTGCCTAGACATAGTCACAGAATAAACAGACAAATTATTTTCCACAATGCAGTAAGAGGAAGTATGGCAGGTGTCCAAGTCTGTTATCTTAATACCATAAGGTAAAAGTAAGTTTCTTTACATTTATGTGGAAATTCCCTAGTTATTACTGTAAAAGCCTCACCTAAAATTAAACCACACCATAGCCTTTCCAATAAGAATTGAGCAATCAGTCATAATTACAGCCAAAATAAATGAATTGGAAAATAGCTGATTTAAAGAGGTCGTACATAGTCTGAGTATTAATTTGAAATTAATAACAGCATGAGTTGGGCCTCCTAATAATTCCTTATTAAAAATGAATAAAGGGGCGCCTGGGTGGCTTAGTCGTTAAGCGTCTGCCTTCGGCTCAGGTCATGATCCCAGGGTCCTGGGATCGAGCCCTGCATCGGGCTCCCTGCTTAGCAGGAAGCCTGCTTCTCCCTCTCCCACTCCCGCTGCTTGTGTTCCCTCTCTTGCTGTGTCTCTCTCTGTCAAATAAATAAATAAAATCTTTTAAAAAAATTAAAAATGAATAAAGGCAGTGCCTGAAAGTAAATGTTTCCCATTTCATGGCTTCATTCTCCTGATCACTGCAAGGAGTCTGAAGAAGATGGGAGACATGATTATGGCCCTTGGTGGCCCCTCTCATGTTACAGGATAAGGGAAATTGTGTGAGCAGATAATGTAATAGTAAGAGGCAGAGAAATCCCAATTTAGTAACACTGGTATGTTTATGCAGTTACCTCTTCCTCCCAGGAGATCCCATTTACATGTAGGCGTATTCTACAGTCCCCATCATTTCAAAGCCTGGACATAAGTAGTTATGGCATTGACGAATACTTCAGGATATTCTACCCTTTGGAGAACTCATGTTCCCCTCTAGACCAAGAGACACCTGTGTCCTCCACCCTTGCAAGACATTATCTTTGCATTAAAATGCACCTGCTCCTACAGGACTGTCTTTGAGCTGTTCTAGTTGGTTCATAATGATGCATCATTGCCTTTTATTTACTGTATTTTCCAAAATAGGAATGAACCCCAATCATAATTAACTCTCCCTTCTAAAGCTCCACATCTCATATGCCTTATGATTAGATACTCAAAACATGATTCTTGGAATCATGTGCCACATATTAATCTTAGATTGGATGTATCATAGAAACGACTCTCTAATGAATATTTTTCAAACCCCTGATTAGTTTATGTACATATTATAGAAGCCACTCTTTGATGAACATTTTTCAAACCCCTGATTAGTTTAAAAATAATTAGCATCTACTCTATAAAATATTAACCAGAATATGTGTTATAAGATTTCTCTTTCAGTTTGGGCAATGAGTTACTTCTAAATTATCATACCTCCTCTTTAACACTTACTGTGTTGTATTTCTAGTCTATATGTTAAAGCCTCTAACTCTACCTCAATGCCATGAGCAAATGGAAGGCAGAAGCTGTATCTATTGGTCTTCACAGCATGGGCAGCCAGGGTGGAGTTTACATAAAATAGGCTGTCAGTAATTATCTATTGAGTTAATGAATAACTTTACCATTTTACCCAGATGTTCACAGTGGAAAAAAAAAAAGTCTATAATTCTTGTGTGGTTCATCTTAATTTCCCCCTCTCCTCTTGATACTTTCTAGCCCTCTATGGACAACCCCCTCTCCCCACCATGCCCACCACCCACTAGACACATTTCCTTTGGAACATTCCAGTGACATTATTTGCCTCTTACCCCAATTTATCAATAATCTCCATTCTCCACTTACTTTTCCAAGGCTACAACATAGTGTACCCCTACATGTATTCATCTCCTCTCTGTTCAGAAATGACACTGAAATCATTGGAAATGTATATAATAACAAAACCTACCACAAAAAAAGAGAATGAGGAAGAGGCCATCTCTGCATGAGAGCTCTCATTACAATTGTGGAAATTCTTTTAAACAGATAGAGAAAACATAAAAAAGGAGTGGAAGTCAAAACCTGGAGTGGTCACAGAAGGGGAAAAGTCTAGACAGAAAAGAGAGTTGCCAGACAAAAATCTAAAAAGATTTGGGACTTGTAGTATCAGATAGGAGACTAATAAACAGAGAATTCACTGAAAGCTTACCAACAGAACTGTGGACCCCCATGCCCACTACACACAGAACAGCAGAGAGAGAGACCAAGAGAGAAAGAGAAAGTTGCACAAGGAGAGGCAGAAGACAGAATGTAGAGTCTTAGAGATCACCTGGCATATCTCCCTCAGTTACAGATGGGCTTCCAGAAATTAGTTATCTCACACACCAAGTTATGAGATTTGGGGCTGGATGATCCTTTCTAGGGAGTGTAGAACACTGGCCTCAACTCTGGCATGTTTTCCACTACATCACCTAGGCTTCCTGTTCATAGATCCACCCAGTCTTCACACTCTGACATTCTCCTGAAGAATGTTTTTTACAGTCTCCTTGCTATAGGATCAATTCATGTGAGATAAAAAAGAAGTGATTTCCCACGTTCTTGAAGAGTTTTTTTTTTTTTAATAGGCATAGTCCACAAAACCATTCTCAAAAAGTCCTTTTAGAACTTTAAAGAGGTAAGGAAAAATACTGCTACTTGCAGGTTTATGTAATGTTTTTAAATGAACACATCAGTTTTCTAGACATCGGCATGATATGTTGTAAAGTATACCTGATGGTTTGTTTGGGACAATGTGGTAACCTCCTCATTTTCTTCAAATAAACTGAGAAGCATGCTACCTACCTGAGAGCATAACTGAGGATTAACAGTGAAAACCCACATAAAATATTTAAAGTCCTCCTTAATATATAGTGAGCTCTTAAGATGTTAATTTTTGTTTCCAAATGAATGCGTATTACTTTATAGTACTCTGAGACTCTTCATATGGTGAACTTATTTGATAGATTAAGATTCACCTGGGGCTCCTGGGTGGATCAGTCCTTAAGCGGGGTTGCCTTTGGCTCAGGTCATGATCCCAGGGTCCTGGGATTGAGCCCCGCATCTGACTCCCTGCTAGGAGGGAAGCCTGCTTCTTCCTCTCCCACTCCCCCTGCTTGTGTTCCCTCTCTCGCTATGTCTCTCTCTGTCAAATAAATAAATAAAATCTTTAAAAAAAAAAAAAAGATTCACTTTTTTTTTTTAATTTAAGAGACCATGGATCTTTATCTTAATTTTGTTAGCATGACATCTTGGATAGAAGCAAAACATGTTAAATCTTAAAAAAATGTTTTACATTATCTAGTGCAACTGTCCCCACTTGTATACAGAAATATTTCCCAAGATGTAAAGTGACTTATCTAACATCATGCAGTCCATGAGGGGCAGAGATAGAATTTGAATCCAATCTTTTCAGTTCAAGTATAGAGTTCAACATTACTTCATTAAATTAATTAGGTTTCATTTAATTAAAATGTTCAAGGTTCCTTCCAGTATAAAAATTGTAGGATTTGAACAGAAGAAAAGGAACAAGCATCTTCTAAGCACCTACCCAGTAGCAGGTGCTGTGCTATGATTTGGAAGAGAATTTTACTCTTGTATAAGAGTGTTGATCCTATTGCTAAGACTTATATAGAGATGTAATAATAAATTATACCATTTTTCCATGGGAAACTTGAGCTGTTTTTAAATCCATCTAAATCACACCATTAAAATGATAATCAGGAAGACAATATGGCAACATGAAAAAAATGCTGATGGTGTAATAGTAAGTGAAAAACTAGTCTATAAAATTGCATCTTTTCCGTAATTACAACTTTAGGTACTAGTCTAAGAGTTTCTTTGATATCTTCATCCTTATCATCTTCATCTCTGTGTCTCTGTCTCATCCAAGAAGCACATGTTGAATTAAATCACATTAAGAAGAAGAAGAAGAAAAAAAAAACCAAACCCGTGAAGCTAGTACTTCGTAAAAGCCTGAACTAATACACAAAAATGATAATGGCTGCTGCTGGTTTATCAAGTAGATTATGAACAGATTTTCCATTGTTTTTAACTTTTCACTAATTAGGTGTATAAGAGAAGACTGCCCTTGATTTCTGACTCTCATTTCAATCCACTGAAGTGTTAAAAAGACTAAGGTATGATGCTTTCAATTCCATATTTCCTTATAGAGAATATGTCAGTATTCCGTAACTTCCCAACTGTAGAGGAAATTTAGTCAGAAGTGGGGAGAATCTATGCTTTACTAATATGTACTTCTTTCCTATCCTGCATTATTATGCATCAGCCTCTATTTCTTTTTCAAGAATTGTAAGTGTCAATCAGGAAAAGATACAGTCAGCTGAGAAAAATGCTGTCCTGTAGAAAATGGAATGAAGCATTCATTAAAATGGTCACAGTGACAGATAATGCATGTTTTAACATTTTTGTACCATTTATTTTAAGATAAAAAATACCAAATGTAAGGAAGCAGCCTTAGAATGAAAGAAAGGGACAAGAAATGTGAAAGGCAGAGCTCTAGAACAGCTCACAATGTCTACTTCCTCTAGGTATGTTCAGAAAATATAAATCAAGTGTTTATAAAAAAAAACCCAACAAAATTTGAATTGCACTGTTGAGAAAAATTACCCAAAACTTGGAAAGAAGGCAAGAAAAATTACTGTGGTTCCTTTCAGGGTCATGCTGGCATCCTAACAGACTTGCACAAAGGTTATTCAATTCTCTAAGGCAGAGTTGATTGGAACACCACTGAGATTTTGGGCTGGATGATCCTTTCCTGGAAGTATAAGAGAAGGCAGTGGAGTTGTCCTGTGTATTGTAAGATGTTTAGCATGGGACTCTACCCACTAGATGCTAGTCGCACCCTGAAGGCTGCCAAAACCCAAATTATCCCCAGCCTTTGCTAAATATCTGCTGGGGGCAAAATCACCTAGATTTCCAAGAAGTACAAAAGTACTGCTCTTGGGAATTGTACTATTGTTTCATTTACTATTTACTATTGGTAAGTGCCCAGAGCTGGTCAAATTACTTTTATAGTTTTTTGTCTGGTAGAGATACAAATGATTTCTCTCTGGTAGAAAAGATATACTCAAAAGTTATGATTTTATTGCCCTGTTGGACATTCATCAGCATTTGCTCTAACTCAGCAAACTTTCCCAACCAACTATATAGTCTCTCTTCCTCCAAGGCTCTTTGAACCAGCTCTATCTCCTAAGTGTTCTCTCACTAGTGAGTTAAATCAACTATAATGTATCCTTACTTGATACTTGTATGAAAGTCAAATTTTTAAGACTTTTTAACTATACTTGGACAATCTTTTCCACTTTTAAAAAAAATATGCATGTCATCTTTTCCCCTAATAAACTACTTCTATAAGCCACCGAGTTACATGTGGGTTCCTGACTGCTACACTAACACTGTAATTTTTTTCCACTTAATGAATGATAAGAATTACATGTTTGTAGATAAAGAGAGAATCTATACAAACTCCATTTACTTAACATTTAAAAAAATAAAATTACTTAATTATGTAATTACTTTCCCTATAGAGGAAGACCACAATAAACGCAACAACCAGTAGATAAAACAAGCTTTCTTTCAGCCAAGAGAACAAATCCACAACTTTAAAAAGTAACCATCTCTAACCCCACCACCAAGCAGCACACATACACAAACTCATGCAGACATGCATGTGTGCTTCTACAGACATAAGGGTCCTTGGCTAATTTCTTCCTTCAGTAGTAACAAAACAGCTATGGTTGTGCGGGTATGAAATGAATGGTATTAGATTCAGCAATGAGACCTTGTAAATCTCACAGTTCTAAAACCAGGAGTAAAGGAATGGATTGCCTTTTATAATAATGTGTGACCATTACATCTAATGCTTTTCCAACACTCACTAATCTCTTTTATAAGACAGAAAACAGGTCTCTGGCTTAGGCAAAGTATCTGGCTGGAAATTTATAGCATAGTTTAGTTTTTATTTTCCAGGTATTTATTTCCCAGTTACCTTTACTTACAACAAATGATACTGGTTTTCCATTTTCCTCGTAATAAATTTAAATTTAAAACAAATAAAATAACATAATAGTACAGTTGGTAGGAGGATATGGCAAAACTTATGAATGTGTTAAGTGAATAACTGAAGTTTGGGGAACACTCTGATAGAGAAAACTGATATTTAAAATGGAACTTGCTTTATAATTGTTTGACCTCAAGCTTTCTTTTTAGTGAATTGTTAAAAACAATCATCTTCTCTGGACAGCAGTCTTAAAGCCAAAGTAGTGAGGAAAGACCAACAGTTTGAGGGTCAGGAGAACCTTCCATTCATATTCTGGACATGTCATTACCTGGTTATGAAGTCCTAACTAGGTAAACCCACTGAACTACAACTTTATAATGTATAAAATTCAGAATACATGATTTCTAAGGATCCTTTAGACTTTAAAGTGCAGAGATTGGCTACTATGGTTACACTGATTCACGCTCTTTTACACTCCTATTTTGCATAGTAGAGTTTAGCACTGATTGATTTTTAATTATTTCATGCCTGCTAGTTTTGTCTTTCCAGCAATACTGTAAGATTGTTGAAAAGAGGAATCACATCAAATCCTTCTTTTGTAACTTAAGGAGTAGTTTATGCAATATTGGCCCAAGTCAATTACTGTGTGGTCATTGTTTGGTAATTGGCTAGCTTTTAGCATTCAGCAGAAATCTGATGAGTGTTTTTATTAAAAATAAAGTGACATCCATAGAAATAGTGTAAAAATTGGAAAATCGTTTAGTTCACTATTTTGTGGACAGTTTATTATATAAGCACATGGTGATGAATTAAAATTGTTCCAAAATATATAAACTTAGGCTACTAGTCAAACATACCACATTCAGAAGAGAACTGAAAAAGATGCATTTGGTGAATTTGTAACCTAAAGAAATTGTCTAAATGGCTACCATATTCTAGAACTGTGCTGTCCAATACAATGTTATTAAGCACATGTAGCTGTATAAATGGGGGAAAAAAAAAAAAACCCAGTTCCTCAATTGCCCCAGCCATATTTCATGTGTCCATGGTTATCGGCTACCATATTAGACCTAAAATATCGTAGGTTACTTCCATCACTGCAGAAATATCTACTGGACAGCACTTCTCTAGATCATCTAAGAGAGGTTTTTTATTTGAGAAGATAGTTCAAAGGGAGCTGAGTTGCTCCAACTCACTTCTCAACCAAGAAAAAGCCTGGGCAAAGAATTTGCTGTAAGTATCAGGGTCCAACAAAATGGAGATGTGTCTTTTATTAATTTTGTATGTTTATAGATTAAACTATTCTAAGTGGAACAAAGGAATACCATTTGTAAATACGAAAGTCAAGTAAGGCAATACAGAATAAGTCTTCATTGGAAACGACTTTTATATTTCTCTAAGTAAGCCTACCAAAATCTATGGCCAGGACGTATGTAATATATACTTGGCAGAACTTGCTTTTCTAGTTTAAATTTTTATGCCAAGGATCCAGGTCTTCAGAATTCTAGTTGAAAAAATAAGAAGCAATTTTGAAATGATTCCTATAGCTTAAGGGATGACAACCCCTATCAACACCACCATGCCCCCTCCAAGCAAAATTAAATTAAATTAGAAAGTATAGGATAAACAAAAATTAACAAATACCAGCTCAACAAATATAGTCTATAAATGAATTACCAGCAAAGATACAATGCATGCAGCCAAGTATCTATCCATATAATATATATATATGGATATATAGAATATATTCATATATATATGGATATTAGAATATATATATTCTAATCAATATATGTATTCCAATCTCTTATACAGAAAAAAAAGTGAAATTCTAGCAGATCACTAACTCGGGATATTTGGTCCTATAGACAATCAGCTATGTGTGGGACTGGGTGTTTGGAAAAGATGTGGTTAGAAAAAGGGTGGGTAGATGCCAAAGCATAAATGAGGGCCCCAGCCAAATCTGTTCTCTTACCCTTGCATCTCTGTTTGCTCCCAAGGAGTAGCCCAGGACCATGGGCAAACTGACCACCACAGCGGAAGCAGTGTGGAGAGAGGAGGTGTGTCCTTAAGGAGGTAGAAGCTTCATATTTGTACAATGTTTTAAAAATCATTGACAGGTGTCAAATCATTATTTGTCAACCTGGTTTCTATTATTTAAAAAGTTCTAAAAAATTCTATTGGACCAGAAGTGTAAGAATTACATTATGAATTTACCTCTGTTTCTTATTTGTCTCTGTCTTTAATAAAACTAGGTTGCCCAGAAATTTTTGTTCTCTGAAAGTCCTATATAAACAGGTGTGGCATTTTCTTATCTCAAAACCGTAGATATTCTCACAGCCTCTGAAACCAAGTATGGGTCGCCTTCCTGCTTTGCACCAGGTCTCACCCACACTTGATTTCATGGGCCAGGAGAGCAGATCTGGAAGTTCTTACAGAGGTCTGAAGTCAGGAGAATCAGCAGAAGAAGGTAAAAGAATAAAGCAAGAGAAGATACAGCAAAATCATTGGATAAATAATATTTTACAAAAGAGCTGGCATAAATGGCTCAGAGGAAGACATTTCTGGTACAATTTTCCATTCAGATTATCTGTACTGTCTCCAAAATAATTTGTAGTGACAAGTAAACATCCAACTCTTGATTTATTTTATATATATATTTCCTTACTGCCTATTTCCTATCATTTAGGAAATTCAACTACACAGTTTTATCCAATGTACTTTATACCAATCATTCCAGACTTAAATGTCTAACTTTCTCCATGGTCAAATTGTATTTATAAGGCCTGCACTTCCATATAGTCCATCTAATGTTGGCATATATGTGTATGTGCTACCAAAAGAAAAAAGATATAAAAACACAATCTAAGGTATATTGCCAAAACATAAGTCCACTGAATTTCTTCATAATACTTAAAGCTTCACCTGACAAATTTGATTTTAGAAAATGTAGAACTTTCAAAAAAATCATACTGTATAAATTCAAGAAATTCTGAAGACTTCAGTAATTTCTATTAATTTAGGATATTACACATATGTATCACAATCTTTCAATATTAAAAGGAGAACAGAAACCAAGTTACAGAGAAAAACCATGCTGACATGACTTACTTCAAAATTAGCAAAGTACAATTATGGTTCACATCAAAGAACCAAATGAAAATAAAATCATAGATGTGTGACACAGTAGAGCTGAAAGATACCTTAGAAATAAGCCCCATAGTCCAATTCCAATACCAATTATTTAGAGACAGCAAAGCAGGATTTATTTGCCCTCATTTTAATCTGAATTTGGAAATGGGACACCAGAGATTGCTGAAATCAGTGGTCTGTGTCAGTTCAATGTGCCCAAGCTTCATGCTTTATGTACCCTCCAAAAAAAAAAATGACAAGCTAAGGGCATTTCATGCCCAATGCTGTGGCCCAGAAAGCCCCTCACTCCATTCCCTCCCTGTTCCTACTCAGTTCCACTTCTACCTGATTCTTGGCTCAGCTTCAACTTATCATCAACCTTGCACCAACATTTAAACCTGGTTTTTGTATTTTGATCTTCAGTGTCCTCTAAAAACTCAGTTTTGTACTTGCTTCTTTAGCTTTTATCTTTCTGACATCTTGAGACAGGAAGACCCATTTTGTCTGGGTCTCCCACCCCCTCTAGGACCACCAGCGTCACCACCCCTCAACTCCCAACACACCATGAGCTCAGACCCTGGTATAGACACTCTACCCCTCAAGTAAGCCTACCCCATTGAGAGAGCACCAATGTTAACAGTTTCTAGTTCTTTACAAGGCAATTGGACTTTACTTCTCAAAACACTATACTTTAATTCCTAACTGGCATTTCACTAACATTAACTTCTTTGTAGAAGTTTCATGTCAAGGTAGCCTTTGCTCAAAGGACACAGGCCACATAATAGGGTCATTGCACAGACCATCAGTAATACATGATGTGTGGGATGTGGGGTGAAAGAGTAGAACTAATGACACAAGAGATGAAAAGGGATGCACCATTGAGCAATTAAAATAGTATTATACTGAGCGAAATAAGTCAATCAGAGAAAGACATGTGTCATATGACCTCACTGATATGAGGAATTCTTAATCTCAGGAAACAAACTGAGTATTGCTGGAGTGGGGGGTGGTGGGAGGGATGGGGTGGCAGGGTGATAGACATTGGGGAGGGTATGTGCTATGGTGAGTGCTGTGAATTGTGCAAGACTGTTGAATCACAGACCTGTACCTTTGAAACAAATAATATATGTTAAAAAAATAAAAAAGAAGATAGCAGGAAGGGAGAAACGAAGGGGGAAGAAATCGGAGGGGGAGACGAACCATGACAGACTCTGGACTCTGAGAAACAAACTGAGGGTTCTAGAGGGGAGGGGGGTGGGAGGATGGGTTGGCCTGGTGATGGGTATTAAAGAGGGCACGTACTGAACGGAGCACTGGGTGTTATACGCAAACAATGAATCATGGAACACTATATCAAAAGATAATGATGTAATGTATGGTGATTAACATAATAATAATAAATAAATAAATAAATAAAATAGAATGAGCCTTCCAAGAAGAGGGAGAACGATGTTCAAAGGCAAGAGATATGAAAGTTTAAGGAGCTCCTAGAAGTTCACTCTCACCAGAGAATAAGGGAGGGCCTGGGAAAAGATGCAGAAAACTGGTGGAAGATTAGGATTGCACGGACCACACTGGGATAGGCCATGAACACAATGCCAGAGAATGCGTGTGTTTTACCAGAAGTGATAAGATACTAGTGATTAGTTAGAAAGCAGGGGCAATGTTCAGGTGAAAAGGAGTAGGGCCTGAATCTGGATTTGTAGCAGTGAAGGGAAAGAACACTGAACATCAACAGAGGCTGAAGTCTAGGTGTTGGATGGAGGGAGAACGCATGATGACACTTGGGTTTCCAGCTCATCTGAACATGGGGTTGTGATGCCATTGATTGACAGCAATAGAGAAAACACAAAGAGGTTTAAAGAAGGTAGACAATGAGCTTGATTTAAAATATGGTAAATTGGAAACAACAGATTTGAAAACACTGGTTTTTCAAGACAACCCAAGGACATGTAGACAGAGTGATGACTGGAGGACAAAAAAACAGGTACCCCAAATATAATGTGATAAGAAAGTAAAGGGAAAAAAAAAATCAAGAGAAAGAACATACTAACTTTTGCACAGGCCATAGGAAGTCATATTATCATACTAGAAATATTTTAACACAATATTTTTTGTATTGTGTTATCAGATCTCACTTTTTAAATATTTTTGATGTTCACATAGAAGATATTTACCTTTTTGTTATTTTGAAAGCAAAGTTCAGCTTAGTTTATAGCAAGATTGCAACAATTTCCAACCATACACATACAGGTCCATAACTGAAGTAAACACTGCAATATAGTTTTATATGGATTTCCTCATAGTATAATTTACCTTGGGGACCTCTAGTAATCATTTGCTTTACTTACTTTACGCTGTTTGGTGTAAAAATTGCTTTGCTCCTATTCACTCAATAAGATTCCTCCATGAAATCAATTAGGGAAATAAAATAAATTTGTAGAGCTCATTTATGCATACACATCACAGAAAAGAAGATTCCTTCTCGTTCTTGCTTACTCATCATCTTTACTTCAGGACATAATGCTTTGTCCATAATCAGAATTAAGTTTCAATATAATTCTTGAGAAATACAGCAATTGAGCAGATCTCTCACCTTGCCTGTGGCCCTATCCTCCCCACTTCATTACTATTCACAGTACTGCATGGATTACATGCAGATCAGTCTCATCAGTTTCTGCATTATGCTTTGGACCCCTAACATTATTTCCAGGAAAGTTTGATACATACCTTTCTAAGAACAGGTGACCATCATACAGAGAAACTGAACTTTAATATACAGACCCCCATACACACATACACATAAACACACCATAGGGAGCTGACAGTATGTGAAAAGTAACCAGTCACCTAATCTTTATTAAACACAGCACACACCTCACCTCCAAGGACTAGGAATCCTTAAACAACAACAAAAAAAGGCTTTTTGCTGCAGATTATTTTAGATTTAGCTTCAGGATCAAAGGGATAATTTTATTTTATTTTATTTTATTTTATTTTATTTTAAATTCTCGGCCTTAACTTAGAGTTTTTTCCTTAGATAACCTCTTCCTCTCAATGCTGATTTTTTTTTTTTTTTTTGTATCCTGAAGCCTTGGGTTGAAGCAGTCTCAACATACAGAGATGGCTTCATTGAACCGTTTTTTCTGGATCTTCTGGAATAAATCAACTTTTATAACTCTAACTCCAAAGATTTCATGTCATCTTAAATCTTTGAATGCCTGAATGTATTCTTTACTCCACCAGTAATTACTTTTTAAGGAAAAAAAGAAAAAAGAAATATTACCTATTTGATGGTTTCACCCAGTCTGAGACATTCATTAATCTTTCACTTCAAGTACAGTATTAGATTACTCTCCCCACTCACAATCAAGTCTTGATTTGGGATGACAGTGTTGAACCATCAAGACACTGTTTTTAATCAGCTACTTTTGAAGGTCAACAAATGAATAGTCCGATTATTTCAGTCCTTTGTAACTCAGATACAAACACTTATTCTGTTAGCTATGGAAAATATTAGTGAGAAAGGAGGTTTGCTAGTAACAAGCAAAATTGCAACAGCATCATTATACAAGCTACATTTCTATCCATCCCAGACTACTCCAGAGCCTTGTAAATTCCCCAACTACAGTGGCTAAGAGTTCTCTCCTATACAAAACCGTACAACTGGACAAATGGTTTGCATACTATTTGTAAATATGTTTTTCCATTTCCTGGGGGTAATATATTTAAGAATTATTAAAAGAAAGTAGCATAGTCCCTTGCTCCTTTGAAAAGCCTCACCAACTTTTAAACAATGTACTTTCAACTCTAGCTATAAATGAGTTAAGAATAATTCCACTAGGGAAAGAGAGTACAAATTAAAAATCTCTAGTTATAAATTTTGTTCTTTTAAACAGAGAACATAAAAAAGCAACTGGCATGTGAAAATCCTTTTACTATTATTTTATCTCTAGCCTTCTAGTATCAGAGTTTGAATTACTTATATTAGCTCAAAATAATGTCCTCTCACTGATGCTATTTTGCCCTCTACAAATATATTAAAAAATTAGGAGCCCTATCAGAAAATTAGGACACTTCCTCTCCTATCCAATCAAACAGGAAGGTTAATAATTTTTCCACCTTGAGGCACTGCCAATTTATCAGCTCTGGCTGGAGGCCCCTGTCCAAACCCAACCTTTCTATACTATATCCCCAAACCTCATTATTTCAAACCATTCCTTCAAATCTCTAACCCTTAAAGCAGTGAGTGGTCCTAAATCCTGGCTGCACATTAGACTCTCCTGGGAAGCTTTTACAAAATATGGATACCTAGAAATTCTGATGTAATTGGGCTGGGATAGGACTTAAGCATCAACGTTTTTATAAGCTCTGCAGGTGATCTAAGGTGCATACAGATTGAGAGAACCACTGCCCCAAAGCAGTCGCCTAGTAGCCCCATCATGCGTTTTTACTGCCTATTTCCCCAAACTGTACATCTAACCACTTTCCCTTCACAAACACATAGAATGAGAGATCAAAGCACTCTGGTTTCCAGTACACTTCTATCAAGTAATTTGAACAACCTCACGGCATTTTCTGTATACAAACAGAATAGGACTTCTGTATTTTCTATATTCAAACAACATATTTAAAAGCAAGTAGTGAAAAAAAAAACAATAGCAGAAAACAAATGTCCATTATACACGCCCTCGAATATTCAAGTACTTTGTTTTTCCAAACCAGATTTCCACAATTTCCTCCCATGCCTACTATTTCCCACCATTATTCATCATTAATTAAGAAAAAAAAAAAAAAACACAGAAAAATCCACCTTGTTGGGATAAAGATAAAAGATGGAGATCATGTGCCTTAGAGATGTGGGGTAGATGAATACACTAGTATCCCCTAATGAGAACTGCACTACCCTATATCTTTTGCCATGTGACTTTATAGTCTGTCCATTGAGATGTGGACTCTTTCCACCTCTTAAAATTGGACTGGACTTAAAAAGGTTGGGGGAGGGGGGTTGGCTGGCATTATGATTTGCTTTTACCAAAGAGAATGTGATGGAAGTACCACTGTGTGACTTCTCAGGCTAAGCCTTAAGAGAACTGCAGCTTCTGTTTTTGCCCTTTTGGAATGCTTCCACTATCATCTGAAGAAACCTATTCTAGCCTATCAGCAAATAAGATGCAGCATAGAGGAGGGTGCCACAGCCAACAGCCTGCATCAACTGCCAGGCTTGTGAGATTCTTTTGGATCACCTGGCCTTGGTTGAGTTGTCAAATGTCTACAGCTGCATGAGTGAGCCTAGCTAGGCAGGATCATTGGTAAGAGGTGCAGAAGAACCCACCAGTCGAGCTAAACCCAAACTGCAGAATGATGAACAAATAAATGGCTGTGATTTCAAGCTAGTAAGTCCTGGGGTGGTTCGTTATGTACCAAAAGATAACTGATATGGAAGTTTATGTAATATTCAAAGAATTGATGAGTACTGTACTTGTTTTTATACATATCTGTTGTATGCAATTTGTAAGTAACACATTTTTGAAGTCACATTTTAAAACACATCTTCATAAAGCGTTTTGCAGTTCAGTCTCTCTCCATGAAGCTTCATTAATACCATACATCTGCTTCTCATGTTCTGCCATGATTACTTGTAGGAAAATAAATAAATAAACAACTATCATAGCCATCTCTAAAAAAGTCAGTAAACAAATTAGCCTGAAGTTCCTCTGTAATTACTAATTATATAATTCACTTCACTTCCCCTTAGAGAACAAGGTATAAAAAGAAAAATTCCAGGAGGGATTAAAACAAAATTGTTCTGTTGCTGAACCTAAGGATATTTCCAAGCTTGGCTACCTCCGATAACTTTTACAAACCATTTCACTAAATATTCCACCTAATGGAAAAATCTCCTCAAAAACCTTTCTACAAAAATCATGGTAGCTGGACTATTTTGCAAATATTCCATTGGAATCTTCCTTCAGCATGGATCTAGGTTATGGCTGAAGGGAAATAACTTTATGGCTTTCTTTTCTTATTTTTGGTTTTGTATTGATTTTTGTAGTGATTTGGGGGGTAACTTGCTGTATTCATTTCCTATTGCTGCTATAACAAAATATGTTTAAACAACACAAATTTATCTCTTGTGGTACTAGAGGCCAGAAGTCTGAAATCAATTTCACTGAGTTAAAGTGAAGGTGTTAGAAGAGTCATAGTCCCTCTGGAACTCTACAAGAGAATCCTCGCCTGACCCTTTTCAGCTTCTAGAGCTGAGCTCCTTGCTTTCCTTAGTTCATGGCACCTTCTTCCATCTTCCAAGCCAGCAGTGCAGCATCTCCAATCTGTCTTTGCTCTTATCATCACATCACCTTCTCCTCCTTTGTGGTTTCCTCTCCCTCTGTTTCCCCCTTATAAGTACACTTGTGATTACATCATTGGGCTCACCTGGATGAGTCCAGGTAGTCTTCCCATCTCTAGATCTTTAATCACCTCTGCTAAGCCCCTTCTGCCACTGCCATATAAGGTAACATATTCATAGGGTCTGGAGGATTGGAATGTGGGTGTAGTAGGCATTACTTAGGCTATCACACTGCCTTTGGTTCTGTACTGTTTGGTACTGGGGTCAGGATTCTTCAAGTAACTTCTGTGTTGAACTAGCTCAGTTGAGGAAAAGTAATGAAAATCCTTAGTTTACACTTCCTACATAGTATAGACTAAACTTCCCACTTAAACCAAGTGACAAGTTATCATTGAAGCTTAGCTAAAGCCAAAATGTGACTAGTTAAAAAGAAAGACTAGATAAAAGGCCATTGAGGTGGAACTGTTATTTTCCCAGCAATTTATTCTACTTAAAAATATGATTGTAAAAAAAAATGATTGTCATCATTTGCTTGCCAAGTTCAATAAAAACTTCATCTGGAATGGTTGCTTCAGGGAATGCTGGGTAATATTGCTTTTTGTTTCAATTTCAACACAAACACAATTCAGTAGTTTCCTGTTTAACTTTAACTATCACTTTTTTAATGTATTCTTACCTAACACAGTTTCATTTTATTAGCAGCATAAAAACAAACTCACACAATAATTTTTCCACTGACAATGTTGCCTACTTGAAGGCATCATAAACTTATAAGCACAGATTTATAATTCATACATTATTTAAAAATAAGATATCCTTAATACACTTTATCTGCAAAACAAAGTAATATATTTCCATTGAAAATTATGTTAGCAGAGAGAATGACTCAAGCATGTATGCAGAAGTATTCTAACCATATAACTAGATTATAATATTTACATGTATGCAATCTCATTGGCTCAGAAAATAAGTAATAAACTACTTTAATCTCTGCTAAAGGGAATATTTCATAAGACAAATCAGATAAAGAAAACAAAGCACTAAATGCAAATACTTGTGAGAATGATAGGAAATCAGATGTGCATTAAAATGTCTCATTATAGAATAGATAAGATAAACTTAAGAACATAATCTAAAGTACATTCAAAAGTAAGAGTGTGCAAATTAACTGTTCACATTTTAAGGTAGCTCTCAGACTGTTTGTTTTTCAGGTTATGGAAATAAATGATAAATGGTTGTAGTGGTTTTAAGAGTACAGATTTAGGAAAGTTAATATCCAAAGTCAAAATATATTAACCAAAGGTCAGAACCAATAAATATAAATTAATAGCAGTTACTATACAATATATTTAGCATTTTTCAAAAGGGCAAATATCAGTTTCTTAGTACTAGTGAGGGAAGAAACTTATAATCTTTATCCTATTCCCTCCCGAAATTTTACTAAAATCAAAATAAAGAGCTCAACTATAAACACAGAAGTGCAGAGAAAATAGGAGCTGGGACATCAGCAGACAAGATATGGCAGCCAATTCTGGAAGGAAGAATGTGGAAGGAAATGGGATACTGAGTTAGCCAGAGAAATTTCACTGCCTGGGGAGGGAAGGGGTATTTACCAGTCAGATGAAAACCACACGCAGATATACAATCCCTGCTCGGCTTAGGAATTAGTTACCAGGGACCTAAGAGGTCCAGGGTGCAGGGAGGGACTAAAAGCAGGAGGATTATTTTTAAGTCCATAGGAGAAAATTCAGACTCTCAGATCCTATTTTCCACTCAGACAGCTAATTAACTGCCCTTTCCCCACCCATACTGAAGATAGGAAGTTGATTCACTGAAAAGATTCAGGGACACCAGCTGGGGGTGGGGGTGAAGTACTGTACTGAAAACAGAGGTTAAATATATTTGTCCATATGGAATGAGAGCAGAGGATTCTTTTCTGGGGAAACTAAATGGACCAAGAAAAAAGAACTAGAGATTCTGACTGACATTTTTATGTCCTCCAAAAAAAAAAAAAAAAAAAAAA
>NC_138369.1:105574857-105671366 GCF_054177405.1 Leptonychotes weddellii | reverse complement strand
AAAAAAAAAAAAAGAAAGAAACTAAATTCATGTGTGTGTGTGTGTGTGCATATTTGTGTATGTGTATCCTCAGATATAAAAGAAGGAAAGATATGTAGATTTTGCACCTATGTAATCTGATCAGGAAACTAAACAAAAGCATTTAGAAATAGGAAAGAACTCTTAGAAATTAAAATGATTATCCCTTAAAAAATCCAATATAGGGCGCCTAGGTGGCTCAGTTGGTTGAGGTCATGATCCTGGAGTCCCTGGATTGAGTCCTGCATCAGGCTCCCTGCTCAGCGGGGAGTCTGCTTCTCCCTCTGACCCTCCCCTCCTCATGCTCTCTCTCTCTCTCTCATTCTCTCTCTCTCAAATAAATAAATAAAATCTTTAAAAAAAAATCCAATATAAAGGTTGAAGAAATCCCTCAGAAAGTATATAAATTAAGAAAATGATAAAAAATAGGAGATCAAAAACTTACATACAGTAGACAATCAATCCATGAGATCAACATCTAATTAATGAGAATTCCAGGAAGAGAAAAGAGAGAACACAGAGGATCAGAATGATCCAGGAAAACAGAATATAATTTTCCAGTACTGAAGACTTGCATTTCTGTATTAAAAGAATCAGCCAAGTGCAGAACACGAGTGAAAAAAGGCCCACATCAGGATACAATATTGTAAAATTTCAGAACACCAGGTGAAAGAAAAAATTAGAAAAGCTTTTAAAAATAACCAATCAGATACAACAGAGGTATTAGGCTTCTCAAACCAGAAGGTAGGTGAAAACAGAATGCAGCATTGCCTTTATAATTGTTAGGGGCAACTGTTTTCAACCTAGTATTCTATAAGTAGCCATATGATCAATTACCTGTGGGGGTATAAGAAAGCTTTTTTGAGAAAGCAAGGATTTTAAGGAATTCACCCCTCAATCAGTCTTTCTGAATAGTTACCAAAAAGTATTCTCACAAGATATAGGAGATTCAGAAAACAGGGAACCTAATATAAGGGAAAGACAGAAGCAATTCCAGAGCAGTGATGAAGAGAGATCTTAAGCAACAACTGTGCTACAAAGCCAAGGGAAACCAGCCCCACTGGAGCAGTGGCTAGAGGGCCCCAGGAGAACTATCTCTAAAGAGAAAATAGGACTGTTAAATTCCTTGCTAGGTTGATCTTACTAAAGGGGGCCTATAAGTTTTCTCTGAAAGTTTGTGCTAAATTAATGTTAGTTACAGAGGAAAATAAACAAATGAGAAAAATGAAGCAATTACTGGCTCCACAAAAAAATACTGATTTAATAACAACATGTAACATAAATTTTAGAGGATGGAAGAGAGAGAAAATGTATATAATGTGGAGAGGAGATAGACATGAAGTAAGGGAGCTCAAGTCACATTTTCTGTAGTAGGAAGATGGACCATAATTAGAATAGAAATATCAGAAAACAGCATTATGGTTATATTATTTAGAAATATAGAAACACATATGAGAAGAAACAGCTGTGAAAGAGTTGAAATTAGGTCTAGTCTAAGAAACAGAGACCAAGAAATGGGAGTGGTGGGTCAGCAGAGATCTTGTTAAAACAGGAATATTAGGCCTTGTATTACTCTGACTTTTAAAACTGTGAACAGGTACAACTTACATAAAATACAAATACATTTTTATAGAAAGCTAACGTCTAGTAAAAATCCTATAATCCACTAATGACCAGCTCTTTTCAATGCTTGTACTGAAGAGAGTAATCCAAACATGTTTTTTGACACTGTATACCAAATGTCACTTGATTCATTTGATTTCTAGCATTTCTAGGACTGCAATTGTAATTTGCAGTAGCTTCAAGATGGCTCTAAGATAATTCCAAAGCTTTCAGCATAAATTGGCCCTCTTAAAACACTGTGCATAAATTTTCTCAGGCTCAAGCTGACCAAATGGCAATCAAAATGAAACACAAACAGGGTGTTAATATTGTCTTATTGCTCAGTAAGCATGGGAGAAAACAAAACAAAACACAACTACCACTCACACCCTTAGAAGAAACAGTTTCCTGTTGGGATAATTATGTTGCCAAAATGTATTAATTCAAATGCAGAAACAAATGCATCTATTATGTGCCAGGCACTGTGCTAGGTAAATAGGTTATATAAGGATGTATAAGATGCAGTCACTTCATTCAAGAAGTTTAAAATGAAGGAAATTAAAACACTAGAAGTTCTCTTAACTGACTTCCATTTATGTAATTTGTCAGACTATCACTAGCCATCTCCTCCTTTAAACTCAATGACTGACATCCATGACACATTGAACACTCAAGCTAGTGACTGCTCTTTCACCATTAGTTTCTTAACCCACCATTGAGTTGTATGCCTATGTGGGGGAGGAAAAAATTATTCTACACTTTGAGGTTTAGTAGCTGGGTCTTCAAAATAAACTGACAAAAGACAGATTAACAACAGAAAAATATACAGAATTTATTAATGCATATACTGAACATACACATGGGAGAACTCAGTGATGAGTAACTCAAAGAAGTGGTTATAACTTGGGCTTAAGTAGCATCTTAACAAAGAATAATAATTTTGTACAGAAGTGACAAGATGAAGGAAAGAGGTCTTAGGCTTTAATGATGACCAATTGTAGTACGATAAATATATGGGGAAATTAATGGTAGGTAAAGGCTAGTTAGTAAGGTTTGTTTGTGTAGACAGATTCTCAGTGCCATCTTATTTCACCGATTAAATTGTTATCTACTTCTTGATATGGGAAATAGAGGACGAAACATCATCACAAAAATTTATATTCTTCTTTTAGAACATATTTATAATTATATAAATTTTATTACATGTTATTAAAAATTAAATTTGAGTATTAAATTTAAAAGGACTATTTAAAAGTTTTGGGGGCCTTGCTAAAGGTGAAAAGTTGAAAAAATGCTGTTGAATTAGGTATGAGAAAAAAGTCATAAAAACACAGAAGGATTTTTCACTTAACTTTGTAAACATCTTTACATTATCAGTTCTTTTTCAAGAAAATGAAACTGGATATTGATGAGAGAACAGAAGGCAAGCTGAGGACAAAGCAGAAACTGGCACCCCCTAAATCCCCCCCCACACACACCATGGGATATATGTGACATTTCTCAGGCACTCCTGGCTGCCCTAAAGGAAAAACAAATAGTTAACTTATAGAGACCACAATCTTGCAAGACCTGAGTCTTCCTCAGTTTACTTACAAAATCCTTAGCAATAGATTCCAGAAGGGAATGTAAATACAATTAAATGTCTTTATAACCTGCAGCCCATCAACAGATACTTGAAGTGGGCAGAGTGTAATGTTCCTCCAGGAAGTTCCCAACTATCTTAATGTTAATGCCTTACTAGAGGGGTAAACAACCTTAACTTGACAATGGCAAGGACTCCGGGATCCTGTGAGTCTTCTTTAGCATATGAAAGTTCTTTCAGAAACCTCCCTTTTTCCTCACCTCCCCCAACTCCATAGAATATAATCAGCCACCCCTCACAATCCCGGTGCAGCAGCCCTTTCTGCCCATGTGTCCTGTCCCCGTGTTTTAATAAACCACCATTTTGCACCAAAGATGTCTCAAGAATTCTTTCTTAGTTGTCAGCTCTGGACTCCACCCCACTGAACTTCACCTATATTCCAAAACCTCATCATATATGGAGAGGGTACAAAATGGATGTGGCTTATGATAAAAATATAACACAAAACATCCCAGAGAGGGCCTGAATTCAAAGAAAAAGTCTTAATTCTTCATAAAAAGATGAATCACCAGAAGTATATTTATATGCCTTAATTTAAAATAAATGCTTAAAGTTGTATGTACCATTAACTTTAGTTGTATGTATTATTTGACTTTCCATACTCTAACCACTGTGTCCATTACAGCCCTGATCTTATTGAATAAGAGAGCTTCCTCTGTTTGCAGGGGTCACTTGGGACTGGAGGGGATGTGTTTATAACAGATTCCCTTGGAGTGGTGATGGATGTGCTGTTCTACTCACATTCTTTCACCTTATGTCCCCAGCTGTGTTCAGTAAAACTAATTGATAATGTGTATTTGCAAGGTGGCTGGCTATGCTTAGCAAAAACAAACAAACAAAAACACAAAAAGCAAACCAAAAACTGACCCAATTTTAAGGATTTCATATAAGATCTCACCCTTTTGAAACTATTTTCTAAAGCACTGAGCTAAGTATTAACATAGAAAAAAATAAATTCTATTAAAGAAAAAAATGATGCAGATCATCAAGAAAAGGAACATAAAATAGAATTGAATATTAGAACATCAGGTTGGAATGATCTTTGTCGTATGACCTATTCAATTCATTAAGACAGAGCCATACACAAAACTGAAGAGGAAAGGGAGAACACAGTTCTAAGTGCCCAGGGCAGTAGTGATTATTTTCTGATGGCAATGGAAAATATGTCATCTCAAAACTTCACCTGTTGGGTCAAAGGCTTTGATTTTGGCCATCATAAAGAGAGGTTTCCAAGCTATAGTATATCCTGTGTGATAACTTAGTTTTCCTTGAAATGACTCAAATATTTCAAAATAAATATGGCAGCAGCTTATAGTTTACTTCCTTTGAGTATTATTCAATTACGTTTAATTAAATTAGAATATGTTAACTCAAATAACTGTTTTAACTCTATTTAAAGAATGTCACAATCCAGTCTTGCAACATAAAACAAAGATCCTTCAATTTTATGGAATATATCTCAGAAAACTCAGTTATATTCTCATTTTCTATCAATTTTCATTACAAAATCAAAGGCATTGTCCCACATGGTAAATTCATACTAGATTGGCCTAAAACATTGTGTAAATTATGAGTTGAACTTGAAGTGTTATGACAATTGTCATAGACGAATATATTTGGCCTCACAAGAGTTGGAACACTGGCCTAACAGTTTACTTCATTTTCTGCATATGGTTTTACAAACAGCTGAAAATTCCCCTCCCTCATCAGTCATTCTTCTCTTCTGGGAGATCTAGTCCTTTCTCCATGCTACTCCAGGTTCCAGATTTGCTCTCTACTTTTGTCCTCATAAGAGTTGGCTAATAAAGCTAACCTGTAATATCACAATTCCCCACTGTGGGGTCACATGAAATAATACTCACTAAATATTCTTAATTTTGAAATGATGAATTACATAAAATAGGGTTTCTTTTCAATTCTGTAAATATTAAATTCTGTGTATTGGATTAGAACATAGGAGATATATCTTTACTCTTTTTGAAAGAGAAAAATTTACATTCATATCCTATAACCTAGGTTAACTGGTCTGGTGTTTTACAGAATTGCACCCTTTTTAAAAAAATATATATAAAGAAATTAATAAAATCTCAGACTATAAGGACATTTAAAAATAGTTATTTCTATCACTCACACTTGAACTCTTTTTACAATTCTTTTATCAAGAATTTGTTCATTGGTTTCAACATTTCCCAGAAATAAGGAATTTTACCTTCTGATTCAGCCCCATTCCATTTTTAGAAAAAATTATTACAGAATTTTTGTGAGAGAAGAAACTAGTCTCCCTATTCTTTTGATTCTTATCTAGATACCACTTTTTTTCTTAAGGCAAGCCTCTGTAATTCAAAGTCAACCATTTATTTCTCAAACTTTTCCTCTCTTTTCTATTGTCCCAGCCATTTACTTAAAGAAACAATGAGACTTCAAGTCATGCTCCCAAAATCTTCAGTTTCCTGCCTCTATCTTTAGAAATACCAAAGATATCTTCTTAGAGTTTTCACATATTATTAAGTGCTATTAGTCTCACTACTTAAATATGCATTTCAGCAAATTCTACCTCATAACTTTACTTATTCTCTTGTGCATATAATTATCATGAGTCAGTTTAGTTCTATGAACAGTTGCATGTATGTCTCTCACTCAAAAGAGAATCTCTAATTACAACCAGTTACTAGTTTGAGAAGAAGAAATAAGATGTCACAAAGACACATTTTTGAATCCTTAAGTATGTCACTAATAATTTAGCAGTTGGTTTTTCACCAAGAGATGTAAAAGCAAACAAATAAGCAAATCTAATGTTCTTTACCATGCAATCAATACAGATGGTTACCAGGGTAAGTGATTACTAATAAAGTTGGTTCTACTAATGGGAAACATTCTAACAAACTGAAATGGATGGTAGTAAAAAGCAAGAATTAGATTGTTTTTAATAGAATTTTTCTTCTTCATCAACATAACAGTTTTGTATTAAAAACTGTCAAAATTTCTATGTCAAAAATTAATTCCAAAATATGATCTTACCAAACATGAACATTTCATTTTAGTGGATTCATGTTCATTTAAATAAGGGACAACAAAGTTGTTTTCTAAGGAAGAGAAAAGTCTGTCACTTTTATGATCCTACAATAATAATGTTTTAGTAAATGCCCTCTTACAACTGTAAAACACTTAACAAAGTATTCAATTATTGCTATTAATTTCTCTCAAAGTCAATTTCTCTGTATATTTGAGACAGTTTGTTTTACATCTAGCATCAGTCCGCATTTAAATCTTCCATCCTAGAAAAATTCAAAATGAATTTGTTTATTGAAGGTTCAAGGTACAGCAACTTGTTCTCCAGATTTTATATAGGTACTGTCATGATTAATTTGCTTCAGCCTTTTTGTATTACTTTGTTTTGCTGATTTGGCTTCATTTTCTAGTCCTTACCCGTTCAGAATGCACTCTATTCTGTCCTTTGTGGATCGATCTACAGAAACATGCTACCTAGCAACTGCTCAGCTTTTCTATCTGCCGTTGCACAAGTAGTTGAAGTAAAACATGTAGAGGTTGGAAATTTGATGGAAAAAAAATATATTTTTTCCTTCTTGTCCATAAAAAAAGAGAAGATGTATTCAGCCAGAAGTACTCCAAGTAACTATATCAAGTAGAGCCCCCCCCAAATCCCTCATTATGAGGAGAGTGATAAAATCTTTTTGATGGAGTTATCCATTATCTATGATGCAGACATGTCAGTGGCCTAGAGAGCAAGCAGGCGTGTGTCCAATCATGGTCATGAAGAGGACCTGGAGCTCTGTCCAGAACCAAAGAAACTCATGTTAATTTATCAGCAAAGTCTTTGGTTATTTCTTAACAACTCTATATTGTTCTACATGAACTTTTCCTTCAGTCAAATGAAATATTATACCATGCTGGCATTTTCCAGTTGAAGTTGAACATAAAAGCCAAATATCATTTAAAAAACTTCATATTTTTGAGAGTTGCAGAAAGTTGTTCCTACCTAAAAATGTTTCCACCTCTGAATTATTTATGAAAATTATTTCCATACCTGAGTGGGTATGACATTTTCAGCTTTACTGTTAAGAGCACAATTCAACAACCCCTTTTATGAGGCTTTATGAAAAATGAATATGCAGATGTGGTTGTGCTTTCACACAGATGTAGGGAGGGGAATCTACTTCAAATTATATGCATAATATGCTTATGCTAGGTAGCACATAGAGAAAAAAACAACACATTGTATATTAACACATAAAACAAGCTATTAGAAATAAGTGACAAAATTTGCACTACAGAAGCAGATAGTATGGCTTAGTGTCCCAAGATAGGCTTTGCATTCATACAGACCTCAGTTAGAATTCCATTCCTGCCTCACACTAGTATGATAAATTTAGACAAGTCTCTTAACCTCCCTGAGACTCAGTTTTCCCATTGTAAACTGGGGATAGCAATGTACACTTTATCAAGTTATTATGAAGACTAAATTATATCACTCTATTCATTCAAATTTCATTCAGTTAGTCTATATTATGACATATGTCATGCAGTATTCTAGGTACTAGGGATGGAGCAATGAATCAAAGATAGACCACTGAGGAGGTGATGTTTATGCTGAAACAATGAAGGATAAAAAGGAATCACCCAAGCAAAGAGCACTCTAGCCTGAGACGCCAGCAAGTGCAAAGGCCATATCTCAGAAGGAGTTTGACAAGAAGTAACGGAATGGAGGCCAGTGTGGCTGGCAGATCACAGAGAGTGAGGAAGACAAGTTTGGGGAGACAGGTAAGGCAAAACGTATAGGACCTTGTTGCTTGCTTGGTCATAGTTTATTAGGACCTGTAAGTTTATGGGCACACAGAAAGTTTAATCTTTCCAGTATGAAAATTAATGTTGTTTAAAAAATCAGAGCCATCTATTTATTCATCTCACTCATCTTTTCTTTCTCCAGGGCTAAGACGGCTTGACCCATAGTATCAATTTTACCTAATCTATAGGACCAATTTTGAAATCAAACAAGAAATGTGAAAAGACTACAGAATGCAAGATGAGTTGACACTTCACTGGGCTACAGATTCCAATCATGGTTGCCAGCATCCTACCCAAATGTCTAGATGGGACCAGTCATAACTCACAGGTGCTGTGCCCTATGAGCAGATGAGACAGCCACAGTGTTGCTAGATAAGATATACCCCCACCACAAGAAATAAAACTATACATGCCCAGCTGGAGAGAAGCAGGATTGGGGTAGAGAGCATCCAAAAGATTGAACATTTTCCTAACAAATACTGAGTAATCCAAAATAAATCATTAAAACTGAAAGCATCAGTGATGCTCTAAGCTGACAAATTTAAAGTTTGTTGCCTAGCCATGATGGGGTTCAGAGTATGCTACCCTAAAATATACCACTCTGGCATAAAGATTATTTTGTGTTGAAGGCAATTTAGAAGAACTAAACACAGGATAAGGTCTCTGTCTGCTCTACTCACCGCCCCCCCGCATATGCCTGAAAGCAGAACATAAATTCCACTTGTGAAGGTGTTCCCCACCCACTTCCCATACCAGGGAGGGTATAACAACCTTATCAATGGAGACAAGATGACACTAAGAGTCTACACAAACAAACCTTGCTAACTGGCCCATACCTACAATTAGTTTATCCATATATATATCCTTCCTACAATTTGTCACCTCTAGGAACTCAAAAGAACTTTTCCTTTGTCTTGACACTTCTCTACAACTTTACTGTTCTTCTATTAAGATGCTATATAAGCCCAAATGGTTTTTTTTAAGATTTTATTTATTTGAGAGAGAGAGAGCATGAGCAGGGGGAGGGACAGTGGGAGAGGGAGAGGGAGAAACAGATTTCCTGCTGAGCAAGGAGCGTGGTGTGGGGCTCAATCCCAAGACCCTGGGATCATGACCTGAGCTGAAGGCAGTCATATAAACCCAAGTTTTAACCACCCCTTTGAATTACTCATCACTGAATTCTGTGTATGCACAATGTACATGTTTATGAACTCCATGTTTCTTGTAATATCTTTTGTCAGTCTAATTTGCAGAACCCCAGCCAATGAATAAAGATGGATAGAGGGGGAAAAAGGTCAAGTTTTTCCTCCCTTCACCCATCTACCTCACGTTCAGTAGGATGAGGGCTCATTAGTTCTTAAAAATAAAATCAGAAACAATTCTATTTATAAGTCTGCTAATAATTTCTTTATAGCACATATATAAGACCTAGAGTCATTTCAATCTGTGTGCATATTATATAACAAAATGAAAATACAATATATGTGTGCTTAAACAGAGTTCTGTGTTGAGAATCCAAAAACAAAAAAGGCAGAGCATATTCACAATGTACTTTAAGCATTAAGAATTTTCAATCAAATTTTAATTCCAGCTGTTTATTTGTAATAAAAACACCTCAAAATCATTTAAGTTTAAAAACAACAAAAAGACTGATGACTTAATTGTACCTGTAAACTTAATATATAAAAATGGAGTAAAAGACTTCTTAAAGAATAAAATATTTATTTCAGTTGATTTCTCGAACCAATCCAATACATCTTTTCCTCTTTCATCTGTAATGTTAATATTATAATTGTTTCACTTATGATTTTTCATTTTCATAGCTTCTTTTCTCTGAAGTAATCCTTTTCTGGGAGAGGAAAGATAACCTAATAGATTTTTCTATTTTTAATTTCATACGTTCTGTGAATTTTTAATGCTAATGCTTTAAAGAATCCCTCTTATTTAAATAAGATATTTGATAAAAAATATTCCAGATAATCTTTCCACTAAATCTTTAACAGCAAAGCTTTAAAAAAAAAAGTTATTACCATATGTTCTTTAATGCCTAAAGCAAAGATCTAGTATGGAATTGAGAATCATAATGAGGTCAATCTCAATTCCATCAATGTTATGTTCTATTAAAATCAAATCCAATCACATTCCTCATTTCAACCCAGCATGGCTTGGCTTTGAGGTATGTTCAGAAATGCACTTAAATTAGAAGAGAAACATTAACATTTTATCATATGAATACCACTAATGGCTCAGGAGATTAGCAGTAACACATTCTGGAGACTTCCTCCACTGAAAATGTACTTTTAATAGTATTCTCACACACCTAACTGTAGCTGTGGGAGGTGTGGTTTCAACTAACAAAGTTCAGGAGCTCTTGATTAAAAAAAAGAGAGAGAGAAGGAGAAAGAAAGAAAGAAAGAAAGAAAGAAAGAAAGAAAGAAAGAAAGAAAGAAAGAAAGAAAGAAAAAAAATAACTATCAGTGAAAACCCTTTAACCAGAAACCAAGTTCCATTTGCTATTTCACCAGAAAATGATTCTTCATTTACATCATCCCCAATTAAGTGAAATGAAGTGTTGCAATTCTAGGGTGAATAATGGTTCATCCTAGATTATCTATGTTATAATTAATTTTTTTATTTTTAGGAGGATTTTTTGGGGTGTGAGAGGAGGAGTTTTAGATTTTCTCTGCTGCCTTATTAGGAAATACAAATTCATTCCGATCCTACTACTCTATTTTCTATTCTTTACCTGTGTAGACATATAGCCCACAGGCTTAAAACATTCACTTTTGACAATCTTAATTTGAAGTCTGAAGAAGGCTGGTCTCAATATAAACAGTTTCAGAGTTAATCCTATTCTATATGCCAACAATACATGCATCACTGAGAACAAGGAAATATGATGGATAGTCCTTAATTTATAGCGGGAATGTATTCTTTAATACTTTATGTCCTTTGAATGAATTCAATTTCTTGAGTGCCTAAATTATAACTGGCACTGTTCTAGATGTCAGATATAGAAGCCATGGCCTAATGGAGATAGTAATATATACCTAAAGACCAAAAATGCATGGAATTAAAGACCTTTTAAGCTGTAAGTTCTCTTAAAGGTCATGAAGAAAGAGTCATTTTACATTTGTAGGAACTAAAGCCCAGAGAGTTTAAGTGCCTTTGCACACACCACAAAGCTAATTAATAGTCTGCTGGGACTAGACTCCAGAAGCCTGACTCTCAGCCATTGCTCATTCTGAATACGAACTGAGAGAAAAACTGCAGGGAGTGGATGTTACCATACAAAGTATGCAGACATCAATGCTGTAAAAACAGTGTGGAAAAGACTCAGGGAATAGCCATCTTTTCTCTCTGAATTTCAATTACTGCTGAAATCACCTGCTCTTGGAGTCTTAATCCCTAATAATTTAAGATGAGCAAATGTGCATTATTCTAAAGTATGTTGAAGTAGGGGTTCCACTTATGCACATGAAGGAAACCAAAATATATCACCTCAAGATCTGCCTCTTTGACATAAAAATTATTTTGAGCTGAAGACAATTAAGAGATAGCAAATGTAGGAAAAGCTCTTTCCACTCCCCCCCTGCCATGTGTAAAGGCAGGATATAACTTCTCCTTTCACTGGAGACAGACTCCTATAAGCCCAGAGATGGCACCGGAGGAATCTGTGGACACACCTAACTCCATTAGTCCCCTCTCATGTATTTACCTTCCCACAGTCTGCCACTCTTGGAAGCCTAAAATCCCTCTCCTTTGTCCTGTCATTTTTCCCCAAATCTATTGTTCCTTGTTGAAGATGCTATAAAAACCAGAGTTCTAAGTCACCATTCTGAGTTACTTTTCATAGTTTTCTCCTGTGTGATCTGTGCTGCATGCATTAATAAACTGTTTTTCTTTTGTTAATCTTTTTGTTCAAGACATCTAAATTTCTTCATAAGTTTAAAAAGGCCCTCACCAACCTTAAGCTCCCTAGAACTGTGAGCTAAAGCATCAGCACTGAACTGGACCCTTCAGAAACACATAATACCACAGTTTCAGTTGAAGCTCCAGGCTTTTTGGGCATCAATTCTGAGATGTTTTTAGGAATGTTTTCTCAGAGAAGTCAGAGCATCTGGTGGTCACACATTGGCCAATGAAACTCTAAAACTGCTTTAAGCTCTGGAAACAAGTGAAAGTATGGAAAGAGAAGGCAGTAGGAAAAGGGAAAGCAAAAAAGTCAGAATTAGGAACTTTAAAGATAGAATGAATTACAGGTGTGAATGCCTAATTTTGAGATCAACAACAAATTTTTACTTTATTTAAAAAAAAATTTTTTTAAGTAGGCTCCACACCCAGCATGGAGCCCAACATGGGGCTTGAACTCATGACACTGAGATCAAGACCTAAGTTGAAATCAAGAGTCAGACATTTAACTGACTGAGCCACCCAGGCACCCCATCAACAAAGTTTTAAAAATATTTTCAAACCATTAGTTCTTTCCTTTGAAGGTTATTCTGTAATATTTAAAAATATATAACATATTGAACCTAGCACAATGAAAAATTTTCTAAACTATCATTTTTAAGAGCTCTAGAGAATAAATTAGGTTTATTTATTTTTATTAGTACACAAGTACTGTACTAAATCTATTGCCAACCGGTTCTTTATCCTAAATTTAAGTACCAGATATGTAAATGTACTCTTAACTATTTGGTCAGTAACTATGAAAAATGGTTCAAATATGCCTAGATGACTTAACAATTGAGGATAATTAGAATGAGATCTGTAGACCTTCATTTTAAAAAATGAGGAAAGGCAGAATGAGAGGATTTCTTCCCTGACTCCCTCACCCCCATGAAATGTTGAAATATATATATATATTTCCCAGAGATCAAGAGGGGGGGGGGGAGAGAGAGAAAGATTGAGAGAAAATAGAACCCTAGAGCTTAGAACAAAGGGTCAGCAACTCCAAGTGACTCAATCAGAACCCATTGAATTTTGGGATGGTGGCTAGAGGAGCTATAACTTCATAACTGAAACAGAGCAAAGCACATTTAAAAGCATTTTGTTAAAACAATGGATGAAGACAGTAAAATATTTACTATGGAAAAGGGATTGGTAGATGGAAATTCTTAAATATAGCAAATTTTTTTTTACTAATTTTAAGACTCACAAATTACATTAATATGATGTGTGTTTAGTGTGCTTCCTTAAAATTGCTTTAATTTAATATTCATAAAACATTTATGTAAAAGCATTCAGTGCATTACTCCTTACCTCTGTCCCCCAATCCTATATTTTTTCATTAAATCTCAAATAACTCAAACTCTAAGTTGCCTATTTGAGAGTTTTTCTGAAACCTAATCATTATGACAAATATACCTCACATATTTTCTGCTTTGTAATTTATCATTATTGCCCTTGTTAAATTGTTTCTGAAATCCAACCATTCTATTAAATTTTCCCTGATGTATTAAAAATTATGACTTCCCCCCAATTAAGAAACTTCCATGACTCACCCTTCACATGCCATTACCTGAAAGACACTCATTTGTTTTAACCTTACCAAGCATAACTTTTTTTTTTTTAAAGATTTTATTTATTTATTTGAGAGAGAGAGAATGAGAGAGAGCACATGAGAGGGGGGAGGGTCAGAGGGAGAAGCAGACTCCCTGCCAAGCAGGGAGCCCGATGCGGGACTCGATCCAGGGACTCCAGGATCATGACCTGAGCCGAAGGCAGTCGCTTAACCAACTGAGCCACCCAGGCGCCCACCAAGCATAACTTTTACAATTCATGTTAATATTTCATAGAGCCCGCATGTATTTTGGAAAGGCCACCATATTTTTTGTCTTATTCTGGATGGCTTTTGTTAATCTAATCAGATTGACAATGTCCAAATTACTAACACAAAGCTTATAGCACTCAACACCACATTTTAATACCAATTAATAGTTTTCTATCCATTTTCTATCTTAATGTAAGAAGGCCACAAATTCAATGCTCTGTATTTTTCCCCCCAATTATTAGTTTAATATCATCTTATAATAGATGGCACCTTACAAAATCTTGCAAGACCAAGAATGAAATTACTTGTAAAGGACCTCGTAAGCTTCAATGCTTCCAAAGGTTGGTGCCTTGCCATTACCTATGTCCACTAACCTAGACTTTTACTATCTAAGAAAAGAGTTTATAGGGCAAGATTGAGAGAATGTGTACTTTTTTTTTTAAGATTTTATTTATTTATTTGACAGATAGAGAGACAGAGAGAGAGGGAGCACAGCAGGGGGAGTGGAGAGGGAGAAGCAGGCTTCCTGCCGAGCAGGGAGCCCAATGCGGGGCTTGATCCCAGGACCCCAAGATCTTGACCTGAGCCGAAGGCAGAGGCTTAATGATTGAGCCACCCAGGCACCCCGGGGAATGTGAACTCTTTAATGATAAATTTTTAACAAATTATATATAAGTGGGATCATGTAAGATGAATTTATAAATAATTATTTTTAGTTACCAAAGGATGAGGATCTAGTCAAGAATATGTAAGCAACTGATGGGAATTAAAATGGAAATGAAAGAAAAGGAAAGGAAAAGGAAAAAATAATCCCTACCATGTTTTCTAACTCTCCCAATGCATGAGCAACACTAGAAATGACAGAAATACATATATATATATACATGTATATATATATATACACCCACCCCAGATCACACACTTCCATGCCCTTTTCATATTAATTAAATGCTCCTTGAATTAATTTTGTGACATAGTATGTTTGAGATGTAAGATGGAATGGAACCCTTCAATATAAGTAAGCCACTCTTTGCTAGAATCTTAAGTAATACCTGAGACTTCTGAGAGCCACAAATTTTTGGAATTTCATTGATTTCTTTGATTGATGTAAATTGCAAGTGACTCTGTATTGTGTCGGGCAACTCTCAAATGGTTCCTGCAGACTGTGCAATGAGTCACTACATGGTCCAAAGCACTGTAAGGAACACATATCTTTAACCTCAAGCAACAGAGCTCAATCTGCCTTGTTTTAAATTAAATACCCCTTAAGTAATTGTGCTCAAGATTTGAAAAGTTTTTGCCTCCTTAAACAGCAAGAGCATGAACTAATAGCATTGCCTTTTATAATTTTGAGAATAAAAACCATTTGGGGGACCTGAGAAGAAAGGTAGCCTTCAAGGTGTAGGCCTCAAAGCAAGGAATGAAAACATAAAAGGTGTTATGGTCTGCTTTAGACATCTTAGAATAGAGAATAATGGTCTCAGCTCCTGTCCCCATTCCTCCTGTGATCAGAGCTCCATTTGCAGTTAATGGCGACTCCTTCTATAGGAGGCCTTTTAGAGGATGTGTGGATTCTGAACAGAATCACAGAACTGAAATGTGTCACTGAATGTAGCCTGTGGGCTGCTCACCACTTGCAGGTTCATAGACAAAGGAGAAAAAGAAGCGACACAATTAGTGGGTATTCCAAGAAGCAAGCAGGCCTGAGATGGTATCCAAGTGGCACAATGCAACACAAAAAGACAAACCTCATGCCACAAGGTTCAAATCCTGGCTCCCTTGCTTCCTAACCACAGGAACTTGAGAAAGTCTTTAGTCTCTCTGAATCTGGCTTTTTTCACCTGACAAAGTACAATGCTGATAATTCCTACATCGTATGGCTATTGCGATTGTCACGTGAGGTAAAGTCCATAAGACACCAAAGACAGGACTAGGCATCTAGAAAGTGCTCAACAAATGCTATGTGTAAGATGACAATGGCGGTGTTGGTAATGAAAAGGATGCTGGCATGTGATAGCCACTGTTATGAAGACTACTCATAATCCATCCAGTGTGTCATGCTCTTTCTTGCCCTGGAGCTTTTACACACCCCGTTCCTTCCCTCCTATCTGCTTCACCAATATAACATCTCATCCTTCTGATAAATTAGCCAAACCATTAGTGCCTCTAGGGGGACTTGCCCTGAGCCCATCTGATTTGGATGCCCCTCTTCTACTCTTTACATCAGCCGGAGCAAAGCGTAGACAGTCAGCGGAATCTACTTGGAGAAGGTGAGTTCTGAAATGGGATTTAAAGATGATCGGGTTTTTATATATCCAGAACTGTGATAAGGGATGAGGATAGATGAATAAATGAGATGTGATCACAGGCCATAGAAATGCTCCCAGTCTAGACTTAGAGCACGTGTAGACTGAGAGCTACACCAAAATTGTGGCAAGAGCTGTAACAGAAGTATATACAAAATTCTGTGAGAAGACAGGAGGAGGACATTAATTAAATTGTGGGAAGACAGAAGGAGAAGTTTTGTGGAACATTTCAGTTATAAAATAACATCTGGGTTGGACCTTAAAGGGTGAGTACTAAAAGTTCCCTGAAAGGATCTTACCACAACAGCTTGCCTTCATATTTATTTATTTATTTATTTATTTATTTATTTATTTATTTAAAAGATTTTATTTATTCATTTGAGACACAGAGATACAGAGAGAGAGAGGGAAAGCATGAGCAGGGAGAGAGGCAGAGGGAGAGGGAGAAGCAGGCTCCTCGCTGAGCCAGGAGCCCCATGTGGGGCTCGATCCCAGGACCCTGGGATCATGACCTGAGTTGAAGGCAGACGCTTAACCATCTGAGCCACCCAGGCGCCCTGCCTTCATATTTATACAGGCAAACCATCTCTAAGGATTATTGGGGACACAAACAGCTCTCACTGAAGTAGAGATAGAGTATTCTACTTATAAGCAAATAATGGACAAAAGATAGAGGGGAGTAGCTTATATTTAGCCTTTCATTTGTTCCAAGGATGATTTTTAATCAAAGCAAGTCTCAATGATGTGAGCCCAGAGGCAATTTGGGGCGCTAATACCAGCTCAGGTGGTGGTCAAGTTACATTTGCTTCTCAGTGCTGGAATTGCTGGGTGGTTAAATGAATTGATGATTGCAAATTGCTTTGAAAATACACAATGCTGAATAAACGCCATGAATTACTGTTGTTCAATATACTCAGGAGACAAACTCGCCTCCAAACAGAAGGTCTCCAAAAGATGGACTACATTTAAAGACATTTAGGAGATTTTTATTTCACAACAATGATAATTTTTTTTTTTAGCTAGATTTATTCTAAAGCCATCATAATGCCTAAGGATAATCTTTTTAAAATGCCATTATAACAGAATAAATCTGAAATTGCTCATAAATGCTACTTACAGGAAACTTGAAGAAAAAAATGCATTAAACTAAAACAGTTTTGCCATCTCACTTTAAAATAAATTATAAGACAAAGAAAGCCTCTCATGGAATGGTAGCTGTGATGGTCAAGAGCAAATAAGAAGAAACAAATTAAAGCTATCTAACCCATATAAACACATAGAGAGGGCTCTTTTTTTGGGGGGGGGAGGGCTCTTTTAAAAAGATAATGGAGGAAACTACTAGAAGAAACTCACATTTGATTCAAATAATCATTCTTACCTTACTTCAAATGGTTTCAGCATGTCTGTAAATCCTATCAACTCTATCCAACATTTGCAAAAGATTAAATGGAAGTGAGATTAGTCACATAATAATGGTAGTAATACTGATAACACCTTACATTGCTATTATACTTTCTAGTTTATACAGTAAATTTAACCAATTTTTAAAAAAGATTTATTTATTTATTTGAGAGAGAGAAGAGCAAGCATGAGCAGAGGGAGGGGCAGAGGGAGAGAGAGAATCTCAAGCAGACTCCATGCTGAGCGTGGAGCTGGATGCAGAGCTCCATCTCCTGACTATGAGATCATGACCTGAGCTGAAACCTGGAGTCAGATGCTCAACCGACTGTGCCACCCAGGCCCCAAACTATCTAATTTAATACTCAACACGATGTGAAAGTGCATAAGACAGGTGCTATCTTTGTTTTTTTTGGGGGGGTGGGTGTTTTGTGGGTTTTATAATTTTTAAACAAATAATTGAGGCAAAGAGAAGTTAAATGACGAGAAAGGCTGGAATCCTAGAGCTGATAGGTATCAGAATCTAGGTTCTTCTAATTTCTAGACTAGTGATCTAATGACACTATTTTCCAAACACCGAGTAGATCTTTTAAAGATTTTTACCCAAATAACAGAAAGAGTTTTGTGACAAGCTTTGAAGAAACTGGGAAAAAAACCAAAAACAGATCTCTTTTGATATCCCAATAGAATTAATGTTTATGGTACTTAATTATTAAATTAACAAAATTATTTTAAGAAAAAAGGTATTTCCATAATAAAATGGAGAGGTAAGAATGAATTAGACAAACCTTTCTCAAACTGTATCCCTTGGAACACTGATTCCATAAGATTCCAGTAAGCTGTGTGAAAAAAATTTTAAGGTAAAATATATTTGGGAAATGCTGCTTAGTAGGTCTCTTCTTTTTGACTCTCAATCTATATTAACATGCAAAAAACTCTGTCTGAAGCCAGAAACCTCTTTGTCTAATGGCCTCCAAAATTCACATAGTCTATCTCTGTGCTTCTTAAACTAGGGTATACATTCACCTGAGTCAAGGATAGACTATCATGTGACAGAAATACCCAAAACTACAAAATAAATATGATATATACCCTTGGGATGACACTATTAATTATTATTTTACTAGTGAATAAAAGGATGCAAAACATTATTTTTAAATTAAAACAAGCAAAAGACTGTTGCTCCAAAGCAGTTTTGCTGATGGGAGGCTGTTCTACTCCACACCCAGACACCTGGGGGTAAGAGTCCACCTCCCTCTACCATGAAGATTATTTCAGTGGAAATATTTGAGAAGGAATGGGTTCTGAAACCTGGAGAGAACTGGCATGTCCAATAGTCAAAGCAACTTGAACACATCATCAGGTTTGGATTTATTGGTTAAAAATAAAGAGAAGGAGATCAAGAGAGAAAAAGAAACCTAAAGTAACACACCATTAAAGAAAGCTTGTTTGTCCACTGTATCTTCCACAGAGACACATATATTGCTGTCATTGTGAATGCAAATTGTCATCTTAGTTACTCAGATTTAAACAAGTTCAGGTATGAATCTTTTACATCTGTTTTAGGGTAAGTGTTCAATTCTGTCAACAAGGAACCTGCTTAGAGCTTGTTAGAGATCAATTAGCAACAACATTAAAAAGAAGTTTTCATAATTCCTAAGTGAGCTGCTCAGTAACCTAAATATTTAGAGCCATGAATCCCTTTGTTTCTTGAATATATAGCTTTATATTAGAAATTTCAGGGGGAGTGGTAATTTACATGATGTCCCACAGGTCTCCAGGTTGAAAGTTTTGAGTCTGGGGATTGTTTTGAGCTAATGACATGTAGAAAGAAAAAAAATGCAATTATAATGCAGTAAACTGAAGTCCAGAGACTTGCACCCTGGTTTCTGTTTTGCCTTAAACTAGCTGTCATTTAATTTGCTCAGTTTCTATAGCTAACACATGACAATATTTGCTGAGATGATATTCCTAAAGGCTGGCAACATACACTTACTCACACACACACCAAATCTAATATCAGAATGGAGAGCATAGTAAAAAGACTCATTACCTAGGATTTGGATTTTTCCCAAATGTGACACTCAAAACATGAAGTGATGTTTCAAACATAGTAGGCACTCAATAACCAAGTAGTTGAACTGATATGGTATGGGAGGGACAAATATTTTTAAAAGAGGCACCAAATCAAAAAAGGCAAAAGAAATGGTAGCTGGCAGGCATGAAAAGAAGGGTAATAAAGAAGCAATGTAAATAGAGATTAGAAACAAAATGAAGTGGGGCCTGCTAATTACTGATAAGGAAACAGAACACTGAGAAACTGTGAGTGAATCTGTGGCTTGAAATTTCACATACAAACAATAGAACCTTGAGGACCTCAATCAGTCTAAAAGTGATACTTTAACATTAGTAAAAACATAAATATAAAAACTAGAAGAGGGGGAAAAAAGTAATTCTTGCTTTAGGAAACAACAAAAAAAAATTGTAACAGAGGAAGAAGGCAGGAGGTTTATTTACATACAGATTAAATTTTTTATACTGTTTGAACTTTTACTAGATTTGGGAATTTCTTTTCTTTTCCTTTCTTTTATTCCTTTTTTCCCCCTTTCTTTTCTTTTCCTTTATTCTCTTTCTCTTTATTTATTTTTTAAAAAGTTCAATAAAACAGTTTTTAAAAAGAAAATAAAAGATTTTTAAGTGTTATAGTCCCAATTGATTAGTTTCTACATTTACCTTAATAAATGGAAAATAATTAATTTGGGGCAAATTCTGGGATAAATATATCAAAGTTGAATTCACAATTCATTTATTTTACAAAATAACTTACATGATAGGATCGGAAAATTAGTAACTTTAGGATTTCAATATTATATTGATTCAAAATCCAGTGGATTAGTAGCTTATTGTAGGGTTTAGGCCAATTCTTGGGAGTTCAGGCAACTGCAAAGTTAGAGGTATATAGTCCCCAGACTGCCCTCACTTCTGACACTAATTGCAAGGATATTTGGGATATTACAAAACTACCTTCAGCCTTGATAATTCTCTAAAAAGACTCACAGTACTCACTGAAAGCAGTTGTATTCATGGTTACAGTTTATTACAGCAAAGGGTACAGATGAGTATCAAAGGATGAAGCTCAAAGGGTTCACTCAGGAAAGTAGCAAACATGGAGCTTCCATCATCCTCTCCCCATGAAGTCAGGAGATGCTACTTTCCTGGCATTGTGTGACAATGTACACAGAGTGTTGCCAACAAGGGAAGCTCACCTGACACTCAAAGGTTCAGAGTTTTTATTGGGGCTGCATTATATAGTACGATTGATTGATTGCCCACATGGTTGGTTTCTATCACCAGGTTGACTGGTACCATGTGATTCAAAGCAGCATTCTAAATCACCTGTCTTTCTCATATCATAGCTATGACCAAACAATGAAGTAATAGATATAAAAGTACTTCAGTAGATCATAATTGCATTAGAAATAAAAGTTAATAGTTTTTTTAGGAAGGCAATACCAAGTTTTTTTTAATTAGATAAGTCCTACCAAAAAAAAAAGCACCATGTTATAATATAATTAAATCATGCGTTAATATTCAGAAATTCTTTTAAACCTATTATTCATGGAAAATTGAGTTTTACAATAAATTATTATGTTAAATATTAATAATTAAAATCTCAATGAAATTAATCACAATATGACATGAATTAATAAAAGCTATTTTTATATCTTATACAATATGTTGAAGGTCCAAAGATAAAGCAATAATGTTACTATGTAGGATATAATGAATTCAGAGTCTATAACCCATTCTTTCTAATGCTCACCAAGAGATTACCTTTGGCTATATATACCCCATGTATTAGCACTCTGGAAACTGCTAATTTGTAGGCATGAGGAGGTAGATCTCACTTGAGAAGAGGTGATATTAAAAACAGAGGAAAAATTTCTTTTTCTTTTGTTTATCTACTTTCACCCAGTTTGAAAAAAATTTAAAAATTTAGCTGGGAAAAATAATAGGATAGCACATTACTTTAAAAATGTACTTAAAGGGGATATAAAAATGTTATAACTTCAACTTTTCAAATCATGCATAGAAATCTTTTTTCTCTGGTTAATAGCATTCTATTAAAGATGGCAACTTTGTATATTCATTCATTCCCTTAACCTGCAAAGAAATCCATTAGATACCATATGAATATAACAGCTTACAAGAATATCTCTAAATGTAGAAAAACCATAGAATGATCTATAAATATAAGCATGCTAAAGTTGTAGAGATGACATGCGTATTTGCCTGGGTAAGAAATATAAAAGAAACAACAGTGGCATGGAATGAAGGACCCTAACTGGGCTAATAATATGTCATTGCACCTTTAGATGTGTAGAGTCTGAAGTAGCACATAGAAGGATGAGGGCCATAGTGGAAGAGCTTTTTAAAGCCTATATCTACTTATTGGTCCCATCATGAAGGCAATACCAATTCTGAAAGCCCACCCTTTCTTGTTCAGAAAATGAATAGAAGACCTGAGCTCAGTTCTAGAAATTGAATATTCAGTCAAACAACAAAGATAAAAAATTTGCCCACTAATAACAATAATGTGGAACCCTAGGGCTGCCCTAGGTTCTGCTGTATCTACGACTAGGTTTTCAATTTTTCCCTCAATTTCCTGGGCAACCCCCATAACCTTTCAACAGATCCCAGCAATGCTCTCACTTTTGCCTAAGTAAGTTAGAAGTGGTTTCTGTTGCCTTCAATCAAAGAGCCCTAACTAAAAGTCCTTTATCCAAGAATTGTAAACAGCTATGGTGCAGAAACCTTTGGTCAAGATGATTGATGCAATTTTTCTGTGTACTTGATGAGAAGCTCAGTTCTGTAAGATATCCAAAAAGTGTACAAAAACATGGTTTCTATCTCCCCAGTAGGCTTTAAATATAGCTAGGGAAACAAATCACACATGGGAAACGGTTACAGAACTAGGAATAACTAAAGTTACTAAGAAAAAAAAAAAAAAGCCCAATTTTCTGTGCAATAGAAGTTCTAGAAAAGGGGAAAGAATGGAAGAGAACTAAATCTCAGAGACTTTCTGGAGGAAGATCAAGACTGACCACAAACTGGAATCTAAATAAATGGTCCCTGTTATTAGGAGTAGGAGTAAATGAATTTCAGTGAAGAAAAATATTTAGTGCATTCACTTAAAATAATAAAATCCCTCAACAAATGGCTTTGGAGGATATAATGAAGTGAAGAGTCAGGCTCTTCATTGATAAAATGCACATCAGTAATGGAGTTGGCAGTGTTCAGGTTCACTAAAAAAGGTGCACACACATAAACAATCTTACCTCTGCCAACCCCAGATACACCTTGTCCAAAGGGCTCTGCCCAGTCTTCAGAAGATGGATGAGTTGGAGGCTCACATGGAAAGGTAACAGGACAGACTGACAAGGGGTAAGGAGAAGGAAAAGAGGACCTACAAGAGAAGAGTGAAAGTAATGGGGTTGTTAATGTAAGGAAGGAAAGTTACAGGAAAAAACACTTCAGAACAGTGGTATTTCAAACATTTCAGAAGACAGATTTGTCATTAATGCAAAAGGCAAAGGTAAGAAATAATGACAAATGAAAACAACCAATGTTTATGTACAACATCAAGTCTTGGTTTTTTAAAAGTAAGTCAAGGGGCACCTGGGTGGCTCAGTTGTTAAGCGTCTGCCTTCAGCTCAGGTCAAGATCCCAGGGTCCTGGGATCGAGCCCCTCATCGGGCTCCCTGCTCAGCGGGAAACCTCCTTCTCCCTCTCCCACTCTCCCTGCTTGTGTTCCCTCTCTCGCTGTCTCTCTCTGTCAAATAAATATAAATCTTAAAAAAAAAAAAAAAAAAGTAAGTCAAGCCTTTTAACTGCCAAGAGGTTTTTTTGTTTGTTTTAAGGGCCCCATCAGACATAAATTTCTATGAGTCCGAGATTTTACACATGGCTTGATTGAGGGATAAGTCACTCCCTGGGGGTATCTGTTCTACAAAGTCTAAGAACATGGCAGGAAATCTAGAGAGACTGAGATTTCATACTAAGTATGGTTCAGAAGACATACATTGATAAGTAGGGTGACTCTATAATTTATGATTCAACTTGGGACTCTTTGAGATTTCTAGGGGGGGTTGTTAATAATTATGTTAGAAAGGGCACAGGCCACATACATAGTCACTTATTCAAAGCCTCTCAGGTAGGAAGAGGGAGTAACTCCCAGAAAGCATTTCCCCCCAAGAGTAACAGTAGTTTAGGCAGGTATCTGTTTAGCGGAGTATTATACAGATCTTTGGCCAGAGTACATTGCTTAGGTCAACCACCAGAGAAGAAAGGTCCTTTCTCTCCTGGTGCCCACCCTCAACCTGGCCTGTCAAAATATGTTGAACACATATTTCAAGAGTATGGATTTGAAAGGGCATTAAAATTTATTAATCTGAATTTACAATATCAAAATGTATATGGAATAGTAAGAAGAGATTTGGGAAAGGCAAGACACCGTTTTCTCTTAATTTCCCATCTCCATAACTAAGCTTTCTTTCTCCTCACAAATATTTCTCCTTGAAATCCTTCCCCAACTTTGTCCTCATCACGATTTTGTCAGACTTTTCATGCCCTCGTTTTGTTATACCTCCTAAATCCTGAAATTACTGAGGAAAGCCCCTTTCATATTCATAGCTACACCAACCAGGGCAGAGCCCCCTGGAGCCTATATGACATTAACCAAAAAAACATCTGATCCATATCTGGCTCAAACAGTCAGTAAGCCGGGGTAGATGTGGGATTTGAGGGCTGAATACCCAGTTTTATTAGTTAGCTGCTGGTAGTACCAGGTCTTTTCCAAACCAGGACTGGTGTTGTTCTTTCTACATTTAGCCAGAGACAAAGACATTGTGTGTGGAGACATGTAATTTGCCCCATAGCCAGAGGCCCAAAAGGTCAATGTGACAGCAAAAGAAATCTCTGAGGCAAAGATTTAAAACTTTGCTTGACTCTAAAGCAAGGAAGTGATCACCTTGTGGGAAGGGATCAAGGTGTGATGAAATCTACTTTTCTCATCTCTCCGCTGTGATGAAAGAGACAAATGAGTAATAATGGGAGCATACCTATGATAGAGAAGTCAGCAAACTGACATGCTCTGGAGCCTGAAGAAAGTACGTGGTAAGGAGACCTCATATACCCGGAGCCTTCGATTTCACTGACTAACGGTTCTGTAGAAAATCCAAGTCAGGAATGGCAGAGGTTGGGTTGCTGGCTTGTGCCCTCCCTTGGTGACAGCTCCAGGCAGTTTTACCATCCAGCTGTTCTGTTTTTCAAAATGAAAGTAATTGGAATTGAACTACAGAGCTTTGCTAAAACCTTAGCAATTAACAGTGCAATTTAGGAAATTGCACTGTAATGGAAAAGTGTCCATCAGTCAACCCAGTGAAATAACACATTTTCTCACCAGATGTGAGATTTAATATCTTCATAACTCTCTGGATTTACCACTTACGAATTGCCAGCCTTGCCTCGAGCTCTGAGAATTAATGGACTACATCCTGGCTATGCAAGGATGGTTTACAGTTGTAAAATATCCCTACCTTCATTTTAGATATATTTACCAAAATGTTCTTCTTTAAGATGTAATCAGAAAACAAGCTAGACGGGAAAATTTCATTTCTATTTACTAGGTCATATATTATCATTGTCTAGATAAATATAGCTCCTGGAGCCTCAGCACAGCACACTCTTATAACAGGAACAGACAGTTTATCACTGGCAGTGAACAATAAATAATGGTACAAGGTGCAGTGGCTTTGTTTTAAACTTTAGGATATCCTCTACAGTTTTCTGGAAAGAGAACCAAAAATATTCTAAGTTTCTAATTCTGTATGTATGTACAGGTCCTGCTGTTCATCCTGGACTAAGAAGATAACTCAAAGAATCCACATATGTTCATGGTGTCACTATGGTTATTGGGCGCTTCGATTCTCATTTTTGCTTTCACTCCAATCTCAAACATCTGAGCCCCGGCCATGATGAAGCTGCCTCCTGAAAGCAGCCTTGGCAGACTCCTGTGATGCCAGAATCTCAAACTTTCCAGGTTTGGAAACTTATGCTTGCTTCCACCCTATAGGGGGAAATGCTGTAGCAGTGAGAGTCACTCCACAGGCCTCGCATGGACTGAATTCATTGAATAAATGATTCTTCTCTTACAGTGTTGTTCCGGGACCTGTGCAGTAATATGTGCAGGGTGCCAAGTAGGCAATGAGAAGAAAGCAGGAGAGGCTGTGGGAGATTAGGGCGTGGGAGGTTGTGCTAGCACTTAGGGAAGGTTCTCCAGATAGTGGAGATTGCCTTCACATCACAAAGGAAATATGTTGTCAGGCATTGGGCTCATCTACAGGATTATATTTATTGTGGTGGGGGGGGCGGTCACAGAACCCTAGCATGTTAAGGAAATTTAGAGACCATCTATTTCAGTTCCCAATTTCATAGATTCATAAAATGACTCAATGACAACTGTTAATCACATCATCGCATCAGATGACACCACTCACTTGGCAAAACATGTTATACTATATAATCTGTCGTTCCTTCCCAACTAATAACACTTATTTCTCCTTGACCAGATTAGTTCACTTTAGAAGTTAACACTTTTCTTGTTTTTTGTTTTTTTAGCGAAAGGAAACAGAGGTCATGAAGGGATCACCTTGTCTAAATAGTAGAAGAGTCTGACATATCTCTGTATGATTTATTCTATCAGAGATGAAAATCACAAAGCAATAATTACATAGTAAGAAACAGTTCAAAACCCACAGAAAACAGACTGGTGAAATACAATTGAGATTGGTAAAATCAATTCAAATGATTATAAGAATCCTCAACAATAGAGAAATAAATTACTATTTTATAAATAATATTGAGCCGATGCGATATCAGTATAGAAAAATTACCTTTCTTGTATCACACAATGTATTAATTCCAGATGAGTCCGAATTAAATATTTCATTGAAAACTAGAGAGAAAAAAAATTAGTCTTTTTCCAGCTATGGAGAAGAGATAAATTCCTGATACGAAAGAAATGGAGTATATCAGGATCTCACAGAGGCAAGATGGATGAGCACCGATATGTAAAACTAAAGCATCTAAACTATTCCATGTAAAAGAAGAAAGCAGCATAATGAGACCATGCACTAAATATATCTAATTAAAACATACTATCATATATATGTGTGTGTGCATGTACCTGTGTATACACACACATTTGTGAGCATATAAAGATTAGTGTGTCATTCACATCAGTACCCAGACTTGCCCTCATAAATAAAGGAGATAAATTTTCACATGAATAAAGAAAGAGTTATTATAAGGGAGGAGGGAGGAGATAGGCAACACAGCTTTACAAACAACTGAAAATGATAACTAAAATAACACTAAGGTATCATTGCATACCCAATGACATGGCAAATAGAATAGAAAATGATAAAGCCCAAAGTGAGGGTTTGAGGTATTAGAATATATACCTCAGAGGTCACCAACTGGAGGCCTGTCAGGGGCAGGATCAAGCTAACAGCAACTTTTTTCCCCACACAATATTCAGAAACACTTTCAAGTTCTTGCCAATGCTTAAAAATTGTGAGATTTCACATAAAACCTGGATTTCCAGAGTCTCCATAAAAATGGGAAGTTCTGTGCTCTCATGGCAACTGTAAGCTCACAAGGTAACATCTAGGCAGAGCTGAGCAGAGGCTGCTCTTCCCGCTAGATGGTGCCTGTGCCCAAGCAGGTGAGCCGTCCCCACTCCCCTCTGCTGTCAACACCTGGGCCCCTACAATCACTTTTCTATCATGTATGAGTGGGGCGGGGGCGGGGGGGGCGGAGATTCCCAGCTCACTTATTCAGAATCTGAGTTTGAGATTTATGATTTACATATTGCCAAAGTCATTAAAAAGTTGTTCTTTCTAAAAAGCTATCTTGAAATTTTAAACAAGAGTTTAAAGTCTATCAATATCCTTTGATATAATAATTTTACTTTAGGACTTTATTTCAAAGAAACTGGCATGTAACTCTCAAACACCCCTCCCTGCCTTCCCCCCAAAAGAAACAGCAAATGCTCACTCATACTGGCAAAAAATGGAAAAATCTAAATATCTAACAGTACATGAATGGCTAAATAAACTAAGGCATAGCAACTGGAGAAACTTTCAGGTAACAATTACAAATGAAAGTAGATTAGGTGCCTAGTTTGATGAAAATGTGAAAATGTAATTAATGAGAAAAATGATCATCTCAGGTAATACGAAGAAGCTAAAGGTCTAGGGCTTTATACTGATAGAGATGAGAAGGGAATGTGGAAGGGCGCTGACTGAGTTCAATATGTATGAGAGATCCGTCACATAAGGTGTTTGCAGTCATAATAAACTCTCTCAAAGGAGATAGCTGTGCAGTTCCTTAAGTCCTTTAGAGGACTGAGCCATACAACTAGGACAAGTGGTTATGACAACTTGCTTCTCTCAGTCAGAGTCCACACAGCCCCTTGTGTAGGTTGTTCACTGTGTCCACACCCAGAGGATCAGGCACTTCTATATATCAAATTGAAATCTCTCCTGAGTTCATTGAAAATGTATTTTCTCAATGACCTGAAAATTTGAAAGGATGGAACAGCTGACCTATACTCATAAAAATATTACTTATGCTTGAAGCCAGTAGTTAAATTCTAATATTCTCTGCCCTTTCAAAGGCAGTGAGGCAGGGATGTGTAATGGTTAAAGGCCTAGGCTTTAGAACAAGATATAACTGGGTTTCAATCCTATCTCCAAATCCAAACACTTAACCTTTCTGGTTATCAGTCATCGTATCTGTAAGAAAGGAGATAATGATTTTGGTCTCACTAGGAATTTGGGGAGTGTAAAATGAGCTAATAAATGTGAAATATGAAGTGCTCAGTTTAGTGTCCAGTCCTTAAGTTATTATAGCAATAGTGATTATTCTTATTAAAATAATTTGAGCGTTAGCTTTGTTTTCCTGTGAACAATCTGATAATAACTCTTAGCTTTCTCTCTGTAATAATATTTTTCTCTTCTTAGAACTCTCTCAAAATTTTTCTGCCTCCTTCTTTCCAAGTGTGACTTTTGCTATGGGGAGGAAAGCATTCTGCAATATCATCTTCCAACACAGTGTTGGTATCCTAAAAAATGAGGTAAAGATTCCGTAATAATAGTGGTTATGATCAAGGCATGCCAAATTTTACTATAACCTTCAGTAATCTGTCTTATGGAAACCTTAAACTACTCTAAAGTCTACCAAAAGAAGATCTAGACATTGGAAACTATATTAGAATAAGTGTTTCTCAGTAGGGGATCATTATCACCACATTAACAAATCAAGTACGCTATAATTTTGTCCTCATCCACTCCATACCTTCTAACTCTTTTGAAAGAAAACCAGTAGACAGGAAATATAATCTGATACAAATTCTAAAGCTATAAGTGTGAAATTGTCAATTAAATTCTATTTATTTACTTATTTTGCTTATTTAATACTTCTGACCAAAGTGTTTTTAATGAAACAGTCTAACATTTTTTTCTCTAATGTTTTAATAGGTAATATATATTTCTTTGTATCTGATCTTAAAAAACATATAATGAATCAGCTTTTTTTCCTGTTTTAAAATTGAATAATTGGGCGCCTGGGTGGCTCAGTTGGTTAAGTGACTGCCTTCGGCTCAGGTCATGATCCTGGAGTCCCAGGATCGAGTCCCGCATCAGGCTCCCTGCTCGGCAGGGAGTCTGCTTCTCCCTCTGACCCTCCTCCCTCTCATGCTCTCTCTCTCTCATTCTCTCTCTCAAATAAATAAATAAAATCTTTAAAAATAAATAAATAAATAAATAAAATAAAATTGAATAATTATACAGACTCCAACTGAAGTTAATTTAAGGTGACAAGAATATATTTGTGACATTTCACATCATTAAAATGAGTAAGGAATCCTTTACTTTTTGGAGGTAAATATGCTTCTGACTCATGTCCAAATAAAATTATCATAGATATTTTCTTTCAAATGGAAAGTACATCCACTTCAAATTTAAAGTGATGATAAAAACAAAATGGAGGGACATTCTGGTTCTCTTTAGTCTTCAACTGTGATTTTTAAAAGTTTATACTCCAGGAGGTTTCAGTAGAAATCTGTTAGAAGGTTCATATGAGTTTGTTACATGTGGGAGTGGGAGTGGGGGTATGTATGTCCTCCTAAGACTTAATAGTGTATTCACATCCAAACAGAGCCTTAAAGGTAAAATTATACTACTAAGAATAAGAAATATGATTAAATGTCTTAAAAATACTTCAAACCAGCTATATTGGATACATAATACAACAATACATTTGTTCTATGACTGTGTAATAAAACAATGACAAATATAATTTGTCAATTAAAAAAAAAAAGGAGGAAGAATGAGTGCCATCTTGTGGAGACCTACCACATCCAAGCAATCTCTGTCCTAGTCTTTTGTTTTCTTACTTACAAAACCAGGACTTCCTTTTACCTTCATGTACTTTTCTCTTTTCTTAGTAGAAAGGAAATACATTATTTTTCCAATGGAAAGGATACTGTAGGTTGGAATATACATGGAAAAACCACTATTGTGGTCTGGACAATGTTAATAAAGAAGTCCTGGCTGAGATGCTGGAACATTCAGAAGAATGTATGGAAGTTTTACTACTTTGTATGCAACTACGGAAGCAGGAATATCATTCAAAAAAGGGGATTCTAATGGTGACAAAATAACTATGTGTGTGGTAATCTGGGTCTCCCTAAAATCTCATCTGCTCCGTCATGTTAAAGAAATTGAGGCAGTTGATTAGAGTCAGCATTTCCAAATTTCATAACCATGGCCTCATCATACCAATGCATTCAAAGACCCACTCATTTATTTTATGTTGGATGTATTTAATCTGACATTTTCATTAGAAAGGAGTTTATTTCCAGTATATTTTTAAAGGAGAACCTACTAAATAATATAGGAATAATATGTGAATTATACTGGTAAAAATCCTGGTGATGATAATAATAATAGCCATTATGATTTATTGAATATAACATGACAGTTACTTTAGATATAATATAAAACCTTCTTAACAATGCTGCTAGGTAGGTACCACATTATTTTACATTTAAGAAGTCGAGTCTCAGAGAATTTAAGCAAACCATTCAAGATCACAGAGCTAGTAGTAGCAGAGCTGGGATTTGAATCAAAAATCACAAGTTTCCTTGACACCAAGTTTACTCTTAGGTCTGAAATTTTTGAGACTTGAAAAGTAACTGCAGTCACAAACATAACCATCTAGAAAAATAAAAGCCTTCCAAAGTATGGCCTTAAATCCCATTTTAATTATTCTGGCCATGCACCATTTTTCCAACATCCCAGCCAGGACTAGAATTATGAAAATCATTGTATGCTCCACTGAAAAACAGTTTCATTAGCATAGAATGCAATCTAGCTATTCCTTGGTGGGGGACGAAAATTACCTTCAATTGTAAAAGCTTGTTAATTAGAAATCACTTTTCAGTTGGACTATCTCTATTCAACATTAGATAAATGCTAATTAACTATGAACCATGGAATGATTCAGTATTAACCTCTATCCTAAAGCAGTATTTTCCAGGTTTCAAGTTCTATACCTGATTGTGAAACTTTCTTCTTTTTTCAGAATGGAAATATTTCCTCCATAAATAAAAAAAATGTTGTAACTAAAATTTCAATAATGTAAATTTAAAAAGGTACTCTATAATTCTAATTCTTTCACCTTTGTTAGAGTGTATGTGAAAATTTGTTTTTGTTGTTATTGTTGTCATGGTATCTTTTTTCCTTTTTGTTCCCAACTATCTACCTTCATAATTTTTAATAATAAATCACATATTTAGGTAATTAGCATAGGCACTTATTAAAATTACAAATACTATTCATAGCAGCATATTTCTGATGTTTCTTTACATTAAAGCAAGATGAATCTCATCTGGAAAACACACACACACACACACACACAAACTAGATTCCAGGAAAATGTTTATCTAAAAATAGACAAGCTTTTGGGCTTTTCCCATGTGTCTCAAGGTATGGATACCAGTAAAGGCAAATTAGATAAATACTGTTTTCTTTATTCATACTCTCTTTATTTTTATTGTTAGTTTCTGACCATTTAAATGACTAACTCAGGGATATCTCTGGACTTCATTTTTCTCATCTGACTGGAATAGTGATCTTTAAAATTTTAGAGCAATGGTTTTCAACTTGTGAGTTACAGACCACTGGCAACAAGTGGAATGATTGCAGAGTCTGGAAATCCTTATGTGTAAATAAGATTGGATTTTTTTTTATATTGGATACATGACAGGTCATACACTCTCATACATATACATAGATAAATACATTGTTTGTCAAATGTCTATATTGTTGCTTTTGACTAATACAATGAAAATTCATTTGACAGTTTATTGGCCTCATCATTGTTATTCTGTATATTCTTAGTTAACCAAGATTAAACATACAACTATTATAGATGGGGTCATGTTGGGAAACATTGTCCAGCGGTGACAGAATTTCTTTTTCCTTGGTGATTGTCATCTCAGTGTCACTCAGAACAAAGAGATACATAGAGCTGCCCAAGCATAGCTTGGTAAAGAAGAAAGAGAATGAAAAAGAATGTAATGTATCAGCAACTAGCAATGGCCCTTGTCTTTCCTCTTCTAAAATAACCTCAAGGTCTGTCCAGATCAAATATCACCATTGAATAGCTAATTGAATGTAGTAGTCGTCATGGGTAAAAGTGCCAGTACTGAGTAGCACAATATTTTTTTCTGTTGTTTTTATGCAATGCCCCAAACTAACCTTTGGAAAATTTTCCTAAAGAAGAAAAGAAAAACCTCACTACCCTCAGCCTCCTTTACTTTAACCTTTTTTTGAAATGATGGGCTTTTGGTTCTTTTTACCCATTATTCAGAAATGGTCAGCGAGAAAGTGCAGGAAGGACCAGAGCAGCCACTGTTGCAGCCACTGTTTGGTTTGGGGCAACAAGGCAGAGCTATGCAGCCTGTCATCCTTAGCACTGAGGTGTGGAGACCACTGAGCTTTCCTGCTAACATGTGCAAGTTCAAAAAGAATAATTTCAATGTAAAAGTTCAGTTGGTCGCTCTATAGTGAAATAAATTATTTCAGCTGCTACATTTTTGAAGTTACTCTATCAGAATTTTAAATCCTTTTCCATACATCTCCTAAGGGCATGTGAGCTGAACCAAGCCTCCTTTCTGTTTTATGATTTCTAGGCTGACGGGAGTTCACAGCAAAAATAACTTCCGAACATCAATCAAGCCCTGTCCGTCTGCTCTTTTATTCGACATGCTTCCTTTTCATTGTAATAATATACTCTTTTTTACATTTAAAACATGACATTCAATACAAATCACTCGTTAAGAAGAACTTTATATGAAATGCAAACCTTATCAAATGTAGGAAAATAAATAGAAATCATGGAGGAAAAAATGAAAGCATAATATAGATTCAGGGGAATTATTTTTTTGTACTTAAAGTGAATACAATTCTACAGGCATTTGAATCCTTTTGTACTCTTATTTTATTTTATTTATTTTTTTTTAAAGATTTTATTTATTTATTTGAGAGAGAGAGAATGAGAGAGAGCACATGAGACGGGGGAGGGTCAGAGGGAGAAGCAGACTCCCTGCCGAGCAGGGAGCCCGATGCGGGACTCGATCCCGGGACTCCAGGATCATGACCTGAGCCGAAGGCAGTCGCTTAACCGACTGAGCCACCCAGACACCCTATACTCTTCTTTTAAACAAAAGTATATAGAGTGCCTTTAAACAAAGTGAAAGGAGGAGGGGCATATGACCAAAGAAAATGGTCTGGCACAAAAATGTAAATTACCAAAGATTTATAAATACCAAAATACTAAAGATCTTAAATTCTTTTTTATATGTGTTTCAAGTAATTGCTTGGTCTGATTCTGAAAGGACGTCAGAAGTGAAGTGGGTATTTCTTGAAATGAAGTAGTTATCCAATTGCAGTTTGCAACATTTGAGAGGATTGTGAAACCAATTTAGTGACATTGGTTAATGAAATTGAATAGAGCAGAAGAGATCATAAATTATAGGAGGGCACTGCACATCACAAAGTTAAAGTTTTTTTTACATTAAAAATATATATGTGCTAGCAATATAAAATGTATTATTTGCTGTGTACTAGGCCAAAATTCGTGACAAAATAATACCTACATCTTACTTCTCTGTGCTCAGAGGATCATAGTTTGCAAGGTGTTTTGGAATTCTTCTATAGAAATATAATTACAATATAATTAAAAATCCTGCATAGTGCCTGTTACTTAATCCAAAGAAGATGTGCAAAACCCAGCAGGGTATTTTGAGAAACAGATTAGTCAAGAAACATGACTATTTTGATTCTAGCTAATATATCTCTGGTTATTAAAAATATAAATCAGCGTTGCCAACAGATTTAATTAAGATCATGTTCAATATGAAAAGGACAACAAGCGTCTTTGGAGAGTCACAAGCACACTTCCTATATCTGTACATTCTGAACACTAGTTATTGGTTTCCATTAAAGCCAAGACTCTTAAACTATCTGTAGAGGGAGCCAGTTAACAATCAACAGAACACCCAATGTTTCTCATCATATATGGATTTTTAAGCACTTTGATTTTTGTTGAAATATTTGGTTTAGTAATAATTATGATGATAAAATAATATGATATGCAACAAAATTAATGATAGCTGTATTTCTTTGGGTAATCCATTATATGACTAGGTACTATAAATATATCTCATTAAATTTTCAGAACAATCCTATGAGGTAGATTTTATGGCTTCCATTTTACAAGAAACACAAAGTTCAGAAAGGTTTAATAATTAGTGGAATGTCTCAGAATTTAAACTCAAAAGCCAGTGGTTTTCATTACTTCTCAGGATAATGAGATATAACGCATGGGAAAGAATAAATTTGGACCTGTACCTCATGACATATACAAAAATTAACTCAAAGTGAATTAAAGAACTACCGATTAAGCGTCCAACTCTTGATTTTGGCTCAGGTCCTGATCTCAGGGTCATGAAATCAAGTCCCATGTTGGGCTCCACACTCAGCAGGGAATCTGCTTGGGATTCCTTCTCTACCTCTCCTCTGCAATCCCCTCACCCCCCGCCCCATGCACTCACTCTCTTTCTCTCTCATAAATAAATAAAATCTAAAATAAAAAAAAAACTCTTAGAGGAAATTATAGACATAAATCTTCGTGACCTTGGATGAGACAATGGTTCTCTCAACCTGACACTAAAAGCACAAGCCACCAAAGAAAAAAATAGAAAAATTGGACCTCATCACAAGTAAAAACTTTTGTGTATCAAAGGACACTATAAAGAAAGTGAAAAGACGACCTTCGGAATGGGAGAAAATATTTATAAATCACATATCTGGTAAGGGTTTAGTATCCAGAATATATAAAGAATACTTACAACTCAACAATAAAAAGACAACCCAATTGAAAAATGGGCAAAAAAAAAAGATGAATAGACATTTCTCCAAGTAAGATACACAAATAGCCAATAAGCACATGAAAAGATGCTTAACATCATTAGTCATTAAAGAAATGTAAATCAAAACTACAAAGAGATATCACCTCATACCACTGTGATGGGTATATATATATATTTTTTTTTTTTTGAGTGGAAAAAGGTTTTGATGAGGGTATGGAGATTTGGGCCCTTCCATACATTGCTGATGGGAATGCAAAAAGGTGCAGCTACTGTGGAAAACCAGCTCTGTAAAAAGTTAAGAGTTATCATATGACCCAACATTTCTACAACTAGGCATCTTCCCAAGAGAAATAAAAACATGTTCTCAAATAATCTTGTACACAAATATTCGTGGCAGCATTATTCTTAGTAGCCAAAAAGTGAAAACAACTCAAATGACTATCAACTGATGAGTGAATAGAATTTCTGTTAACAAATCAATCAATAAACAAAATGTAGTATACTCACACAAAAGAATATTATTTGGCCATACAGAGGAATGAAGTACTGATACGAGTTAAAATATAGATAAATGTTGAAAACATTATGCTAAATGAAAGAAGCCTGAGAGAAAAAGGCCACATATTGTATGATTCCATTAAATGAAATGTCAAAAATAGGCAAATCTATAGAGACAGAAAGCAGAAAGTAGACCCATAACTGAAAGGAGCTGAAGGGAGGGGAGAATGCAGAGTGGTTGCAAAGCCACTTGGTATGGAGTTTCGCTCTAGGGAATGAAAATATTCTGGAATTAGATGGTAGTAATAGTTACACAATTCTTTGAATATACTAAAAATCACTGATTTGTATACTTCAAAATGGTGAATTTTATGTTATGTAAATTTTATGGTATGTAATTATATCTCAGGAATTTATGGTATGTAAATTATATCTCAGGAAAGAAAGCAAACATAGATTGGGAGGGTAGGGTGAGGATAGGAAATGAATCTTGGAAAGGAAAATAGTTCGAACATGAGACTATGTTTTCACTCAGTTATTCCACAAACATTTATTGAACACCTGCTATGTGCCAGGAGTTCTGATAGTCACTAGAGATAGAGAAGAGCTAAACAGGCAATAATTATGGAACTTTGGTATTGTTGGAGAGACTTTAAAATTAAAAAAAAAAAAAGTAATGTTGACTGGATAACAAAGATAATATGAACAACATGATAAGAAAGTTGCAGAGGTGAATGGTATCTCCTCTCTAATTCTGCTTGGAGCTAGTGAGGCCAGTAGATTAAAATGATGAAAAAGCATTAGTATGGTGGAATTATGTTTATAATTTTTCTTTCTAAAAATGAATTGTCATATCATATGCCAAGTGTACAAGCTTTTAAAAAAATTAAAACAAACCTATGATGTTTCTTTCTGAAGCAACCATCCCATGCAGTCACTTCACTGTGACTTGACTTGTTCCTTCCTTCATATTGAGTACCACTGCTCGGAGAGGAATTGGAATCAAGGTCTGAGTGTCCTTGACTTTTCTACTTCCATTCCATACATTTTGTGGAATGGCTACTGGCTCATAGGGCACTAAGCAGGTAACATGAAGAAGGCCAGTGTGGAAATATGAGTGTGCATATTTGAGACCTAAATCATTTTCCTTAGTTGTCAATTATGAATATTATGTTTCTGGCTTCCTCAGATTGACATTTTCCCATTCCTTTTTAAAGGATGTTTCTTAGAGAGTAAAGATAGGCTTATTTATGGTTGCATGGCCACAAGAACACTATATTATGTTATCAGCATTTAGTTATGCATAATCAATTCAAAAGAATCTGTTTTAGCTGCTCAGCAATTTCTCTTGATAATAAGAACTAAAGTCACTACTGTCCTGCAGATGAGAGAATAGTGTGTCTCCCCTCAATCTATAGATTCTCTGCTGAAATGCATCTATGAAATTGTTCATAGAAAGGTTATTAGATTTTATGTAAAAATGTTTTAATGTAAAATATTTTTTACAAGATGGTTCTTGTTCCCAAAGTCATGTCCCCAAATCCTCTAAATTATCATCATCATCATCATCATCATCATCTCCTTGAGAGAATATCTATACCTGTCTATAAATACTTACTCAATATTAACCAACAATGAAGGAAGCCACCGGAGCTACACATGAGGAAAAGCCAATGGTTGAATTATGCTCCTAGTAAAACTAACAGCAGAAATATAAAACACCTAGGCTGAAACCTAACTTGAATTGCCTGTGTGGTCAGCATAACATTCTTGTGGTCTCTAGACCACTAAAAGCTAGAAAGCTTTAAAAAGAAAATTCAGGGGTGCCTCGGTGGCTTGGTTGGTTAAGGAGCTGCCTTTGGCTCAGGTCATGATCTCAGGGTCCTGGGATTGAGCCCCGCATGGGGCTATCTGCTGAGCAGGGAGCCTACTTCTCCCTCTCCTCCCCGCTTGTGCTCTCTTTTGCTCTCTCTCTCGCTCGCTAGCTCTCTCTCTCAAATAAATAAAATCTTTAAAAAAAAAATTCGTATCAGATATAAGCTACTGCCAGACATGTAAGATTGCTTTGTTAATACAACTAATTCTGTTCTTGTTCCTCTTCGAAAATGCTTAGATTTAGCTACATCCATCAATTGGGATGAATATAATTGTACTTTTTGTACTTGTACAGTATAACAAAGCAAGAAGCAAATAGATTTCTATCATTCTTTTTCTCTGGGATTGGTATATAGTGTTGTATCATAAGAAGAAAAAAGAATATTAAAATGGAAGTTGTAAAAGCATCAGAACCTGTAAGTCCATGGTCAACTCTACCACTGGCTTTGCTGGAGAACTTAGGCTTCACAGAGCTGGCCTTTTCTCGTATACAGAATGGACTAAGTATAATCAATCCCTCGCAAATTTACTAGGAATATTTAATTGGAAAAATTATTATGTATAAGCATGTTATAAAACAAACAACAAATACATGCTAACTGGTTATGATACGTATGCAATATAAAAAGAAAAAATCGTCTTCATGTTTTATCTCTTTAATTGTAGAATTTATGTTAGATGAGGACAGAGATTTCTCTCTGGGTTTTCATGGCTATATCTCTAGGCACCTTGAACAATTCCTGGCACAGAGTAGGAATTTGGCAAGTTTGCTGATCCAATAAATGAATGAAAATTTAATATGTATGTTACTTTCCCTTCTGTTTTTCCTAAAACATATATATATGATACAAAAATATCATATATTTTTTGTTTCTGCTCCCTATACAGAATAAAGCATAATTGTTGTTTAATTTAATCACAATTGCCTGAAAGCACTGAAAGAACACATTTTCAGAACAGAAAGGAGAAATTCAATACTGTGTATAAATCAGTACTGACTGAACACATGTTACACTGCTACACTAACAAGAAAGGAGAGTTTGAAATATTTCTAGTGATTTCTCTTGATTTATGTATTAGAGTTGATTGTGGACCTCAAATCAGCAGGCAAGGAGGGACAAAACTTAATATCTGGAATCTCTAAATCTACATCTCATCCCTCAAAATATGTGCACTGATTTTTTGATGGCATATTGGAATCACACAAGAGAAATATAACCATGGTCACCAAACTTTTTTTAAAAAGGATTTCCTAGAAAAGGGGACTTCTGTGAAAGAATCAGAATAGTAGAAACCTTCCTTGTGAAAGGAAAGTATCTGCATGTAAAAACAAAATTTGAAAATACATTTGATATCCCCCTGTGCCAATCATGTTTCAAAAGAGTTTTTCACATGACCACATTTAAAAATTGCATTCGATAGTCATTCTATTTCTGTTTTATATAGGAGATGACAGAGCAACTAACTTGTCCAAGATCCTGTAACTGGAAAGCACTGGAGGCAGACTTGAATCCAGGATTCTGACTCTGCCTCCCATGTCCTTCCCTCTGCATCTCTCCTGCTTGTGTACCTATGGAGTAAGAGAACCAGAGCAAATCACCAAGTCACATTCACCATGGGAATTCTTCCATAGCCAGGCAAGTTAGGAAGCTTGGATGGACATCATAAATTCTATTGGCCAATAAGAATCCTTATTGAATGATTTTTAAGGCCATTAGTCAGCTAGATGGAAAAGAAATATGGTGCATAAACTTGCTCTAGGGACAGGGATTGGTGGTCAGTAGCCACAGGTGATTTTGGGTACAATCTGGTATGATGCTTCTCAAATTGCCCATGGCCTGGTATGGACTCATCTAGTTCCTAGGACATGAAATTGTCTAGTCATCAGGGAAAAGGGAGTTATTAAAAACATAAGCAAGTAATTTAAAATTAAGTGCTATAAGAAATCTAGAACAGCTGCAGACCCCACTTTTTGGTAGCTGAATAATAGAGCTCAGTAGTTTCAGCCAGGAACTAGGAGGGAAGCTGGGCATGTATCCATGTATTCACAAGATATATATAAACACACTTCATTAGCTTACAGTTGTTGCAGAGAGAGAAGAGGAGGGGCATGGAAGGCATTAATACAGGAACTAGAAAAGGAATCTATAGACAGGAACAGTGACATCACCCAGAAAGCAAGGAACCCTCTGTGAGCAACAAGGGAGACCCAGTGAATGAGAAGAGATGTGAGGAAGGCTTGTGTCATTGTTCCTGATGGTGAATTTAACCCTCAGTGTTGGGGCTGGGGGAGGGGCGTGGTAAGAAGTAGGATAAAAAAAGGATAACTTAAGCCTCTACAAGAACTCTTTTGAGATCCAGAAATAGTTATCTCTGCTTCCATGGGTGTGTGTGTGTGGATGTTCCTGGACTTCCAAGAACTGATTTGGCAGGCAGCTCTTATAAATTCCTCTAGTGGTAGTCAGTTAGCTCCTTCTGTGAGGTCTTGAAATTTCTCTGGTTCCCTCAAAGATGCTGTTGTCTAAGGAGGTATAATATGTGGCAATAAAAAGAGCCAGGGACCTGGCCAAACTAGAGTTTAGATCCTAGCATCTGCATTTAGATTCCACATTTGCTGTGTGATCCAAGGCACTTCCTTGAGCCTCAGAATCCTCCTTGTTAAAATGGTATTGATACATATACCTCTGAGGGTCATGAATACTAAGAAGATAATGCCTGTCAAGTGTTTGATACAGCATCTTCTTCTACAAAGTAGATGTTCCATACAGGGTAGCAACAAAATCATCATTGCCCCCATTATTATTAGCTATCAGTAGCTTTCAATTTTGGCTTAATTTTCAGGTCTACATAGAGGAGAAGGGCTATATAATACCAATAACCTGGCACCACTCCAAACTGGTGGAAATCTGTAGAGATGGAGCCCAGGAATGTTTTATCATAAAGTCTCCCAAGTGACTCTAATATTCACTTCTGGTTGAGAACTACTGTTCCATCTTGAGTCAACTCCTTGCCTTGTTCCTACAACAGCTCTTACTCCTTCTGGAATTACCTGCCTTTAAAACCAAAAGGGACACCATTTCTGTACTCACAGGTGGATTTAACATGAAGTTTCTGAAATGTAAGCTTGAGACCCCCTCACTTCCATGAGCCCCTTCCAAGACCCTAAAACTAATTCCATATTCATAATTTTGTATTATTTTTATTAAATATGGTTTCAGGCTCCATGCAGCTCAAATCCCTGAAATTTTGTTCAATTTCCCTTGATGTAAACAACCAGCCTCAAATGCTTAGCTTGTGCCTGGATTGAATGTGCTATTCAAACTTGGCATTGATTGCACTATTTGTTGGTCTTCCCTTAATATTTGAAGTGTTGACATTACCTTCAATTCCTATTAACTCTTATTGAGTCCTTTGTTTTGTAAAGTTTACTTTTCTAGTCTTTTTGTTTTTAGCCTGTCAAACAGCTGGTCCAGCTAGAAAAACTGTATCAACCACCAGCTGAGAGCTAACCTGGCTACCCCATACTTGTATGTATGCAGCCCCACTGGTGGCCTGGGAGAATGTGGAGGACATTCATAGCAAACTGACTACAATTCTGGGTCTTTTCCCAGAACTCAGAGTAAAAACTAACATTTCCTGAAAGTAATGCTGCTCAGTGACCTCCAATCCAGTATCCTGTCTCCCTAATGGAAATAATCATAATTCCGTATTTTAAGCAATTTTCTTTGTCTATCCAGAATCAGAAACTGTTCTAATTTCTCTCAATCTTCTGCTCCCCAGAAAACTTAATTATCTTGTTGTCCATTAATTTCTGGAAGAAACTTCTACCCCAAATTTAATACATGAACTATTCACTTTATTCATAAATGCTGTTTTAAGAGGCATTGTTCTTACTATTCTTTTAAATTTGGGGTTTATCTCTATATAAAGTAGTAGGTTTTCCAGTATGATCCTCCAGGGGAAAAAAAAAAAAAAACAACATCTCATCACCTAAATTATTTTGTTATTTCAAAGGCTGACAGTTCAATTCTCTGTAGAGAGATGTGAGGTCAAGATGCATGAGCAAAAGTAGCAGATTCCAACCCAGTGTAATTTGGTGAGGACAGAGGGGAAAAGGAGCTGCAAATCATTCTACCAGCTTCTACAGGGACAGACATGTCTGCTGATATTTTTTTTTTTCAATGAGACAGATATCCATTGAATGAGGGTATTATTTTACATTAAAAGCAAAAATTAATAAGCAGAAAGCAGGGAATCTAAGGAATGAGACCCAGAACTGAAAAGACTGAAAGGGAGAAAAGCTTAGGAATGGTATGGAAGCAGGCCTTGGGTGTCCTAGTGGAAAGAGCCTTGGGAAAGCAAGGAAACAGATCATACTCGATGGTGGTTCGGCATGGTGTGACTATAAATATTTTCACTTTTTTCTTTCTCTTTGGAACGGAAACATACTTTGAGGGGTTTGTTAAGAAATAAGCAGTAATTTATAAAACTTTAAAAATAGATTTTTTAAGGTAATTCCCCAAATGTCGTTTTAAGCAGATGTCTGTTGTTTTTTTTTGTTTTTTTTTTTAACTGAATCATCATACAGGGTCTAAACTATTGATACCATGTTAATCTAGACAGCAAGTATTTCTGTTATTTCATTAAGAAGCCTTATCGTTTAGCAACAAGAAAATCAGAGCTACACCTTGAAATACAAAATGAAAATATTTACCAATTCAAGTTAATTTATCATCTCTCATCTTTTTTTCCTCCAGTATATATCTTTTTGAAAAATTATTTCATGTTTTTAATATTTTGGTTTCACATCTTATCTTTTTTGCCTTTCCTTAGTTAAGAATGTTGCTTTCGTTGACTTAAAAATTTTCAATATCTGAGGAGCCACTAAATGTCATAGATGGTACCTGATCATCTATGCTTAACAAGAATGGTGCTGCATCTTTAGGAAATGGCATTCTGAAATTTGCTGAGTCTTGCTGAAGTTTGCTTAGTTATTTAATTTGCAAACACATGTTTTCATCTACCTTGAAAGGCCTAATTGACAGAGTTGCAGCATTAGCTAAGTGACAATAAGACTATTTTTTGCAAAATTTCCTTTTGTAGCTCTTTGCTCTTTATCACCAGGTGACAAAATTATGCACTTACGTGGGGAAGTAGTTTAAATATGGGGCCAGCTGTGGCATATGACTGCCTCGGGCAGTTAGAAATGTTTCCACTGACACCTCTGAGGGAGAAAATCATCACTCAATCTAACTATAAAAGCTACATAGAGACAAAAATCAATCATTCTAAAAGAGCAAAGAAAAATACCATGTATCATAAATATACAATGGCAGCTATACATTAATAATAGATAAATATTTATTTCTTAGACCTATAAAATATCATGTCTCCAAAGAGTATGAATATGTGTACATATGATGAGTATAAGTGTTAACCAATAACAAACACTCTAATACTCAGGCATAAAATAATTATTAAATTAAAAAATAGAATTTTATATTTTAAACCCTTTCACAGATGAGAATAACAAACAACGTTAATGCTTAAATGCATATCATTACAGAACACTGTGTGTGAGTCTACATTTTAATAAGATCACCGAACACTCAGAAATGTTTTGCAAATTGGCTCCAGTCCACAAATCTTTAACATTTATGGTCATATTTGCTTTACCCTATGTACCCAACTACCATTTCAACTTTTTAGGTGTTTGCCTCTGTTTTTCTCCAGAGGATACAGATTTCAGATTTCTGCAAAGTTAGACTGGCTTTAAGCTCAACTTCCATTACTATCACCTTGTAAATCATACCTCAGCTCTCAAAAAATATATTAAAATTTAAGTTAAAAAGTACTAAGTTGTTCTAAATCTGTACTTCCTCAATATCAATTTCAGTGAGGCCCCATTGCCCATTTTCTTTTTTGCACTGGATAGAGTGGCATTTTAAATCCTCAAGTTATTTTCTGTAATTTAAGAATATTAAAAATACAAATAAACAGAACCACCAAATGCTCATAATCTTGAGAGAAGCAATCACACTGCATAGTAAAAAGTCATCCTTACAAGACCAACATCAAGGGGAAAGGGAACTCCATGAATGTATGCACACATGCATACATACATACATACGCAGATGTTTGGGTGGTAGAAATTTTGGGCAGGTAGCTTTTTTCCCCTCTATCACAAAACCCAGGTTTGCTTTCCTGCCGTCAGTTATTAAATAAATAAGCAACAACAATAAAAACAGAACAGATGATTATTTCCAGCCACAGTTGATCTTCCTTCCTACTTTTTCAGAGTTATCCAGAAAGGTGCAACACCCCATGCCTGAGAAAGTATAACATCAGAATGATCTGCTCTCATGATGACAGACTATGTTCTAGAACAGGAATTTTGTCAAGCATGATAAAATCTCCTCGTAAAAGCACTTCTCTGGGCAGGTTGTATCCCCCTGTGATCTTCACACAAAGCTGAAAGTCGAAAATGAGTTGAGGATGCAGAGGTATAGGATCATTCTATGTGAGTTTTATTGCTCTAAAAATAGATACTTTATAACCTACCTTACATGGGCTCTGAAAGGGGTGTTCATCCCTTATTTATGGGGAAGAAGAAGGCAAGTTGAAAACCCTCTTTTCCTGAAGAAAAAATATTTTCTTGGTTTCAGTAAGGTCACAATAAAACTAATCGTGAAAATATTCCCACTAAATTTAGAAACTTCTCTTAAAAGAAAGTCATACTAAACTTAAGTGGACATGTTCATAATTTTCAAAGATTAGAAATAGTTACTTCTGGGAAAAAAAAAGAAATAGTTACTTCCGTTGAGAAACAATAGGAATGCATCAGCCTGACCTGAAGGAACAGTGTACACTATTATGGTTAGCATTGCTTGCTCTTTATGATCAGCATATGATTTGCCTATTACATATTTTCTTACCTATTAATTATGGTTAATTGGTGATAACCTGAGAATGTTTCCCTTCAATCTTCTTCCAGAAGATATGCAATATGAATAGTTTCAGTATCTCCTGATCTGCACTTCTAACACATCATCCCTGTGCTGTTAGTACCTCATAGTTCATGGGGGGGAAATGGATGAAACAGAGCAAGAACATTTTCACCTTCTCATCACTAAGCTTGCCAGTCTCTCTGCATCTGTATCCATTTTCTTTGCCTTCCTCCTCTGGAAGACACATCTGTCCCTACCCAGATGTAAGGTTATGCCCCTCACTTGAGCTCTGGTTCTCTCAATTTACCTCCAGGGGATATCCTGCATTAATATTTCCTCTCTTTCAGCTGGAGTATCTCCACTAGCATAAGAACTGCTCTAAGGGCTCTTCTTCAGAAAGCCTATTTCTGGGGGCTCCTGGGTGGCTCAGGCGTTAAGCGTCTGCCTTTGGCTCAGGTCATGAACCCAGGGTCCTGGGATCGAGCCCCGCATCGGGCTCCCTGCTCTGCGGGAAGCCTGCTTCTCCTTCTCCCACTACCCCTGCTTGCGTTCCCTCTCTCGCTGTGTCTCTCTCTGCCAAATAAATAAATAAAATCTTTAAAAAAAAAAAAAAAGAAAGCCTATTTCTGGTCTTCTCATCCTTCTCTTTGGATCCCTGCCCTCCTCTGTTCCACTTCCTCAGACAACCTGTCAGAAGAGTGGTCTACTGGCGTATGTATTTCAATGCCTCCTGTTTACTCATCTCAATCTGGTTTCAATTTCCTCTCCTCCACTGAATCTACTTTTACCAAGCCCACCAGTGACTTGCATATCACCAGCCTATATTATTTAGTAATAGTATAACATTATAACAGTCTTCTCTTTATTCAAAGATCTTTTTTTTCCAGTTGGTTTCTGTGACAGTGCACTCTTTCTTATTTTCCTCCTAGCTCACTACTTAATGAAAAGTTACTCTTAGATGTACCTACACCAAAAGGGGAGAAAGTACATATGGTCTTTGCTGGACTCTGCTCTTTTGCCAGAACTTTAGGTGTCTATTTCTTCTTCTTTTATTTATTGGATGCCATATAGCACTATAGCATTAACTAAGACCTATCCATTAAAGATGCCTATATTTATAACTTCAACTTGAACTTCTTTCTTTCATTTCCAGACAAAGTCCAATAGCATCCTCCACATCTCCATTAGAGAACATTTGGTTTCTTTTTGCAAAACATTTTTTTTCCACAGCCTTCCATTTCTTATTGTACTCTACACTCTGCTACTCAAGTTAAAAACTGAGGAGTGACCGTTTCCCTCACCTCCAGATCTCAGCTATCAGCAATACTCATTGGGTTTACCTCCGAAATGTATTTCAAATCATTTATCTAGATCCTCACTACTACCACCTTGGTCCAAGTCACAATCATGTTTCTGCGAACTGCCAGGTCCTCCTAAATAGCTACCTCCCGCTTTATCCATTTCCCCTTGGAAATCCACTCTTTACACCAGCCAAAATGACTTTTTGAAAACAGAAATTAGACCAGGTAACTCAGCTGCTTAGATTTTTCAGAGGCTCTCCAGTGCTCTTTGAATGACAAAGTTCTTTCCATGGGTTCCAAGACACTTCCAGTCTACTTGTCTGACTTAAAATCCTGGCATTCCCCTTGTCACTGTGTTTCCTTCTGCTTCTTGGATATGCTAAGCTTGTTCCCACATCAGGTAGTTGAGTTTTCTTTTCCTTTGGCCCTGGAAGATCTTCTCCCAGATCTCACATGATGGAGCCTTCTTACTGTTCAGTTCTCAACCTGACTGCCACCTCCCCAGAAAGGATTTCTATGTCTGTCTTATGGTGTGCTGCACTCACCATCACACCTAGCACTCCTCACTCACTGCATTTCCTTTTTTATTTTTATATATTAGCCATTATCTGAAATGATCTTATTTAAATAGTTAGTTACTGACTAGTTTCTTATCTTTTTCCCTTAACAAGACTTAAGCTTCATGAGAAGCTCAGGGACCTTTTCCGCCATGTTCAGGACTGTGTCCTCCAACACTTTAGGACACTCTCTGGCAACTTGTAGGTACACACACACACACACACACACACATAACAGAATTGAATAAGTGATCAAATAGGGATGTTTTGCATGATGGGTGGCCAAAGGGATATGCTCTGTGCCAGCATCCATACCGAGGGGCCAGACCATCTGGAATATTCTTGTGTTGTTATCTTATACAGATACTCTAGAATACAATGAAACCTCAGAGGATAAACATTTCTAAATTGATACAAAATCAACATTGTCATGTTGTTTCTCTTGTAGTTCCCAATATTGACTCTGTTTTTCAGGAAACGTTTTAGCAATGGGAAGGAGAATCATAAAGGTTGTAAAATGTTCCAATAGAAGTGTGGTTTATGTGTACTTTGATTTATATCAACTCTATCGAGACACCTTTTTATAATAGTCTTCAGAAACCTATTCCTTTCCTAATACTCCCTATCTTAGTAAACTGTACCACCTATCACTTAGCTGCTTAAGCCAGAAATGTGCAAAATCTTCTTGACCTCTCCTCACTCACTTCACCATCACCCAACCCATCACCAAGTTCTGTTGATTCTACCTTCAAATATATTCTGAAAATATATGCTTTTCTTCATATTTATTGTTATCATCATATCTAAGCCATAATTTCATTTTCCTTGAATCATTGCAATGCCTTGATCTTTATTCAAATTCCTACTAAACCCATTCTCAGGTCAGGGAGAAGATGGCAGAGGAGTGGGGGACTCCATTTCAACCAGTCCCCTGAATTTAGCTAGATATCTACCAAGCCACTCTCAACACCCAGGAAATTAGCCTGAGATGTAAGATTATCCGTCTGGATCTCTACGGGGGCAGAGGATCATCAGTCCAGATGTAAGAAGGATGGAGTTGTGATTGTGTGGACAGATGTCAGAGGATAAACAGAATGGGGAGGGAACCACCAGAAGCTAGCCACTGGAAAGTAATACACCAGTGCAAAAGCGTCCTGCGCCTGGGGACCAGCCAGAGCTTGGAGAGCAGTGGCAGTGGGACAAGAAGGGACTGATAATAGTGCTCAAACAGAACCTGGGGGCTTAAGGGGCAAATGGTGGGAAGGGGTGGCTGCAGGCATGGACCTGAGCCCCATGGATGGGGGGGGGGCGGCTGCAGTCACCACCCCCACCCACCCAGACCTGGATCGCTAACAGTTTGAAGGCAGAGGGGGCAGGGACAAGCAGGGGCCTGGGTCAACTGAGAGGATGGCTAGGGGCATGCACCACCTGTGGGAGAATGAGGTTTTCAGCGGTGCTTACAGAGGGGGAGACTGTGTGTTCTGGAGGATTCAGAGAGGACTGTGGCTTCTCTCCTCTGGGGTGGAGGTCTGGGTGCAGACATTTTCCTTTGCTCTGATCCTTGAAAAAGGCTCAAAAAGCTACCAGAGAACAAAGGCCCCAAAAACTGGTTTCCACAGAGCCCAGCCCCTTGATAAGGGATAGGGCAATTCCACCCAAGCAGGATTAACTGAAAAACAATGTGGCAGGCTCCTCCCCCAGAAGACAAGCTGGAAGAACAAGAGGACAATAACCTGAGGGTCCCCATAAAACTGTGAAACCCCAACACCAGGGGAAAATAGTATATTAAGCTCCTGGTGTTGCTTACGGCCTGTGTATTTCTTAGATACACCTTTTTTTTTTTAACTATTTCTCATGTCTCTTCTCTGTTTTTTCTTTTTACCTAGTTATCATTTCAACAAGATATTTAATACAACATATTCTATAGTAACTTTTTAACTTGAACTTTGTCACACATATACTTTTTTCTTTTTCTTTTTTTTTTTTTAAAGATTTTATTTATTTATTTGACAGAGAGAGACACAGCGAGAGAGGGAACACAAGCAGGGGGAGTGGGAGAGGGAGAAGCAGGCTCCCCGCGGAGCAGGGAGCCCAATGAGGGGCTCGATCCCAGGACCCTGGGATCATGACCTGAGCCGAAGGCAGACGCTTAACGACTGAGCCACCCAGGTGCCCCTTCTTTTTCTTTTTTTTATGTATATAGATATAAGCTTCAATGTAGTCCTTTTTTCCCTATTCAATACTACCTTTATATATATACTAATTTCCCTGTATCTCCAAGAAGTAGTGTTCTCTAACAAAGAGAACAAAATACACCCCGGAAGAACTGAAACACCCTACCTTGCCCACACTGAGGGATTATAGCCCCCTTCCCTTCACCCCCTCCCCCCCCTTTTTTTTTGAACTTTATAAATCTTATTCTTGGATTTCATTTTGGCTGGTTTTTTTGGTGGTGGCTTCCGATTGTTTCAAACTTTCCCAGGGTGCAAATTGCCTGGATATTTTACAGATATCCCCCCTGGATATTGATATTTTTGACTCTGTACATCCCCTCAACCACCACTCAACAGAATGACTAGGAGGAGGAACTCCCAACAAAGAACCAAAGACAATGGCCTCTCCTGCAGACCTGATGGATATGGATATAAGCAAGATGTCTGAAATAGATTTCAGGGTAACAATTATGAATACAATAGCTAGGCTTGAGAAAAACATTAATGGCAACACAGAATCTCTAAGGGCAGAAATGAGAACTAATCAGGCCGAACTTAAAAATTCTATGAATGAGAAACAGTCTAAACTAGATACTCTAACTGCGAGGGTAAATGAAGCAGAAGAAAGAATTAGTGATCTAGAAGATAAACTGATAGAAAGGAAGAAACATGAGGAAGCCTGGAACAGTTTAAAATCCATGAGAACAGGATTAAAGAAATCAACAATGCCATGAAACGTTCCAATGTCAGAATTATTGGGATCCCTGAGGGGGTGGAGAGAGAGAGAGGACTAGAAGATATATTTGAGCAAATTGTAGCTGAGAACTTCCCTAACCTGGGGAACAAAACAAGCATTCGTGTCCTGGAGGCAGAGAGGACCCCTCCCAAGATCAAGGAGAACAGACCAATGCCCTGGCATGTAATATTAAAACTCACAAATCTTAGATCCAAGGAAGCCATCCTAAAGTCAATTAGGGGGAAGAGATTCCTTACATGCAGAGGAACATCAGAATAACGTCACACCTGTCCACACAGACCTGGCAAGCCAGAAAGGGCTGGCAAGACATATTCAGGGTACTAAATGAGAAGAACATGCAGTCAAGAATACTTTATTCAGCAAAGCTGTCATTCAGAATGGATGGAGAGATAAAGAGCTTCCAGGACCAGCAGAAACTAAAAGAATATGTGACCACCAAGCCAGCCCTGCAAGAAATACCAAGAGGGATTCTAGAAAAGAAGAAAGACCCCAAGAGTAGTATGGACCAGAAATATACAGAAATATATACATAGAAACAGGGACTGTACAGACAGTAAGATGGCAATAAACACATATCTTTCAGTAGTAACCCTCAATGTGAATGGCCTAAATGCTCCCATGAAATAGCACAGGGTTGCCGATGGGATACAAAGACCAGAGCCATCCATATGCTGTCTACAAGAGACTCATTTTGAACCTAAGTCACCTCCAGGCTGAAAGTGAGAGAATGGAGAACTATTTTTCATGCCAATGGACCTCAAAAGAAAGCTGGGGTAGCAATTCTTATATCAGACAAACTAGAATTTAAACCAAAGACCATAATAACAGATCCAGAAGGACACTATATCATTCTTAAAGAGTCTATCCAACAAGAAAATCTAACAGTTGTAAATATCTATGCCCCCAACATGAGAGCAGCCAACTACATAAGCCAGCTGATAACCAAAATAAAGAATCAGATTGACAATAATACATTAATAGTAGGAGATTTTAACACTCCACTCTCAGCATTGGACAGATCATCTAAACAGAAGATCAACAAAGAAACAAGAGCTTTGAACAACACATTGGACCAGATGGACTTCGTAGATATATACAGAACACTCCACCCTAAATCAACAGAATACTCATTCTTCTTGAAAGCACACAGAACTTTTTCCAAAATAGACCACATACTAGGTCACAAACCAGGTCTCAGCCAATACCAAAAGACTGAGATTATTCCCTGCATGATATCAGATGACAATGCCTTGAAACTGGAACTCAATCACAAGAAAAAATTTGGAAGGAATTCAAACACTTGGAAGTTAAAGAGTATCCTGCTAAAGAATGAATGGGTCAACCAGGAAATTAAAGGAGAACTTAAACAAATCATGGAAACCAATGAAAATGAAAACACATTGGTCCAAAACCTATGGGATACTGTAAAGGTGGTCCTACGGGGGAAATACATAGCCATCCAAGCCTTTCTCAAAAAAGTAGAAAAATCCCAAATGCACAAGATAACCCTACATCTAAAGGAGCTGGAGAAAGAGGAAACCTAAATCAAGCAGGAAAAGAGAAATAACAAAGATTAGAGCAGAGATCAATGAAATAGAAACCAGAGAAACAGTAGAACAGATCAACAAAACTAGAAGCTGGTTCTTTGAAAGAATTAATAAGATCAAAAAACCATTGGCCAAACTTATCCAAAAGAAAAGAGAAAGGACCCAAATTAATAAAATCATGACTGAAAGGGGAGAGATCAAGACTAACACCACAGAAATAGAAACAATTATTAGAAATTATTACCAGCAACTGTATGCCAACAAATTAAGCAACTTGGAAGAAATGGATGCCATCCTGGAAACTTACAAACTACCAAGACTGAAACAGGAAGAAATAGACAATCTGAATAGATCAATAACCAGTAATGAAATTGAAGCAGTAATCAAAAATCTCCCAAAAAACCAAAGTCCAGGGCCAGATGGCTTCCCAGGGGAATTCAATCAAACATTTAAAGAAATAATACTTATTCTACTGAAGCTGTTCCAAAAAATAGGAACAGAAGGAAAACTTCCAAACTCCTTCTATGAGGCCAGCATTACCCAGATCCCAAAACCAGGCAAAGATCCCATCAAACAGGAGAATTACAGACCAATATCCCTGATGAACATGGATGTCAAAATACTGAACAAGATTCTAGCTAATAGGATCCAACAGTACATTAAAAGGATTATTCACCACGACCAAGTGGGTTTTATGCCTGGGATGCAAGGGTGGTTCAACATTTGCAAATCAATCAATGTGGTAGAGCACATCAATAAAAGAAAAGACAAGAACAATATGATCCTCTCAATTGATGCAGAAAAAGCACTTGACAAAATACAACATCCTTTCCTGATTAAAACTCTTCAGAGTATAGGGATACAAGGAACATTCCTCAATATCATAAAAACCATCTATGAAAAGCCCACAGCAAATATCATTATCAATGAGGAAAAGCTGAGAGCTTTTCCCTTAAGATCAGGAATACGACAGGGATGCCCACTCTCACCTCTATTGTTCAACATAGTACTAGAAGTCCTAGCCTCAGCAATCAGACAACAAAAAGAAATAAAAGGCATCCAAATTGGCAGAGAAGAAGTCAAATTCTCCCTCCTCACAGATGACATGATACTTTATGTGGAAAACCCAAAAGACTTCACCCCCAAATTCCTAGAACTCATACAGCAATTCAGCAATGTGGCAGGATACAAAATCAATGCACAGAAATCAGTTGCTTTTCTATACACTAACAATGTAACTGTAGAAAGAGAAATTAAGGAATCAATTCCATTCACAATAGCAACAAAAACCATAAGATACCTAGGATTAAACCTAACTAAAGAGGTAAATGATCTATACTCCAGAAACTACAGAACACTTATGAAAGAAATTGAGGAAGACACAAAAAGATGGAAAAATATTCCATGCTCATGGATTGGAAGAATAAACATTGTTAAAATGTCTGTCCTCCCCAGAACTATTTACACTTTCAATGCCATCCCTATTAAAATACCATTGGCATTTTTCAAAGAGCTGAAACAAAAAATCTTAAAATTTGTATGGAACCAGAAAAGATCCCTAATCACCAAGGAAAGGATGAAAAAGAAAAACAAAGCTAGGGGCATCACGTTGCCTGACTTCAGGCTATATTACAAAGCTGTGATCACCAAGACAGCATGGTATTGGCAAACAGACACATAGGCCAATGGAACAGAATAGAGACTCCAGAAATGGACCCTCAACTCTATGGTCAACTAATCTTTGACAAATCAGGAAAAAAATATCCAACGGAAAAAAGACAGTCTCTTCAATAAGTGGTGCTGGGAAAATTGGACAGCTACATAGAGAAGAATTAAACTGGACCATTCCCTTACGCCATACACAAAGATAAACTCAAAATGGATGAAAGACCTCAATGTGAGACAGGAATCCATCAAAATCCTAGAGTAGGGCATAAGCAGTTACCTCTTTGACATCAGCCACGTAACTTCTTTCAAGACATGTCTCCAAAGGCAAGTGAAACAAAAGCAAAAATGAACTTTTGGGATTTCATCAAGATAAAAAGCTTCTGCACAGCAAAGGAAGCAGTCAACAAAACAAAGAGGCAACCCACAGAATGGGAGATGTTTGCAAATGACACTACAGACAAAGCACTGAATCCCAAGATCTATAAAGAACTTCTCAAACTCAACACTCAAAAAGCTAATAACCCACTCAAAAAATGGGCAGAAGACATGAACAGACAGTTCTACAAAAAAGACATACAAATGGTTAACAGACACATGAAAAAATGCTCAACCTCACTAGCCATCAAGGAACTACAAATCAAAACCACAATGAGATACCACTTTACACCAGTTAGAATGGCAAAAATTAACAAAACAGGAAACAACAAATGTTGGCAAGGATGTGCAGAAAGGGGAACCCTCCTACACTGTTGGTGGGAATGCAAGTTGGTACAGCCACTTTGGAAAACAGTGTGGAGGTTCCTCAAGATGTTAAGAAGAGAGCTACCCTATGACCCAGGAACTGCCTATTGGGTATTTACCCCAAAGATACAGACGTAGTGAAAAGAAGGGGCATGTGCGCTCCAATGTTGATAGCAGTCCATAATAGCCGAACTGTGGTAGGAGCCAAGATGCCCTTCAATAGATGAATGGATAAAGAAGATGTGGTCCATATACACAATGAAATATTATTCAGCCATCAGAAATGATGAATACCCACCATTTGCATCGACATGGTTGGAACTGGAGGGGATTATGTTAAGTGAAGTAAGTCAAGCAGAGAAAGACAATTATCATATGGTTTCACTCATATGTGGAACATGAATAATAGCATGGAGGACCATAGGGGAAGGGAGGGAAATCCAAAGGGGGAGAAATCAAAGAGGGAGATGAACCATGAGAGACTATGGACCCTGAGAAACAATCTGGGGGTTTCAGAGGGGAGGAGGGTGGGGGAAGGGGGTAACAGGGTGATGGTTATTGAGGAGGGCATGTGCTATGATGAGCACTGGGTGTTATAGTTAACTAATGAATCATTGAACACTGCATCAAGGACTAATTATGTACTATACAGTGGCTAATTGAACATAATTTCAAAAAATCATTAAAATAAATAAATAAATAAATAAATAAATAAATAAATAAACAAACCATTCTCCATACAGTAATAACAGTAGTCTCACTGCCACTCAGTTACTTCAACAATTTGAGCTTTTTGCCAATCCAGGGCCTTTACCTATGAAGTTTTATCTGTCTAGAAAGCCCTTCCCCTCCATTTTCATTTGGCTGTGGCTTACTCACTGTAGTAGATGCTCTGGTGTGCTGCCTAGATTCCTCTTTAGAACTGAGGTGCTTATTCCTATGCCAGTGGGAGTGTCAGTGACTTACCAGGAATTATCCCTGTTTCAGAAGAACAACCTTGTCAGGGATCTTGCTCTCTTTGGAAGAGAAGCCCCTACTCAATGCCTGGTAAGATATCTGCGTGCTGGTGGTGGTGGGGCCAGGCCCTTTTGCTTCAAAGCAGGGACAACTCTGAAGGGCTATCTTAGCCCCAGTGCTTCCTATAGGATTGTATAAGAGTGTTGCAACTGTACTATAGTTCAACCTCTGCCCAATTTTGCTTTCCTCATCTTTCTTCATGTCATCTTTAAAAGTATCCTCCCCCAATCAACTTCTTGATCTCAAATCTTAAAGTCTGTTTCCTGGGAACCCAATCTATGGCAACACCTGTTCAAAAAGTTCTTTCTTAATACCTATAACCAAAGTTAAATACCCCTCATCCCCACTACATCCACATACACCATTATTTTCTCTCACGGTATCCTGTTCATTTCCTTCATAAACCCTAATCTCAATTTATTTATTTATTTATTTTTAAAGTTTTTATTTATTTATTTGAGAGAGAGAGAAAGGAGGGAAGGAGCAGAGGGAGAGGGACAAGAAGACTCCACACTGAGCTTGGAGCCCAATGTGGGGCTCAGTCTCACAACCCCAAGATCATAACCCTGGCTGAAATCACGAGTTGGATGCTCAACCAACTGAGCCACCCAGGTGCCCCCTAATGTTAATTTATAATTCTGCAGACTGAAAGTCCCATAAGGGCAAGAAGCATCTTTATTACTGCTTGGTATATGTGGTTATTGAGCTTAAAAACCACACCCTTTTTCCATGGTAGATATCAAGACAGCAATAAGACATCCCATGTTGGACTGGTCTCAGATCTCCAGACTACTCAAAGATGCCAAGGGATCATTGCTACTATTGAGTGGAGGGTCATCAGAGCTGTAACAATTCAAACCCAAACAGAACACTATGAAGTCCAGCTTCACTGTCACAAAAAAATAAAAAGTCAACTTATTAAAGATATTTCTTATTTTCTTAAATTGAGCAAATATTTAAGACAATTAAAAATTTAAAGGTACATATAGAAGTGTCTCCCAATGAAGAAACACACTTTCTTTCTTTTTTTTTTTAAAGATTTTATTTATTTATTTAATTGAGAGAGAGAGAGCGAGAGAGGGAACACAAGCAGGGGGAGTAGGAGAGGGAGAAGCAGGCTTCCCGCCGAGCAGGGAGCCCGATGCGGGGCTCGATCCCAGGACCCTGGGACCATGACCTGAGCCGAAGGCAGACGCTTAACCAACTGAGCCACCCAGGTGCCCCCACTTTATTTCTTAAAATCCAATTTCTTCAAAGCTTGAGGTACCAAAACACAGGTGAATTTGGCCTCTCACTCTTCAGAATGCAGACCATACAGTCTTAGGGAGAAGATAAAATAGTTATATTTCAGTTTCTTAAAAATATAGGCGGAAATAAAAACAATAAGAATCTCCTACTCATGAGAGAAATCAAGTACAGATACTTAGCATACGTCCTTTCAGATTTCAGTCACAAAGGTAATATTCTTGCTGAGCAAAGTGATTTTATTCTGACCTTGGTCCAAGTCTTAAATCTAACCCAAAGCTACTGATGAATCATATTTGAAAAGTTTTCCAAGGTAATTATTATGAAAAGTCCATTTTAAGAGTCATCTTAAAGAACAATATCATGCTAGGATAATAACTTGATTTTCTCCTTCTTTAGAGAATTCCACAGAGTAAAGGACACTGGGTCCACTTTTTATAATTATCATATAATCACTGGAACTATGAATAGCATCCTCTATTCAAGTGTCTCAAATGCCTTATCCTCATTAAGTTTAATCAATTGAAATTTTTAGGCCTTGACCCTGAACTTGAAATATGCTTCCAATATTTGTAAGTGAATATGTGTGTGTGTGTGTGTATATGTGTGTATAAATGGGTTTAGTAGATTTTCTGTAAATCACACATATCTTGGAAAAGAAAATGGAGAAGGGAAATTTTTACTTATGGTAACTTCAAATAATGATGACAATTTAAGCAATTAGAATATGAACCCTTATAAAAATAGGAAACACCAATGATTGAATAGACATAAGCTATTCTCAAAAAAAGAGTGAAAATCAAAATATGAGAATGAAGGAAGCCTAACATTGTTTTTTGCTTAATAAAACCCACTAGAAAGGGACCACTAGTTTCCATTTTTTTTTTTCCTTTGGAGACAATGTAGTTCAAAGAATCCTAAACAATGAGCGCTCTCGGTTCAGATATGTTCCCCAATTGGTGAGAAAAATAATGATTTAACAATAAGTTTTCACGAAATCCCACTAATCATTTGTTCATGAAAAAGAATCAGTATTAAAACTTTATAACATTTCAGAAAAAGATAAAGAGTTAAATAAAACTCAAGTGATCATTTCATTTAGCACTGTATTAATTCATAATATTTTACTACTGAGAGTGTATATTAATAAAATATTTACAATTTATATGCATGCAAAACACAAAAAGTACATCCCTTACTCTCAAGGAGTATGGCCCATTTATAGCATGAACCACTGAATCAAAAATGCTTCACAGTTGTGGACAGAAAACACATAGGTTCTGGGGCACCTGGGTGGCTCAGTTGGTTAAGCATCTGCCTTCAGCTCAGGTCATGATCCCAGGGTCCTGGGATCAAGCCCCACATCGGGCTCCCTGCTCAGTGGGGAGTCTGCTTTTCCCTCTCCCTCTGCTGCCCCCCCTGCTTGTATGTGCTTGCTCTCTCTCTCTCCCTCTCTCTGTCAAATAAATAAATAAAATCTTAAAAAAAAAAGAGAGAAACACATAGGTTCCCTTTAGTGCATTTTAGATCCAGTGGCCCCTGTTTTTTATGGATCATAGCATATATATTGTAGTATATACAGAGAAATAAATCTGGGAGAATATATATATGCTAAAATGGTAATAGTGATTATTATCACAGACTCAAACTTTCTACTACATCTCCAAAGAATTTATATGTTTTTTACAATAAACTAACATTAGTCCTGTAAGCAGAGAAAAATAATCAAGGAAAATGTTCATTAAAATGGACAATCAGAACTGTTCAGATAATCTCTGGGCAAATAATCTGGGTGAATCTATCTGTTAGTATTTGGTGTAAAGTGAAAATGTCTTTTCTTCTTTTTTTAAATAGAGTATGTGTTTAATTTCACAGTGTCTGAGTTAAAATTTTATTAAGATCTCATTTTCATCAAGGATACATTTATTTGAAGAAAAACTTTCCAACCACAAGGAAAATCCTTAAATCACAAGGTTAACATTGCCAAAGTCAAAGAGCATATGTGAAGTATCTATTCTCTAGCCAAGCTGAAACTGATCCAAGCTGTGCTCTTTGTTATAGTCATATCACAGCTGAAAAACTTGAGATGTAAAGATGTTCTCTAGCTTCCTTTTTTCTTCTGGAATAAAACCAGAAGTGCCCTGTAACCCTATCCCATACCAGCAGAGGTAGCAACAAACCCAGTTACAAAACTGGTAAATTTAGAGGTATTACTATTATTATCTTAAGAAGAGTCAACACTTTATTAAAAAGTATAGGGTTCAAATTGAGAAAGATAAGTATTTCCCTTAAAGGTATAATTTGTTTGACTAAGACCATAATTAGTGACAATTATTTAGGGACATATATTTTGCATCATGCAAAGCATATTATATATTAATTTTATATTAAAAATTGGAAAATATATTTCTACTCTATTTTCTTTTGATACTAGCTGTTATAAGGGAAACTATAATCAAAGCTTCCATCGCCAGTAGGAGATTTGTGGTGCTAGAGAAAATAGTTAGAAAACATGTGAAGTATTCATTCATTTATTCACTCATTCATTAAATATTAATTGAACTCCTTATATATATTCTGGTCATTGCAGATAAAAACTGCCAGGATCTCAGCTGTACATATGTAAGTCAAGCTCTATAAAAAAATATCCTCAAGAATGAATAACAATTCACCAAGTTGGAAAAGAAGTCATTGCAGCAGAAGGCAAAGACAAGGAATCATGAAACAACAACTCTTAGACAAGGAACTGCAAGTATTTAGGTTGAACCATAGAACACTGCCATTTTGCAGCTCAGAAATGGTAGAATATCTACACTTTTCAGGCTTGTTTTCCTACTTGGGAGTGACTCAAGTGGAATGTACACCTGAGGGAAGGGGATAGAGGAAGGAGCTGGAGACACAGGTAATAACAATTATGTTGAGCCATGTTTGGCTTGCTTAGGAATTTGGACTAAGCCTTCCTTATCAGTGCTTCCCAGACTTTGAGTGCACACCAGTTATTGGGGCATGCTGCTAAAATGCAGATTCTAATTCAGTAGGAATAGGGTGGGGTCTGAGATTCTGCATTCCTAACAAGCTCCCTAGGGATGTCCACATGCCAGTCCTGGGACTATCCTTTGAGCAGCAAGACTCCAGGGAAGTAGGTCTCAAAATTTCTCGTGAATAAGAATGTCCTGGGAAACATGTTGAAATGCAGATCTGTGGGCATTTTACTGATCCCATAAGATTTGGAGTAAGTCCAAGAACCACATGTTTTTTGTGAGTACTCCAAGTGGTATTGAAGGAGGTGGTCCTTCACTTAGGGACACACTGAAAAGTAGAGAGTAGGGAGGTGCTCATTCTTGCATTGTAAAAAGCCAAAGGATGTCCAGATGAAAGAAGGTTTAAGAATATTGATTGTTTATTTAATAACAACAATGACAAAAAGCTTCAATAAGGAAAAAATAAAGTGCTCAAAATGTTAATAAGAGACTAAATGTATCAGTAGCTGAAATATATCTGTAACTCTGACTGCTTGTAATGCAGATAATTTCATGATTCTCTCTTATGGCTGCATCTTCGCCCATGAAAAGAATGTATCAACTTAATACTTCAAGACTGGCCTAGTAATCTATTCCAAAAATTCTGCTACTAATTACAGCTCACAGTTCTTGGAAAGAAAATATGACAGAAGTATAAATTTACCTAGGATAAAATGAATGCACAGATGTTTCTGTAGCCTGCCTTTAGCGCTGCTGAGTATGCTCTCACCAAAGATAAACACTCCTTAGAGTCTTGTAAAATATCTATATACCATACACTCAGTTTAGGTTGCCTAAATGGGTTTAGGTTGCTCAACGGACATTATAAATATGCTGAATGAGAAGGCTTTACGTTACTGTTTTCTAACTTTTGTTGAACATTCATAACATCAAAAAAATACCATTGTGGTTCTACAAACTGAATGTAAATGCCTTCCTCCACAAAGTTCCAGGACATCACCATGCCCAGGAAAGACCTAAAGCTAGGCAGGTATGGATGAACACCAGTTACCATATAAACCTGGTGGCTGAGTTGAATCAGGTTGGACAAAGAATTAATGAGGTCTCTTAATTAAGGTGGTAGATAACAAGAGGTAGTGCCAAAGTAAGGTTTTATAAAATCTAGGCTTTTTAGTGTTCCGTTTTTTTCAAATGTATGGATATAAAACTAGAGAGTTGGATTAACTGGCCTTCTAAATCCTAGATTTTATACATTGCTCTTATCGAATTGGGGCCAGGAAGGAAAATGCAGCAGAATAAAAAGATTTTGTCATTTAATTTATCATTGTTCTCATTTTTAAAAATTCAGCAATGTACTTTTATCATCACAAACATTTTTAAAAATGAATAGAATTTTTACAACCAGAGTAATAAATCATGGGCTGGTAACCCTTAAAAGTCTAGCTTGTGAACTCAAAAAAACAAAAAACAAAAAACAAAACAAAACAAAACACCAGTGGGGAACAAACTACAGCTGGGCTATTTCCTTGGTTTTGTTTTGTTTTGTTTTTTTAATATTTCAGTTCTGCCTAAAATGATTTTAAAGGGTTCATGACCTCTGCAGCATATTGTATTTTCAAAGATAACTGCAACAATATTTTACATCCCACATGCTCTTCTCAAATGTGATCTTGACACTCCACCAACAAGAAGTAGAGTCTAATTTTTCTCTTCTTTTATCTGGGTTGGCCTGAGTGATTCGCTTGACAAACAGAATATGTCAGAGGCAATGCTTTGGGATTTCTGAGGTTAGGTCACAGGCAGCCTTGTGGGTTCTACCTGAGCATCCTAACATTTGCTCTTAGGAGAGCCCTGAGAACCCAGCTGCCAGGCTCTGAGAAGGCCAAGCCAAATGGAGAGGCTTGTGTAGGGGCTCTGGTTGACAGCCCAGCCCACAACCAGCATTCACCCCTCCCCACATTCCTCTTTTACCCTCTGAGCTTTTGAAGAGCTGTAATGACCAGGCTCTCATTTATAGTCAACGAAATCAGAAACTCTGAGTAAAGGGCCCAAGCATCAGTGTTTATAAAATCATTTCCAGGTAATTGAAATCTTCAGCCAGGGTTGAAACCCACTGACTGGTAGCATGAACAACACTCAGATGGAAATAACCAACCTCCTTATACACTCTCTAGACCTACAAACCTGAAAAATAATATAATAAGCAAATATTAGAAAATTGTATACATAAGTGTCCCATTACTGTAATAAATAAACTGGAAGATAGGGTTTAAGTAATATTCTTTGAGTCATGTATTTTTGTGTTTTACTTGTCCAATTAAAAAACCTATTATGTGCATAAATATAATAGTAGGAATTCCAAAAAAGATATTACTTCTTCTACCAGACTGCTCATTAGTGCAGGATCTAGTAAAGAGAAATACTTGTGAATAAATATTCAAAACATTAAGCAAAAATACAGTAATTGAAATAAGTAGTTCACAAAAGAAGGAGAAGTTATGGTTCAAGGAGGGCCACCAGGGCATGCAACCAGGGCAATTGCAAATGGCTTTAATGCTTGGTTGCCATCTTGAAATTCTTAATCATTTTATCTTTCAGTTTGTGTTTCATAAGTGAAATCCAATGGGCCAATGGAGCATGGATCACAAGCTTAGAGCCCCAACTCACACAGTGTCCTGCAAACCCCTGGACAGGTTCTTATTTCTTCCTCCCAAACCAGCTCCCACCCTAGTTTGGGCTTTTGCAGCTCTCTGTCTGGAGCAGGGGTGACTGGGTTGGTCCCTGATAGGGAACCTGTGTGTTGGCACAGAGAGGTAGGTCAGGCATGCACCAGCATTCAGGTGGACTGCCAGTCCCACAATGTACTCGGTCCACCTCATGGGAACCTCTTGCCAACCCCCAATCCAACTCTTATCCACTCCCCAGTCCAGGTATCTAGTGCTAGAGGATGCAGTCCTTTGGGAGTCACCTGTCCACCAAACTGTGGGAAAAGGACACTGACTTCTCAGTTCTAGGTGGGGTCTTGCTTTTTTTGTTTTTTGTATTTAGCTCCACAGATTATGTATTATCTTTTTTTCTGAAGAAGTGATACTTATATCAACTCTCTGTGAGAAATTACTGAAGCACGAACTCAGGCAAGTCTATCTACAGCATTTTGTTTCAATTACGTATGGGTGATGTGTTAGGTAATAGCATAAAATTGGACTAATCACTCAATCACATTTCTCAACAGAGATGACAAAACAAAACTGATGTGCATTAATTGGATGGTAGACAAGTGATGAGAAAGTGCAAGTCAGGCAGGAGAAAGATGAATCAAGAAATAATTTCTCCTATTTGGAATTGGAAACTCCCCAACTTTTTTCAACTGGGAATTTGACCTTTACCTTTTTGAAAGCTGGAATGAATAAATAAATGAAAAAACAAAGAAATAAACAAATCCCAGGCAAAGAATAGGTGGAAAGGTTGGGGTAATAGTTTTAACAAATCTTAAAACAACCCACAAATCATAAAAAAAAATCTTCTGATTTAAAAAGCTGTTATTAGAGTATTCAAATACAGTATCTAATTCCTGGTTTTAAGAATATTCATCTTGTGGGGCACCTAGGTGGCTCAGTCCATTAAGCGTCTGTCTTCGGGTCGGGTCATGATCTCAGGGTCCTGGGATTGAGTCCTGCATCCGGCTCTCTGCTCGGAGGGGAGTCTGCTTTTCCTTCTCCCTCTGTGTTCTCTCTCTCTCTCTCTGGTTCTCGCTCTCTCTCAAATAAATAAATAAAATCTTAAAAAAAAAAGAATATTCATCTTGTGACAAATGACTCAGTAACATGAAGATTCTTAAGATCAGCATTCCTAAGATCAACATTCACCTTTATCAAAGGTCAATAAAAATTTCTTTTTACAAAGATCTTTGACATCGTGTTCCAAATATTTGGAATTCTTTATGTGATTTACCCTGAGATGAAATTTGGTGTTACAGAACTCTATCTTTGGAAACATTTCAAGAGATTTTGTGACTTGAAGATACTCATTACAAGACAGTTTCACTCACCGGGCCAGTGTTAAATTAAGGTTTCAGCTTACCAAAATATTTCATTAACATCATATCACATGAGTCTGGGATTGGATGATTTTTTTTTTCCAGTTCTCTTGACAAGTTCCCACTTATAAAATAGTTGCCATTTCTGGTATTAATTTGGAAAAGAAAATAGAGCAGAAAAAATTAAGAAACATAAGTTGCATGTTTCTCAGCATCGCAGCCAATAAACTGTCTCTAAAACAGACTGGCAGACATTCTGAAGTGCTAGTAAAACAGGAGGCAAGGGAACATGAGAAGCCACACAAAGAATGCTGAAACACTTTGAAGAGGAGAAACCATTTATTGCTCTTCTCACTCTCTCACTCTTCAATGTGAACAGCAAGTAAAGAAAGAGAAGTGCCTTCTGAGACACATTTCCTAATGTGTAACAGAAAACTATCAGTCCCTAAGCAAAGAGATGGCTGCCCTTGTCTTTGATTAATTAGGTTATGAATCCTGGGAGGATACCTGTATATTCAAGGACTGCTCAGGACTGCAGAAGAGAGGATAGAAAAAGTTCAGAGAAATAAGATTCTAAAAACAAAGAGACTCAAAGGTCCTCTCCTTATCCTCATATCAAATATCAGAATCAGAGAAAATTGAAAGGAGTTTCCAAGATTATTATCCTCTCCATCCAGGGCCACTGAGATCACATCCTTTAACCTACATAATTGCTCTCCATAAAAATTGGGGCCAGAATAATAAAGGTCTTTACAAATCTTTTATCGATGTCAACTCTAGCAGTGGAAAGAATGTCACAACTTCAAAAAGAACATGCTACTTCTAATCAGCTAGAGTGCCTCCACCTCATTCCCAGTTTTCCTTTCTTGGAAGCGTAATGTTTGAGAACGTAGCATGGGATTTCCAGTCTCCTTTTACCCCATTTTAACTGGATGGCTTTGGACAAGGTGTTACAGTTTGTGAAATTGAAACCACCAGTGAATGTAAGTTATACTAGTATTTTATGTGCCACTCAGAAAAGTAAAACAAAACTGCCAGTTACCTTTATAACATACAGTGACAGTAAGACGGGACCCAATTTGGGAGATGTTAAAATGTGAAAAATGTGTGCTACGGTCTGAATGTTTGTGTCCCTCCCCAAATTTATATGTTGGAAACCTAACGCCCAAGTGCTGCTATTAGTAGGTGGGACTTTTAGGAAGCAATTAGGGCATAAGGACTCTGCTCTCATGAATGGGATTAGTGTGCTTATAAAAGAGGCCCAGCAAAGTACTATAGTTCCTCTACCATGTGAGGACACAGTGAGAAGGTGGCAGTCTGTAAACCAAAAAAGGGCCTTCACCAGAACCAGACCCTACTGGTACCCTGATCTTGGAATTCAGCCTCTAGAATTATGAGAAATAAGTGTTTGCTGTTTATAAGCCACCTAGTCTGTGGCATTTTGTGATAGCAGCCCAAATGGACTGAGACACGTGGATCTCAAAACGGATGAAACATGACGCTCAATATCTCTAAGCCACAGCATCTCACCTGTATTATGTGGCTAGAGGCTAATTTACATTCTTGAGAATTTAATTAGATGAAGTAGGCTGCACACCAGCTGACATTTCATAACATTCCAATCAGGTTTCACTACTATTGTTGTTGTTGTTTTTATTGAATATACTTGAGCCAAAGGTCTTAAAGAGTCTATCCAATATGTGAGATAAGATCAGTGCACATTGACCACAGTAGACTAGTAACACTTTTATGAAAATTTCTACTAGAAATCCAGTGAGAATACATAATTTTCTTGAGAAAGGCAGAGTTGCAGAACTGCCAGAATGCAGTGCCCCAAACAGAATCACCAGAAATGCTTCTGACCACCTCTTGGCTCTCCCACAGGGTCCTCTATTTAAAAAATGCCGCCAGCTGGGGCCCTCTCAAATAGGAGATCCGAGATGATCATAGCCAAAGGTAGTATGACTGTAGGTCATGATTAATATTGATACTTTCTTTTTTGTGTGGTACAATTGTTCTCTGTGCTCATTACATGAAATTCTTCTCTTTTCACTTGTGTATAGGGTGAAAAGGCAGTATTGGGGAGGGATTGAAAATGCAGGTACTTTTATAAAAGTTCTTAAAATTTTTGACTAGCAGTCAAATTAAATCAGGGAAGTGATTCTATACTACAGGTACAAAGGAGAGATTCAGTGTTATTTTCCTGTGAGTGAACCACCAGAGGCTCAATGCCTTTGAAATGCACTTGTAAGAAACGTGATTGGCATCAGCTGTGAGGACAGAGTGACCAATATAGAAATAATGAGAAGGGGAGGCCTGAAGTCAGAAACACCATGAAGAGTATGATGAGTATGTGCATGACTGAAGATCAATATGTTCAGAAGATGATGGAATGAGTTTCAATGAGGGAAAAAAAAATGATTCAGATAGCTCAAGTGTGTGCAAGAAGACCAAGAAGGACTGATAACCTGACACCTGCCAACACTGATGTAAATGACATGGGAGAAAAGTGGCGGGCCTATTCCTTATACATTGGCTGCTTTTCAGTACAGGGTAAAGCAGGATGTGGGTATGAATGAATAAATGTGTTATTTTCAGAACCAAAGACTTTGAATCTTCAAAACTTCAAAAACACGTAAGTCAATTTTGCTAAAATTAGTTCTAATGGGATGGCAGATTTGTCTAATGCCTCGTGTGTCTACAATAATCAAGCCCTGGAAATAATGGTTAAGCATACCATCTCTTTTATAATTTAAAAATCCAAAATAATCTATGCTGGACCTGAACTATATCCATAGTAATATTACTATTACACATTTTCTTACTACCAAAGGAATCTGGCCTCATTGGGAAGAAGAGCTACAAGCTGATTTCTTTACTTTGAGATTATTAGAGGGGTGAACATCACTTGTTGCAGCAATGTTCCAAAGACCTGCTTGGAAAGGCCTCTTGACTAGTCAAGTGCCCAACTCATTTTATGAGATGCCTGTATTTTCTCCCTTGATTTTATTATCACATGTCCTCTAACTACACATTATACCACTTAAAAATTATTTTGATAAAAAAAGTCACAAAATTATCAGGAATCTTCCATCTTTTCCTTTTTCCTGCATATTTGTAGTTAGAAGATCTAGACCCTTAAAATCATCATGAAATAAAATTTCAAGATTGCTGTAAAAGTAATTCATCAATACTTAAAGAAATCAAAAACTTCCCCAAATAATTTTAAGCACAGCATAATTGAAATAGCAAATTAAGCAACATATTACAATCGTTAGGCATGTTCTCATGATGTTGCATGGAACAACTCTAAGTTTCTACTCTAAACATTTCAGGGAAAAGTTGTTTCAGTTGCATAAAGCTTTACTTATACTCTGCGAAATGGAAAATTATTGGTCTCTACTGGGAAGATATGAACTATTCTTTCAACAAATATACATGGTCTACAATAATCACTCTATAGAGCTTAAAGTCTAGAGCCTGTTGCAGACAAATACACCCACAACTTAAATATAGTAAAATAAATCCCATGATAGGGGACGTTATTACCGGAGGGAACATATTAAAGTGGCATCTTACCTAGAGTAGTGGTTTAAGGAAGGCTTCTTAGAAAAAGTATCTGAGTAACTGAGGCTTGAATTAATCATAGGATAAAGAATATGAGGCTTCCAAAGTACCTCCTTTGGTTTTCTGGTTTCCCAGATATTCATGGTACCAAATCTCTCCAGTTTCCTCTTACCTGAGGAAGTGCCCTCAAAATGACAACCAGTGTTCTATATTTAACTTTACCTAGTGTCTTATTCATCACTCTTTTGGTTAAAAGTAACAAAATCACTTCAACCTAGTTTAAGCAAAGAAAGGAATGTCCGGAAAACATATGGGATAATCACTGAAATCTAAGGAAGAGGGAAAACCAGAAGGAGCTCAAAGCAGGAACAGGAAAACAGCAGAAATGTAGTTAAGTTCTGCCTCTTTCTGTCCCTCCCTGCCTCTCTGCTCCCACTTTCTTTCCGCCTCTCTTGCTTCCTTTCTCTTCCCTATCTCTTGACTGAGTCTCACTGCTAAGATGTACATGTACACAGCTAAAGAGAACCTTCAGAGCCTGAGTTTACATGTTCTCATTTCATAACACCCATTTCTCAGGCTCAATTAACACATGTCTTAGAAAACAGATTCTGATTGGCCTAGTTTGTATTTGGTGCTCATTTCCGCTCTGTAAATCTGTTGTAGCCAATAGGGTGAGGTCACGGAGTAGAGAAGGGTTTCCTGGGCTCATCCTGAAGAGAGGATGAGCACATCTCATGTGAGAAGCCCATGCTATAGACACTTCAAAGGTGTCTACCATACCTACCTCTTCAGGAACATCTCTCCACTCTTCTCTTGGCCTTTTGCTGTCTTGAGGCTAACCACTTTGAGGCTAACCAACCTAGAAATTCTTCAGCCTACCCTTACCAAGCATTTCATTTCTGCCTCAAACTCTTTTGAACAAGTTTTCTTTATCTTGCCTTCTCAACTTCTGAATCAGTCCAACAATTCTCACACTGTAAAAAACAAACAAACAAAAACAAAACAAAACAAAACCCCCTGTATTTGTTATCATGGGATCCTTTCTTTTCCTATCCTAAAACTACCCTCTCCCTTGGATGTTGAGACACTGTGTTAAAATGGTTCTGCTCTTCCTTCTCCGTCTACTCCATCACCTTCTAGCTCTTTTCCCTTGGGAAAAATGCATCTAACTCAATGGTTTTAATTACCCAAATCTATATACCTCAGCCATTGATCCCACTGTCCTCCTGGTCCCCATGCTTCAAATCTTGTCACTACCTTTATCTCATTAGCTCCTCGCTACCAGTCATTCACCAAGTCCTGCTGATCCTTAACCCACACCAAGAATCCTAGCATAGGTTTCTCATTACTGCACACCTGCATAACTAGAACAGTCATTTTTCTGGTCCTCATGTTTTCATTTCTGTCATGATAACTCTCAAAATGACTTCCTTAGCCAATATTATATCAACCTGTTTCTCTGGCCAAAGAAACTAAATTATTGCATCTCAAAATAAAGCCAAACCCTAAAGAAAGACTTGAAAGCTGTATATTAACTGGACCACTGTACCATATAATCTACCCTCAATCTGGCCCCTCCTACTCCAGCAAGAGGAGCTTCTGTCTTTTTTGTTTGTTTGTTTGTTTTTTCCTATTTATCCTACTGGTAGTCTTGTCCCAGCTCATTGCAATATCTTTTAAATTCCACTTTGCCAGTCTAGCTCCATCACATTTTTTTAAAGACCTAACTTGCTTCACCCTACAATGATCATTCCCTAAGCCCCTGCACTGTTCCTTGTACTATGTTGTTGATATATTGCTTTACAGACATTCTTAAATGTTTACTTCCTTGATTAGATTGAAAAACTATGAGTAAAAGAGACATGATGCTTTGCATAGGGTCAGGTATGCAATAGACAGTGGTTGCAAATAGGTAGCCTATTGGCCAAAATAGACTTACTGAAATGCTATATATCTCATACAGTTTATATATATATTACACACACACACACACACACACAGTTAATTTTAAACATTTAAATATCTATGTATTTCACCTAAAACATGGTTTCTAGCTTCTTTTTAAAATGCGAATACATTCCAGGATAGGCAGAATAATCCCCCTCCCTCTAAAATCTATGCCCTAATCTTTAGAACCTATGAATATATGGCAAGCAGGAATTAAGGTTCCTAATAACTGATGTTAAAATTGATTATTCTGGATTATCCAGGTGGGCCCAAGATAATCACAAGAATCCTTTAAATGTGGAAAAGGGAAGCAAAAGAATTAATGTCAGAGTAATGCAAAGTGGGAAAGATTTGATTGGCCACTGCTGACTTTGGAGACTGAAGGGGGCCAGGAGCCAAGGAATGCAGACAGCATCTAGAAGATGGAAATGGTAAGGAAGATGGAAAAGGTAAGGAAGTAGATTTCCCCTTAGAGCCTTCAGAAGAAAGGCACCCCTGCCAACACCCTGACTTTAGCTTAGTGAGACTCACTTCAGATTTCTCACCTCTACAGCTGTAAGATAATATATCTGTGTTGTTTTAAGTCACCAAGTTTGTAGTAATTTATCACAGCAAAGGGAAACTAATATACATACACATGTCAGGTCTCTGTTGTTACAATACAACAACCCCCAGGACATAAGTGGTAACTGTACACTTTCCAGTTCACTACAGTTACTACCTCTTCCTACTGTTAACATAATAAGCATTTAACTTCATGACACCTAAAACAGCCATTCAATAACTGGATAGCCAAAAGAAATATTAACATTGTTAGGCCTAATATTAAAAGCTGAAGGTTGTTGGGGTTTTTTGTTTGTTTTCTGATATTTGTTGTTATTTAAATAAAAGGTAGTGGGAAAGTGTGTTGACAGTTGAATAAAATTTCTCGAATATTATATATTCAAAATACAGCCCCTAGAATTGACGTTTAAGGTCTGGCTATAGCTTTATGTGATAATATTATTGCTGAGTAGAAATATCTTGGTAGACTACAGCAGGATCTCAGTAGGGCTGAATAATTTGATTAAAGCACAATGTGCAAGCATTATACACTATGGCAAATTTCAGGGAGAATTTCCAAGGCATCATAAACTTGAAACTGAAAGAAAAGTTGAGCATTACCACAGTTATCCACAGACAATCGAGCTAATTAAGCATGTGTTCTTCATCCTGTTATTTAAGAACATCTGATAGCAAGTGTTCTGCAAAATGAACAACTCCATATGTCCAATACTATCCATTTCTGTGTGCTTTACAAGTCTGAAAAGATATTACACAGTGTGGTTTTCCAGACCAAATTCAGATGTTTAAAGCTTTTAATAATCAGAATTGCTCTGTTTTATCGAGTAGCCTGAAAGCCCTAGAGGACATTTTTGTTGTGGTTGGTGAAATGATTATTTCAGCATTATTGTGACTTCAAAACAGGTAAATAGAAAATCTAGGTTACAATGAATGATTTTAAACAAAATGGACTAAAAGAAGTAAGATTGAAAGCCTGTAAGATTCTACTTTTATAAGATGAATTAAATCTTTGGATCACTGCGACCCCAGAAGAAGACCCCACCTCCGTGTCTTAGTCAAGTAGATGTACCACCAGAGGTATTGCTAAGTCCAGATGCTGCCCGATCACCAAACTAACAACCACCATTCAAACTCTCTGGATTGTTTAAAGGCAAATTACACATCAGAGAAAATGGTTTTGTACAACACCTCAGAGAATGTAATTTCATATAGCTGTTTTAGCACTTCTTTCCCCTATAATAAGCATTCTTTCAAAAAGAGAAAGGTTTTTTAAATTTTTTTCCTGAGGTAAAGATTATGGAAGTTAATAGATGTCATGATGACGAAACTCCAACCTAACTTCCTTATTCAGTAATTCAGGCATTAATTGCCACAGATTTATTATTCTGAATAAGAAACTTCTGAATCTCTCCCTTAGAATGGCTGCCAATCAAGTTAACCTACTGAATATGAAGTTTCTAGGATGAGAACCTAACTTGCTTTCCAGCTAAAAGAGTCTCTGCACTTGTGAACTTATCAAAGTCAAATCTGAACCCAAACAAATGATAGAAATTTGAAAACTCGCTGCTCCATGGCCATTTAGCACTATAGTGAATAAATTAGCCCAAGACCTGTTCACAGAGTTCTGTAAAAGAATAACTGCTTGAATTTTTCTCCCCACTGTGAATTCACTCTCTAAACTGGCTACTTTTGAAGCCATTAGCTTTTTCAATAATTAAATTTGAATCACCAAGGGAGACTCCAAATTCAAGTATAGAGCTAATATTCATTGAATCACTGCTATTTAGCAAGCATTTTCCTAGGCACTTTAAATATGCTTTTTAGTTAACAACTTTAATAGGTATTTATTATTATTTTCCCCAATTTTCAGATTATAAAACCAAGGTCTAAAGAGGTCACACAGCCCAATAAGGTGAGTGGAAAGCCATTCCAACTTCCATTTTTTTCCATTACCACCAGCCCAATGCCCACAGACTATCCCCTTTTTATGGACAATGCTGTGAAGAATCTCAGCCAATACCCCCCACAGGCTAAAGCTGTTTTTGCAAAATTTTCTGTTAGTTCATGAAATATTTTATATTGGAAATATTTTGTATTACACATATTTTATCTTTTTCTTCAAATTTTTATTTAAATTTCTGTTAGCATACACTACAATATTGGTTTTAGGAGTAAAATTCAGTGATTCATCACTTACGTACAACACCCAGTGTTCATCACAACAAATGCCTCCTTAATACCCATCCCCCTACTAGCCCATCCTCTGCCCATCTCCCTTCCAGACCCTCAGTTTGTTCTGTATAGTTAGGAGTCTCTTATGATTTGTTTCCCTCTCTCTCTTTTCTTCCCCCTCCCTTATGTTCATCTATATTGTTTCTTAAATTCCACATATGAGTGAAATCATATGGTATTTGTCTTTCTCTGACTGACTTACTTTACTTAGCATAATACACTCTAGTTTCATCCAAGTTGTTGCAAATGGCAAGATTTCATTCTTTTTGATGGATGAGTAATATTCTATTGTGTGTGTATATATATACATACACACACACACACACACACACACACACACCACCTCTTCTTTATCTATTCATCAGTTGATGGACATTTGGGTTCTTTCCGTAGTTTGGATATTGTTGATAATGCTGCTATAAACATCAGGGTGCACGTGCCCCTCTGAATCTGTATTTTTATATCCTTTGGGTAAATACCTAGTAATGCAATTCCTAGATTGCAGGGTAGTTCTATTTTTAACTTTTTGAGGAACCTCCATACTGTTCTCCAGAGTGGCTGCACCAGTTTGCATTCCCACCGATAGTGTAGGAGGATTCCTCTTTCTCTGCATTCTCACTAACATCTGTTGTTTCCTGTGTTGTTAATTTTATCCATTCTGAAAGGTGTGATTTGGTATCTCATCATGGTTTTGATTTGTATTTCCCTGATGATTAGTGATGTTGGGCATCTTTTCATATGTCTGTTAACCATCTGGATGTCTTCTTTGGAAAAATGTCTATTGATGTCTTCTATCCATTTCTTAACTAGATTATTTGGGTGTTGAGTTTGATAAGTTCTTTATAGATTTTGAATACATCATTTGCAAATATCTTCTCCCATTCTGTAGGCTGCCTTTTCATTTTGTTGATTGTTTCCTTTGTTATGCAGAAGCTTTTTATCTGGATGAAGTCCCAATAGTTCAGTTTTACTTTTGTTTCCCTTTCCTCTGGTGACATGTCTAGCAAGAAGTTGCTATGGCCAAGGTCAAAGAGGGTGCTGCCTGTGTTCTCCTCTAGGATTCTGATGGATTCCTGTCTCACATTTAGGTCTTTCATCCATTTTGAATTTATGTTCGTGTATGGTGTAAAAAAGTGGTCTAGTTTCATTCTTCCACATGTTGCTGTCCGGTTTCCCAACACCATTTATTGAAGAGACTGTCTTTTTTCCATTGAGTATTCTTTCCTGCTTTGTTGAAGATTAGTTGACCATAGTTGAGGGTCCATTTCTGGAGTCTCTATTCTGTTCCATTGATCTATGAAACAGACACATAGATACAGAAACTATTCCAGTTAAGTAGAGGAAGAAAAAAACTTGGTCTTAATATGAAGTACCATACTGTCTTGATGACTACAGCTTTGTAATACAGCTTGAAGTCCAGAACTGTAATGCCTCCAGAATTGCGATGCCTCCAGAAAAGCTTTGCTTTTCTTCTCAAGATTGCTTTGGCTATTTGGGGTCTTTTGTGGTTCCATACAAATTTTAGGATTGTTTGGTCTAGCTCTGTGAAAAATTCTCTGGCTCTGCAGAGAAAATCAGGACAATGCAACAGACGAGAAGTGAGGAAGAGAAATAAGATACCATTCCATGCTCTGAGTGAGTAATTTGTTTTTACTCCTGAGTTTCCCCTTCAGACCTTGTATGAACAGCCTCTCCTTGGGTATCAGTGTTTCCTGTCCTAGATATAGACTTGGAATACTCCCCTTGGGCAGAGTTGGAAATTCTGATTCAGATAAGAAAATTATCAGAGATACAGAAAAATATTTATGTACAAAGATATGTGTAGCCCAATTATTGAACAGGAAAATAATAACTTAAGTCCTCAATAAAGGGAAATTATTAAATTGTAGTATTCACACAGAGGAATATTACACAACCAAGAAAATAATATAGTCAGTGACAATTCAGTTACCTATACAGATGCTCATATTATAGTGTTAAGTTAAAAGCAAAAGCAGAATACAAAAGTGGAGGTAGCCTGGGACCCTAAAATATGATTCTATGTTATTTCTATACATCAGCCAACCTGTGAGAAAGCAGGGCCCTTAAGGGTCCCTCAGTTATCTCTGAGAGTTTCTCATGGGTCTGTGCATGCCTTATAACATGTTGATCTCTAGCCTTTGTTCTGGCCTTCATGCCTTGACCTTGCTGCTGATGGACTTTGTGAGATCCCCATGTCATGGGGACTGGCTGCCATGTGTTGGTTATTGTGACTAACACTGCTGCCTCCATCTTGGAGTGGGGACTCTTCTCCTCTTAGTACCCCACAGCACAATCACTCTAGACTTTACTAAAGGGACTGGAGTAAGAGAAGTAGAACATGGATTTGCTTCTGTCAGAGGTAGCGCACAGCACTTATAACCTAAAAGTAACCTTATATCTAGCCTTCTTGGAAGATGCCCATGTACTACCTCAAATTCCAGAAATAGGAATTTCCAGACAGGTCCATATCTAGAGTCTCAATCTTAATGCACTGCCGCCACTGAGAGAGGAGGAAGACTCTTCTGTCTCAAGTCCAATTTCCCCCTGAATATCCTGATTGAGAATGATTGATAATGAAAATATAAAGGTTCAGATATAAAGATACAATCTTGCCAATAAAATCAATTTATGAGTGCAGAGAACCCTCAGTGTCTCAATCTGAAGCAAGTATCCCAATAACAATGGAAAGGTACCAACCAAATCTTCATTAGCTAAAAGCCTTGCAAAGTGGCCCCTTGAAGAAGGAAAATTCCCTTAAGGGAAAATTCACTTTTCTACCCTAGAATTCAGAACTGCTTATAATCCCCAAAAGAATATTATTAAAAAGGAAATAATTTAAGTTAGAGTCTTCAGTGGTCATTTGTGAATAGTGATTATCTCTGGGAAATGAGAGTATATTTTTAAATAATTTTCTATATTTTCCAAATTTCCTGTATTGAACATGTATTATTAAAAAATGAAATAATTTTAAAAAGCTTATGTTGGCGTTTATGTTCATTTACTGTAATGAGTAATAGTTGTTTGCCTAGCTAGCTTATTAATGACTGGAATACCACTGACTTGATAGAGTTTTAAATTTAAATGAAAATTTCTCATTCTAAAGAAAACGAAATGCTTCTATTAGTATAGTGACAATTATGTCTGTGATAATTTCAGTTCAGAATATCTAACAATTAGTTAAAGAGATCAAAACTCCTAAAAAGTACCAAAAAGGTAAAATCTCATCCCCCTTCCAATTAAATCAGAATATTACTAATGCTGTTGTTTTAACTCATTGTGTGTGGATGTGGGTGTGAGAGAGTGGGTGGGGGTGGTGGATTTCTGTTTTGATGGTGGGGGGAAAGCTCTATCCAAATGGGGTTAATTATTGAATTACCAAATGACCTGTTTTTAAAGTACGAAACCAGGGCGAATTCTATGGTATGGACTCTGAGGCCATCAAAAATTTTCAGCATTAATGAGATTATCATATCATTATGTTATCATTCGTGATAGCATTTCATATCTTGGGTTTAAGTAACCATCTCAGCACTAATTTTTGGACCAATTAATTATATATGCCAACAGAATTCAAGTTGAGTTAGTTTCAAACTCAATTCCCTTTGACTGTGGTGGAAGTAGGCAAGAAACTTCAATTCAATTTTAAGTGCAAAATAATTAAGTGGATTGAGTTTGTGAATGGAATCTCCCAATTGGAAATGCCAGGAGGTCAAGCAAGTAGTTTTATAAGATTTCTGTGAATTAAAATAATATCTCCAAGTAATGTGATAAATATTCCCTCTATAGGACTGAAAACATTGTTGATTTAATTGGCTTCTTTTAAATTAGTTTGGAGTAGACAATTTCATTAAATTTTACAGAAACCACTATACACTTTTGAAGGCATCATTTCTTAATATATATTTGGTGGGGAAGCCTTTATCATCCCTTTTTCTTGACCAAAATAAAACTATTTGGAGGCATTTTATTTTTATTTTCAGTTGTTCTTTCTTTCTTTCTTTCTTTCTTTCTTTCTTTCTTTCTTTCTTTCCTAATGTAATGTTTCTTTGGGTTATATTCAAAGTATATACAAACCATATAGCTTTGGAAACTGAGATTCAATTCAAATGTGTATCCTCTATCTACAATGAAATATCTTTTTCATAAGTGCTCCGAAAACAATGCGTAGAATCACACTTAAAACAGCATGATCTTCTGATTTGTTTGAGGTATTTTAAAACAATTCAGCACTGTTGCCCTTGGACTCTTACTTCCTTCCATCAGTTGAAATGTCAACTTTTAAATCATTTCTTAATTTTACTTTCTCACTTTCTTTTTCAATATGGAACTAATCCACCCTTTTACTGACCTTTATAAATGGTTTTCTTTGTTATAAGAACAAAGTAACAGTGCCCTCTTACTTGATAATTATCAGGAAACTATGAGATCAAGGAAGGAATAGTTGATTTTATGTCTTCTTCTTGCTCTAAATCCTCTATGCTCTTTGATGTCACTTCTTATGGAACAGAAAACAAAACAAAACAAGACAAAACAAAAGCCTACATCAATTAGGGGTACAGAGCAGCAAATACAGCTTCTGAATCCAGTCAAAGGCCACCTCTTAAAATAGGAAGAGAGTTTTCCTTCAATTATTCTTGAACAGGTTAACTACATATGTTTATTTTTTTCTGTCAAGCAAATAGCAAACAGGTCAAATTGAAATTGTTTCCATTAAAATTCACATAGTTTTTGTAAAAGTATATTGAATTTGCCTATGTTAATTAGTTGAGGACAAGTCCATTTCTTACAGAATAAATATATTAGGCCAAAAACTATAATCCCTGTCTTCATTTTACAATTATCTATTCATAGGCAGCAAAAGGAGTGAATTCGTTGTCTTGAGGTTTTTTTTTTTTTTTTTTTTCTAGGTACATTCTTAAGCATTAGGTAACTATCTGTTCTGTTGGATAATTTCTGTTAATTAAAGTTGATAATCCCAGAAAATGAAGTTTGCTACATTCATCTCTTGAGTCATTATCGCCTCGTCTAAGTTTTGGATAATGAGGTCATCTGCTTCTTTGAAATGCCTCATGACTCTTAACTGTTCAGAGAGATTGTCTGTCTAAAACAGATAGCAGAAGGTAATGAGAACATTTTCTTTTTTTTGCTTAGAAACTCTATGTAGAAATGAAATTATACATCTACTACTTTATGATTAACAATTTTTTTTTCCTTCAGGGTTACTGTTTTTCATGTTTTTACTCTAATATATCTTGTTAATAATGAAGCAGGTAACACTACCATTTGACTTTAATAACTGGCTTCTGAAAAGTGTAATCATTCATCAAATTTATTTTTTAATTACGGTTCCCTAGGCCATTCACAAATATTTATTGAAACAGTTTGTTAGTGTAAAAGTTAATTGTGGTATTTTATGGTCTAGGGACTAGATAAAAAGACCTTCAAAAACTCCTTTTGATGAAATACGTAATAAAATATAGAAACAACCAGATCTGTGGAACAGTATGTATGTGTCTGTGCTAGAATCTTTATGCAAATTTGAAAACTTTCATAGGTTTTTTTGTTTGTTTGTTTGTTTGTTTAGAGCGAGGATATGCCAATTCTTTGGGCACACTTGTCTTTGGTCTCATTGGCTATGTCCAATAAAGTTTGATATCTCCTAAAGGACGATTATGGTTTATTGGCTTAATGAAGCAAGCTGGAAAAAGTTTTGTGTAACACCTTTACTGTGCTCTGAGTGTCTTATAAAATTGCAAAGTATGTTCTAATTTTAAACAATTCCCAATGATGGGTTTATTTCCAGTGTGGCAAAACTGGACCTGAGGGAATAACTACATGAACGTCTTATACATATACACACTAGCTCTACCACAACAACTGCTCCAAAGAGTATCGTTCAAGCAATGGTGAGCAGAGTATTAATTTCCTCTTTTGGAAATTTGCCAGGATATCACGGTCAAGATAATTGTGTGGACAATGGTCTGGGAATCTGATGATTAATAGTTTGTCATACAAGAGATTTCTAAAAAATAGATTCTTTATCTTGCAGATTCTTTCTCAATATACAGATTTTCACAGCTAGATCATTGGTACTAGACACTGAAGAATTCTAGTTTTCCTCACTAAGATCAATTTCTAAAGCAAAGTTTTAAAATCTACTTCTTAATTTAGAGAAGGGAAATAAGAAAACAATGTACAGATTTGCTTAGTATTTAGATAGATTAGGACAGATGGATCTGGAAAATGTCCTTCCAACAAACATGAATGGGAATAGTTTTTCCTCTCTAAGTTGTTGCTGTGATTTTAAAACACTGTCATTTGTTACCTAAAGGCTAAATTTTAAAGGATACTTTATTCTGTTATTTTATATACTTGTTTTCTTTGTATAAAATTATTATATTCAGGCATGATTTAAGAGCTTCAGGTCAGAAAATATATTCATCATTCCCTGAAGAAGTGAATAAAGTCTCCAAGACAACCCATTAAGTTTATAGAAACACCTGACTTGCATGATCTGGCTAGAAAAAAAAAATTAGAAGTGTGTTATTGAAAGATAATTTACTAAAAAGACAAAATCACAGCTCTCATACAAATATAAAATGAACATATGTCAGAGATTTTACTTGACTTATTAATTAATGAGAACACTAGTAAGATGTTACAACTAGTTCCAAGGAAAATTTAAAGAAACATCTATGTGAGCAATAAGGAAAGCTGGAATGAATGTTCAAGTAGATGCAAAACTGCTCTGTCCACAAGGCAATAATGAATCACATTTCATGGGACTCAATTCATTTGCATTTCTATAGATAGGAATGATTTGCATTATTTTCAGTTTCCTACAATTTACAGAGTTATAAAATAGCTCCAAGACAATGAAAGGCAGAGGTAACTAAGAAAGGTGCACTAAATAGGACATCCAGCGGCTTTTTTTTTTTTTCCCTATTCAAGACTTTCCCAATTTTTCCTGATAATAAAAAAGTTGTTCACATGTCATCGTCCTACAAGCTTGCTCACTGGGTGAAAACCATGAGTTTTTCCTATTAATTTTTAATAAGAAAATAGCTGGCAAACATAATTGTAAATTAGATTCAAGCCAGTAAGAACTATGATTCCAAGATGAATAGAATATGCATCCTGCCACCCAAGACCATTTAACCTATTTTATGAGAGCAGCACCAACTGGCATGATATGTGCTCCATGTAAATTATAAACTGCTGAGCGAATGTTGCAGAAATTTTTATTTGGGAGGATTGGAGAGGGTGACATTTAATGATATTAAACACTGACCTAACTGCACGCTAAGGGGTATCCTTTCTTATCCTCCATATCTGATTTTCCTCATGTCTAACTGTTGCAACTGAGGAGGAATCCCCTCTCCACAAAGGCAAGCCAGTAGAGTGTGTTGGCTGTGCTGTGCCTCAAACATATATACAAACTTTGAGCACAAAATGAAGGACCCTAAGTGGAGAATTTCTAGATCCACGATATTATGCTCTGAAGATGTAGAAAAAAAAATCATGAATATTTTTTGTTGTTGCTAAATCAGAGGTGGAAGGTGAGAAGCCCAGTTTGAAGGAGGCTGAGTCCAAACCTAGGGTTAGACAAGCGTGGGCATGTCTGAAAACCAGCGGGTGAGGCTGCCAGTAAACCTGATGAATGCGAAAGAGCAGAAGTTCTTTGAAATCAAAGACTATGTGCTTTGTTTCTGCTCACAGAGAAGGAAACCTTGGGTGCATTCTAAAAGAGTTTGGTAAAATTCAAGAGTAACTTAAAATAGTTTTCAGGATGCTACTGTAATCATTGAGTTCCTTAGAATATATGCATATTTTTCTTGCTTTATACAGTTTTTGCCTTGCATGTTAATATCAAAATGTATTATAGCAAACTTGACCCATGACCTTTTTTTGTAACAAGGTTGAAAAGTTTCCTGTGTTCATTTTACTGAGCTCAGGGATTCAGATTGTAGCAGATATAATAGATGAGTCCTGTCCTCCTCATTAGTAGGGGCAGATGTTTCCCCAGGACTACTGAGAGATGTTCTTGGTAGTAATAATTATAATAAAAAAATCTCTGCTTTATTAAGATGCGCTTCTGAGGGAAAGTCTTTCATTTTAAAAGATAAAGAGCTTCCAACATGTCCTAGAATCTAAAAAATCTAGTGAGTCTGGTAAAAGTTGTTCTAAATACAATGTGTGGGATCTCTTTGTCTTGACTGGCATGTGATAAATTAGCAAAATGAATAAAATAAAGGTGGCTGGTAAGTTAATTTTGTCTTTTGCTAAACTTTATGGCAGACTTTAAATAATGAATTGTATATACTGATTAATTTACACTGTTGCTATTTATAAAATTCTGCGGTTGTTGCCTAAATGTTGTACAAGCACTGTGGTCTAGTATAGAAATTGGATTTTTATTTCTCACATTGTCTTTCCTAACTTTTGCAACTTTCTTCTTGATTGGAAAAAGGACAACAAGTGCTAGATAAGGTTTTGTTTTATTTTGTTCTGTTTTGGGCTAAAATTTTTTTATTTTCCAATAGAAAAGAGTAGGGCACAAGATTAAAGAGAATTTTTGCAATTAAAGCTTTCTTAAAAATTTTAGAATGTTTGAGCACTGTAGATATGGCCATAGAAATTATAGAATCAGTTAAAAATTGTCACCTGATAAAAATAAAGTTAATAAGAATTAAAAACATATGAGATTCGCATCTGCAGCTGGATTGCCATCTAAAAGGAGAGGTTGCTTATAATTTGCTGATGCCCTTATAGAATGAATCAGGTATCTTCTAAATATCAGGAAAAAGACTATAGTATCATTCAGATATTATCTAAAAAACCACCAATATGAGATTCTTCTTCCATTGTGAGATAATGTTATAATAACTGTTTGGTGGTTGGTAATAAGGGATATAGAAAACTGAAACGTTATAAAGAAGAATTTACCTTCAGGTTGGGGAGACACCCCTCCCTAATGGATATGTATATGGCACGTAGGAAAGTGTACTCTAGTATAAAACTGATTTGATACTTGATTTCAGAATAAGACCTATGTTGGGTGCCACCTTGCCCCATGTTAACCATTTGTCCTTAGAAATATTGCTAAATCCTGTCCTCTTTCTTCATTTTTGAAATGAATTTAATGATTTCACCATAGGATTGTTGTGAGGAATTAATGAAATAAAATTACCTGGCCTAATGCCTGGCACATAATGAGTGTTCAGTCAGTATTTATTGGCCTTTCCTCTTTCTAGAATCTGGTTGGAATGACCCATGAAGCAATTCAGTTCCTTTTCTATGATGCTGTGATAGTCTTCCTTGTCTGTCTCACTACAGCTGGGGGGTATGGCTTCCTGTCATGTCAATAACAGAGGCATATACAAGCAGTTCCTGGGTGGTACCAGGATGTCTAAGTGAAGTAGGGGGTACTCCAGAGATGAATAATTTGAAAAAAAAAAAAAAAAAAGGCGCGTCTCAATTGATTCTTATATGATTCTTTCTAATCAAAGAACTGGCATAATAAATTACAAAATTTTTCTGAAATACACTGATGACAAGTAGAAGGCCTGTGAATGAAATGTGTAATTTTCCTGTCTCTAGAAATATACAAAGTAAAATCGCCACATTATAATTGTGGGTTATAATCAGTCACCGATCATCTTTAGGTGAGCTATTAAGACTCACATCTGTAGACCGGAGGACCCAGAGCATCAAGGCAGTGACTGGGGAATTGATTTTTTTCTACATTTTTGTAGAAACACATTTCTGAGTATAAACACATTTTTATCTACATTTCTGACTAGAAATGGACTGTACTTTTCTCTTGGTAATCTACGCTGTTCAATCAAGCAGTCATTGCAAACCAGAGATAGTCTTAGGCCCAGTTTTAAAATAAGTAACATCCCATCAGTGGAACTAGAAACCTTTCTTGAAGGCTACTTACTGGTTTCAAGTAAGAGGGAGAAAAATTTAATAACACAGAACAGACTTCTAAGTAAGTTGTTTTTCTTGGGCACATTATATATGCTGAAAAGTTAATGCTGTTTTTAAAGTTAATTCATGATAATTGAACTGAAGTGCTTGGAAAGTGCTGTTAGAGAGTCTACTTATGAACCCTGTGCCCTCTTTGTCCATTCAGTAAAAGCACCGTTCAGGAAAAGAAAGGAGAGTGAGCTGGCTGCATGGTGTGCACTTAGCCATATTTGCGTCCTTCCCCTCAAAAGTATCTGTTTTTCTAAGTGCTTTTTTTCTTTTAATCCATCCACCTCATTGAGTCAGCAGGCCTGTGAGGCCCATTATCACTCCACTCTGAAGACTGGGAAGGGCTGATAAAATGTATTTTTGTAGTGATTCACTGCAAATCACTTTTGCTGCTTGGCATAAGTTGGAGTGAGCAGTATAGGTTAGGAGGAGGAGAATATGTGGCACAAGTGAATTAAATAAACAACCTACTGTTTAGGTGACCACACTGACACATTTTCAATAAATACAACGCTGTCTTTGTTAGAGCGGGGGACGTGATTTTTATCACTAGTGCTGCTGGGAGTAAGTCATTTATGGGGAGGGTACCCTTTTATCCAACAATTCCATTTTATAATAGCAGAAAGTTGGTAACCACCTTTATCTTCAACAATAACAGGTTAATCAAATTACGCTCTATTTATTTATTTATTTATTTATTTAAAAGATTTTATTTATTTATGTATTAGAGAGCGCGCGAGAAACAGCATGAGAGAGGAGAGGGTCAGAGGGAGAAGCAGGCTCCGCGCTGAGCCGGGGAGCCCGATGTGGGACTTGATCCCAGGACTCCAGGATCATGACCTGAGCCGAAGGCAGTCACTTAACCGACTGAGCAACCCAGGCGCCCAATTATGCTCTATTTAAACAGTGAAATACTAAGTAGGCACTAAAATGATGATCTAAAATAATATTTAATTACATGGAAAACTATCCCTGATAAATTAAGTGAAAAAGGAAACTATAGACCATATTTTTTGTTTTAAGGGAAGTGTTTCTCTATATGAAAGAAAAGAGGCTATTAAAATACACATATAATATTAACAGTAATTTTTTTTATTATGGGATTTTAAATTTTCTTATTCTTATTACATTTAATAACTTTGAATTATAAGGCATTATAATAAAGTTATAAGAATATTATAAATAAGGGCACCTGGGTGGCTCAGTCGGTTAAGCGACTGCCTTCGGCTCAGGTCATGATCCTGGAGTCCCGGGATTGAGTCCCGCATCGGGCTCCCTGCTCGGCAGGGAGTCTGCTTCTCCCTCTGACCCTCCCCCCTCTCATGTGCTCTCTCTCTCTCATTCTCTCTCAAGTAAATAAATAAAATCTTTAAAAAAAAAAAAGAATATTATAAATAAATTTTTTAAAAGAGCATATACATGTCAAAAGTCATGCTTGTAAACAAAAAGAAATTAAAAGGCTTATTTCAGGCTCAATTACCCAACTATATTACATTGTTCAAGAACTGAGCCTTCCAGAAAACTCTTTGCAAATAAACCATATTAAGGAAGAAACACATAAGAACCAAGAACATGTAGTTGCGAAAAAAAACATAGAAACTTCATCAATGTGTAAAGGCTTAAAAAATAATTGAATGCACAATAGCTTCTTTGCCTGCAAATGAAATCAGGTTGTAATTATTTAAAGGTAATAAATGAGAGTGTATTACCGTGTATAAAACTATGTTTGAAAATATGTGTAATATGGGAGAGGAGTTAAGACGGTGAAGAAATAGGGGGACCCTAAGCTTGCCTCAACCCTCGAACACAGCTAGATAATTATCAAATCATTCTGGATGCCCAAGAAATCAGTTGGGGGGTCAAAAGAAAAAAAAATGGCAAGTCTATAAGTAGAAAAGTGACCACCTTCTAGAAGGTAGGAAGTGCGGAGAGTTGATGTGGGGGAGGAAGAACTGTGGGTGCTGCATAGGGGAGGGAGCCTGCTTACAGAGATTGCCACAAGGTATTCTAAGCAGCAGAGCACAAAATCTGAAGTTTTAGAAGCCTGCCATGGCAGACTCAGGCAGGTGCTCAGGTGGGGAAGGGGGACAGAGACCTGGGAGCGGACAGCGAGACTGAGGATCCCCTGGGTCTCAAGAAGAACAGGTGGTACCAACGTGCTGCGGTGTTCCCAGGCACAGGAGCAGGGACTCTGTCTGAGGGCAGTGAGCTTGGGGGCCAGCTCTCTGTTCTGCCTTGCCGTAAACTCTGAACTGCTGCGCAGTCCTGCGACCACTTTCCTGGGACTGGCCCACAAATGACAAAAGCATGGCTAGATTAGCACATGTGGTGGGAGTCCCTAAAATTTGGAGTTTTGAAACCTAGTCGCACAGCAGAGATATAATAGCTCGGACACTGGCAGGGTGAAGGCAGGGATCTGACAGAAGGCAGGGACACAAGAGGGGTGATTGTTCTTCTGTGAGGGCTTTCTGAAGAGTGAAGGCCTGAACCCTTAGCTCTGTGGCTATCTGCCACCATTTTCACATCGCCCGTCAGCGCTAGAAGTCTTCAGGGAGCAAAATAGCTCCACCTAGTGGAGACCAGGAGTGCTTACCCCAAGTCCTGCCCCCCTGTGCCCTGCAGGCACATCTCCACTAGGGAAGTCCACCTGAGAATTAGAGCAATAGGCCACTCTCTCAGAAGACTAGCATAAACACCTCGTTTGCACCAAGCTTACTGATCACAGTGTGCTGCAAAGCTTCAGCTCTAGGGGAAATAAGATCTAGCTTTCTTTTTCTTTTTATGTTTTTAAAATTTTTTTCTTATTTTTAAATTTCTTTTTAAGTTTTTTATCTTTTTTAATTTTTATTTTTATATATTTATATGTATTTTATTTTTTTTTTTTAGAATTTTTGGATCTAGCTTCTTTTAACAAGCAGATCAAAACACATCCAGGATCTAGGTCTTTCTTTCTTTCCTCCCTTCCTTTCTTCTTTCCTTTCCTTTCCTTTTTCCTAGACAAAATGACAAGATGGAGGAATTCACCCCAAAAGAAAGATCAGGAAGTAGAACTAACAGCCAGAATTTAATCAATACAGATATAAGATGTCTGAGCTAGAATTTAAAACAACAATTATAGATACTAGCTGGGCTTGAAATAAGCATAGAAGACACTAGAGAATCCCTTACTGCAGAGATTAAAAGAACTAAAGTCTAGTCAGGCTGAAATTAAAAATGCTGTAACTGATGGGAGGATGGGTTAGCCTGGTGATGGGTATTAAAGAGGGCACGTTCTGCATGGAGCACTGGGTGTTATGCACAAACAATGAATCATGGAACACTACATCAAAAACTAATGATGTAATGTATGGTGATTAACATAACAATAAAAAACCAAATAGAAAAAAAAATGCTGTAACTGAGATGCAAACCCTATGGATGTCATAATGACAAGGATGGACGAGGCAGAGGAATGAATCAATGATGCTAAAGATAAATTTATGGAAAATTATGAAGCTGAAAAGAAAAGGGAAAGAAAGGTTATGGATCATGAAGGTAGACTTGGGGAACTAAGCAACTTATTAAAATGTAATAACATTCATATCATAGGAGTCCCAGAAGATGAAGAGAGAAAAAAAAGGGGCAGAAGGTTTATTTGAGCAAATTATAGCTGAAAACTTCCCTAATCTGGGGAAGAACACAGACATCAAAATCCAAGAATCACAGAGAACTTCCATTAAATTCAACAAAAGCCAGCCATTACCAAGGCCTATCACAGCTAAATTCACAAAATACACAGACAAGGGACGAATCCTGAAAGCAGCAAGGGGAAAAACTACAAGGAAGACAGATCAGGTTCACAGCAGATCTGTCCACAGAAACATGGCAAGCCAGAAGAGAATGGCAGGATATATTTAAGGTGCTGAATGGGAAAAATATGCAGCCAAGAATACTTTATTTATTAAGGCTGTCATTCAGAATAGAAGAGATAAAGAGTTTCCCAGACAAACAAAAACTAAAGGAGTTCGTGACCACTAAACCAGCCCTGTAAGAAATTTTAAGGGGGACTCTTTGAGTAGGGAAAAAAAGACCAAAAGCAACAAAGAGTGGAAAGGACCAGAGAATATCACCGGAAACACCAACTCTAAAGGTTAACACAATGGCACTAAATTCATATCTTTCAATACTCACTCTGAATGTAAATAGACTAAATGCCCCAATCAAAAACATAAATCAGAATAGATTTAAAAAAAAAAAACCAAAAACACAAGACCTATCTATATGCTGCCTACAAGAGACTCATTTTAGACCTAAAGACACCTTCAGATTGATAGTTAGGGGATGGAGAACCATCTATCATGCTAATGGACATCAGAAGAAAGCCAGAATAGCCAAACTTAATATCAGACAAACTAGATTTTAAAACAAAGACTGTAACCAGAGACGAAGAACGGCATTATATCATAATTATGTTGTCTATCCCTCAAGATCTAACAATTGTAAATATTTATACCCCCAACTTGGGTGTATCCAAATATATAAATCAATTAATAATAAACATAAAGAAACTCATTGATTTAGTACAATAATAGTAGGGGGACCTTAACATCCTACTTACAGCAATGGACAGATCATCTAAACAGAAAATCAATAAGGAAACAATGACTTCAAATGACACACAGGACCAGATGGACTTAACAGATATATTCAGAACATTTCATCCTAAAATAGCAGAATACACATTCTTTTCAAGTGCACATGGAACATTCTCTAGAATAGATCACATACTGTGTCACAAATCAGCCCTCAACAAGTACAAAAAGATTGAGATCATACCATGTATATTTTCAGATGACAACACTACGAAACTTGAAGCCGACCAGAAGAAAAAATTTGGAAAGACCACAAATACATGGAGGTTAAAGAACATCCTACTAAAGAATGAATGGGTTAGCCAGGAAATTAAAGAAGAAATAAAGAAAGTACATGGAAACAAATGAAAATCAAAACACGACAGTCCAAAACCTTTGGGATGCAGCAAAGGCAGTCCTAAGAGGGAAGTATATAGCAATACAGGCCTACCTCATGAAGCAAGAAAAGTCTCAAATACACAAACTAACCCTACACCTAAAGGAGCTAGAAAGGGAACAGCAAATAAAGCCTACAGCCAGCAGAAGGGAAATAATAAAGATTAGAGGAGAAATAAACTATATAGAAACAACAACAACAAAAACCCACAGTAGAACAGATCAATGAAACTAAGAGCTGGTTCTTTGAAAGAATTAATAAAATTGATAATCCCCTAGCCAGACTTATCAAAAAGAGAAGAGAAAAGTCCCAAATAAATAAAATCATGAATGAGAGAGGAGAGATCACAACCAACAAACAGAAATACAAATAATCATAAGAGAATATTATGAAAAATTACATGCCAAAAAACTGGGCAATCTGGAAGAAGTGGACAAATTCCTGGAAACATACAAACTACCAAAACTGAAACAGGAAGAAATAGAAAATTTGAGCAGACACCTAACCAGCAAAGAAATTGAATCAGTAATCAAAAATCTCCCAACAAACAAAAGTCCAGGGCCAGATGACTCCCCAGGGGAATTCTACCAGACATTTAAAGAAGAGTTAATACCTATCATTCTGAAACTGTTCCAAAAAATAGAATGGAAGGAAAACTTCCAAACTCCTTCTTTGAGGCCAGCATTACCTTGATTCCAATAGCAATGACATCACTTAAAAAGAATTGCAGACCAATATCCCTGATGAACATGGATGCAGAAATTCTCAACAAGATACTAGCAAATTGAATCCAACAGTACATTAAAAGAATTATTCACCATGATCAAGTGGGATTTATCCCTGGGCTGCAGGGTGGTTCAATATTCACAAATCAATCAACATGATACACCACATTAATAAAAGAAAGGATAAGAACCATATGATCCTCTCAATAGATGCAGAAAAAGCATTTGACAAAATACAGCATCCATTGTTGATAAAAACCCTCAACAAAGTAGGGATAGATGGAACATAGCTCAACTTCATAAAGGCCATGTATGAAAGACCCACAGCTAATATCATCCTCAATGGGGAAAAACTGATCTTTTCCTCTACAGTCAGGAACAAGACAAGATGTCCACTCTCACCATTACTATTTAACATAGTACTAAAAGTCTTAGCCTCAGCAATCAGACAACAAAAAGAAATAAAAGTCATCCAAAACAGCAAGGAAGAAGTCAAACTTTCACTACTTGCAGATAACATAATACTCTATGTAGAAAACCCAAAGACTCCACCAAAAAATTCCTAGAACTAATACATGAATTCAGCAAGGTTGCAGGATATAAAATCAATGTACAGAAACCTGTCGTATTTCTATACACCAATAATAAAGCATCAGAAAGAGAAATCAAGGAATTGATCCCATTTACAATGGCACCAAAAACCATAAGATACCTAGGAATAAACCTAAGCAAAGAGGTAAAAGATCTGCACTCTGAAAACTATAGAACACTTATAAAAGAACGTGAAGAGGACATAAAGAAATGGAAAAACATTCCATGCTCATGGATTGGAAGAACAAATATTGTTAAAATGCCTATGCTACCCAAAGCAGTCTACACATTCAAAGCAATCCCTATCAAAACACCACCAGAATTTTTCACAGTTCTGTATTACTTATTCAAATCGCACACTAAAGTATCCAGTTGGCACAGTACTGGTTTAAATGGGTTCACCACCAGTCCAACCACCTATGGGCAGAGAGGGGAGAGGGCTTGTGTTTACTTTATCTACCAGGTACTCTGACTCATTCTGGTTTTGCTAAAAGGCAAAATTGGGTATCAGTTGAAATTGGGTAGAATGTCTGTAATAGTCTGTCTTTGGATATAAAGACATAGTATTTCTCTGTTTAAATCTATGAAAGAAATCTACAAATACTTGCTGGAAGATATGTATTACATATGTACTACATATTTTATATGGGGGCACTTTCTTTCTCATATCACCATCTAATTGCTTAGGCCAAAAACAGGAGTTACTTGTTTCCTCTTTGATTTCCCTCATCTCACTACCAGTCCATTATTCTGACCTGTCTGTTGTCCTCCAAAATATATCCCAACTGAGCCATTTTCACTGTCTTTACTCTGACCATTTTACCACAAGCCACCATTATTTCTCACCTGAACTACTGCCATGACCTCCTAATTGGTTTCCCTTTCTTCCCAATTTCCTTTCCCCACAATCAAACAGGGCAACCAAGGTGAGCCTTTTAAGATGTAAAACAGGTCAAGACACACTCCTGCTTAACATCATCAAAAATCATCTCATCAAAATCAGAATTTTCCATACTGGAGCTAAGGAAAGAATTTTAATACCCACCCAGTAGCAAAGCTGAGCTGTAAAGCACCAGAGCCATCCAGTGTAGGAAACGTGTCTTGAGAGAAGAGATCCCTCAGTCAAAGAGGAAGGGATGGAGAGATGGAGAGAATTCTGGTATCACTTTATTATCTTCATCCCTGATGTTCCTGATGTCAGATGCACCTCCTCCCTCACATCATTTGATTACATAGGCTAATCCAATCTTCTTTTCTGCCTGACTTATTCTAAACTGGGTTTCTCTCACTTGCACAGAATCTCAACCACTCCAATCAATGTGTCATACCTGGGATGAATTTTAAAAATCAGATAAATACACCCCTTTCCTTATCTTTCCTTGGGTAAAATCTAACAGGTATTAGTTTTTCTTTAAACGTAATTGAATCCATTTTGGATAATACATATAAGCAAAACATTCAAATACTCTATTCATTTCTAGTTCTGGTTCTTATTCCAGGATCAGGCCGAGCACTGTTCATGCTTCTGGGACTTATTGACCAGGTGGCATAAGTGTAGTGTCAACAATAAAAGTAGCCAAGGAATGAGAGCATTAGCTACAGGTTCTCCAGAACTAGCAGTGAGTCAGCTAATAGTATTATAACAATAATGACAGAAGTTGGTGGGGGGTGTTGGGAATACCTGTAACTGGGCACAGGAAGGAAGAAGAACTAACAGGTCTGGAGCTGTGGAATTAGGCTGGAATTGAGGCAGACAACAAGAAGGATTAGAGCTGGAAGCAGAGGGCTCAGGAAGCTGACTGGAGGAAGCAGGTCTAGAGGGAGACACATTATTTCAACCACAGTAAACAGAAAGGGTAACAATAGGCACATTATTAAGAAGTATCAGAGTATCATTCTTAATATGGTTTTAGGCATTCAGAGGCATGTCCAACAGATTTTGTCTTTATAAATATTAGGAGTATTAAATACTAAAATTTAAGCACTGTTAATAAGAGTCCCAGTTCTGGGGTGCCTGGGTGGCTCAGTTGGTTGGGCGACTGCCTTCGGCTCAGGTCATGATCCTGGAGTCCCGGGATCGAGTCCCACATCGGGCTCCCTGCTCAGCAGGGAGTCTGCTTCTCCCTCTGACCCTCCCCCCTCTCATGTGCTCACTCTCTCTCTCATTCTCTCTCTCAAATAAATAAATAAAATCTTTAAAAAAAAAAAAAGAGTCCCAGTTCTGGACTTTGAGAATTAGGATAGCTCAAGTGAGGCAAAACAGCTTGGATTGTAATTATTGTGTCCTTTGATGTTGCATTTGTAGATTAATTCTATGAGGCTGTTCATCTGATTCTTGTGCTTAAATGACAACAAAAAGAATTTAGGCTAATGATGAAAAAATCTTTTTTGACAGTTCGAGTTATTAAACACTGAAATAAGTTATAAAAGAGATTATTGAATCATTTTCTCTCAAAGCCTAAAAGAAAGCATAGATTCCCATCTCACTGGGTGACTTAATAAAGCAGCTTTTATTGGAGGCAGATGGAGGACTGAATAACTGCCAAATTCCTTCAAATTTGATGATTCAAAGCCTATACAATTTGAAAAAGACTTTGAATTGTGTGACAGAGTTCTTCATAGGCATAGAAGTCTACGTCTGAAAGCAATCCTAGAGTACTGGTACTCATCACTTCTGTATTTTCATTTCTAACTCAAAACTCTATTTGTGGTGTGAAGAAATAAGGAAGCAGGAAGGAACAAAGGAAGAAGAAATCAAAGAATATTTATTATGTTTTCTGTATTTACCTACTTGGAACTATATAGAATCAGAATCAGAAGTGGTATTTCATGAGCAAAAATTACAAATATGATATAGGCTTCTATCATTCAGTCTGTGGCATATATAGGCTTTCATTCACTGTGTTCTTCTACATAAAGCACTGTCATCATGGCACAATTTTACTTTGAATTAAATAATAAGCAATACTTTTTGTCATATTGGGAGACAGAGAAGGAATTATCTAAATAAATGCCCCCAAATTTAAAATATCTCCATCTGACATTACAACAAGGGTACTTAATGGTTTCAGATTCAATGCCAGAAAGCTGGCTTGAATGAAATCAACTAACTACTCAAAAAGATTATTCAAAAAAAAAAAAAAAGTTTAAGTATCCTTTTAATAAGGAGCTGCTTGCTGTAAATGTTTACCTAAAATATTTATAAGAATTTCATGTGTTCTTGGGCGCCTGGGTGGCTCAGATGGTTAAGCGTCTGCCTTCGGCTCAGGTCATGATCTCAGGGTCCTGGGATAGTGTCCCACATCGGGTTCCCTGCTCAGTGCAGAGCCTGCTTCTCCCTCTCCCTCTGCCACTCCCTCTGCTTGTGCTCTTCTGTCTATCTCTCTGTCAAATAAATAAATAAAATCTTTAAAAAAAAATTAAAAAAATTAAAAAAAAAGAATTTCATGTGTTCTTTTAAAATAGGGATTGAATGAATTATTTTGAGTTTGTGGAGAATATTAGATGCTTCTAGCAATTTTTTTTTTCTCCTCCTACCTGGCTTCTTTTTTTGTATACACTAAGTGCTTAGAAAATTTATTCTTAAAGACCTCACATCTATAACTGTAACTTTTGATCTTATCAATCTAGTGATTGGAAGGGGGAAGATAAAATCTAAGCTTAATGACATCAATGAAGAGAATGCTTGAAAAGTCTGAATTACTTTGAGACTTAAAAATTAAGTTGGGCCACAGAAACAATATAAATGCAAAGGCAAAAATTGAAAGAAAAGAGATTTCGAAGAAAAATGATTTCAGGTTGTCAGTGAAGTTACCCAATGAATTACAAAAGATATACTGCTTTTTGAACAAAGAAAGGAGGAGGAAGGAAGGAAGGAAGGAGAGAAAGGAGGAAGGAAAAAAAGAAAGATGCAGATTCATCTTGGATCATTGAAGATTTAGGCACAAAAATATATAATTTGTTTAGCAACTTTAATATACAATGTCATCGAACATGAGTCCTTGGAAGCAAACAAATGACTTGTAAATCTTAAGTACACCAAGCTGCCTGTGAACATGCAATTGTAGTGACAATACATAAAGCCCCACAGAGTAAATGGTGCATCACTCTGATTCAGTGCTTGCTGTCGTTTTCACAAAGATACATATACAACCAAAGGCAATGTATAAGTGATTCTGGAAGGATACCGAAGAGATGCTGAGCAAATATACACAACTATATAAATCCACTCTCCTCCATAGATAATTTAGAGGCAGAAATAAACCATGTTATTATAACACAATGTAGCTACTCTTGGTACCATAAAGACAATAAACATCAAAAAGACAATTCGAATGGCTCTATGAAGTCATAATGGAAATGACTTTCATATGGAAAACGCTCAAGCACTGTTTTCAAAGATTAATGCACTTGAAATTGATTTGTTTAAAACCATTTCCAACTTCTGCATCTTCACATGCTTGGTTCTTGGTCATTAAGCAATGAACCCTTTTGATGTTAGACCACATAATCACATTAGTAAAAACTGAAATGTACAGCAAAGAATTTTATTAAACAAGTATAACTGCCAAAAGAAGATGGAAATTAAAAGCATTTCTACCCAATCACTGAAAATTGTATTCTCTGTAATTTCGTGGGTTAAAGTGCCCACAACTACAATATGTCTGTACCTTTTAAAATAAAGCAAAGAGCTTTCTATTACCACTGGCTGCTAATATACACAGAAGTTTATTGTTAAGTAATAGAAATTGGTAGCTATAAATAAAGTTGATTCAGCTAATTCAGGAATATTATCTCAGAATTGTAGCAGTGGCCAAGAGCAGGATTCTGGGTCAGCCAGCGTAGGTGACTTTGCTTTGCCACTTGCTTATTGTGTGTCTTCTTGGAAAAATTACAGAAAGCTTTGTAAGCCTCAGTTTTTTCTTTGTAAAAATGGGAAATAAAATATGTTGTTTATGGATACAAACTTGGAACCAATAGGTAAATAAGTCTTAGAGATCTAATGCACTGCATAATGATTATAGACAACAATAGTGTATTATAAACTTCAAAGCTGGTAAGAGACTAGATCTTAATAGTGCCTACCACAAAAAAAGAAATGATAATTATGTGAAGTGTAGAGGTATTAGCTAACACTATGGTGGTAAGCATATGGCAATATATAAATGTATCAAATCAATATGTTGGACACCTTAAACTTATACAGTGTTACATGTCAATTACATCTCAATAAAATAAAAGAAACACTGGGACATAATTGTTATATCTCCATTATAGGTTTCTTGTAGAATGTATATGGAGCACTGATGGCAGACTCTAGCCTCAGTGAAAAATTAGAAGTATTGCTACTAACATTATGAACCAATTGTTTCAGTAACAGAATTTTATTGGTCTTTTCATATGTGAAATAGGTAAGAACTAAAATGCAAAATTCCATAGAGAACTTTACAGGTTTTTTCTTTCAGTTATTCAATAATCTAGGGGCAAAGCTATGTTAGAGAAAGTGGGGAGAGGTGAGAAGGGAGAAAAGAAAAAAAAAAAAAAAACCCAAAGTAAGGAAGGAAATATTAACAAGAATCTGTGCAGTCCTTGTATCAGGCATCCATATATTACCACATTCAATCCTTGGAACAATTCGGTGAGATATTCATTTCATACATAAAGAGTCTCAAAGAAGGATACCTGGGATTTTTAACCCATGCCCCCTTATTCCACTTCATGATGCTTCCAGGAAATAAACTATAAATATGTACTACTAATAGTAACAATAAGGACTATATGAAAGGAATTTTTGAAGTTCACAAGCCTTACATTTAATACCAGGGACCAATCCATCCCCTAATATAGTTATAATTCTAATCAACATTCAGGGCTTTGTCTCAATAATTAACTTTCAGATACAATTTTAAAGAGGAGTTCACACAGCATTCCAGCAAGAAATGATGTTTAACAATAACAAAAGAAAGGTATACTAAAACAGTTTACCACAAAGTGGGGTCTATAGATCATATGCTAGATTCTTAGAGTGACTGACAGGGCAGATTTGCCAAAAAGCTAGCCCAGTTTAAGCTTCTGGGATACTTACTGTGACATTGTACCTAAGTTTATACTTGTAAGTTTGGGTTACTTTCTTTCATAAGACCCCTCTCATAATTGTACTACATCTTATAAAACTTAGATTTTTTCCTCCTCTCTTTCTGCTTACCCAATTGCAGAATCCCAGGTCCCATGTAGATTTATTAAAACCAAATCTCTGGGAATGGAGCTTAAAATATCTTTATTTTTAATTGGAAACCCCAAGTGATTTTATATGAACATTACATTTTTGAGAATCAATGTCTTAGAGACATAATATGAATTGCAAAATACTGAACATTATGTTTATTCATTTCAATACCAACTCTCCATTATTCACATTACAGCAGAGTAAATAAGCCTGAAACCTATCCTCATTTATATATCACTATTTGTGCTGCTACTTATTATTTAACATGAATTTGTTTGTTGTAGTGATTTTAATTGCTTCCTGCCTCCAAAGACATGTCCACCCAGAATCTGAGAATGTGACCTTCTTTGGAAAAAGAATCTTTGCTGATGCAATTAAGTATCTCAAGATGAGAACATCCTAAAGTACCAATGTCAGCCCTAAATCCAATGACAAGTGTACTGTAAGAGACAGAAGAGAAGACATGAGCAGAGAAGAGGGAAAAGCCATGTGAAGATGACACAGACAGAGATTGGAGTGAGACAGCCACAAAGATATTGAGAGCCACTAGAAGCTGGATGAGGCAAGAAATAACTCTCCTCAGAGACTCCAGAGGGAGTGTGGCCCTAGTAACCCCTTGATATCAGACTTCAGACCTTCAGAAGTCTGAGGATAAATTCCTGTTGTTTTAGGCCACCAACTTTATGGCAATTTGTTCTGACAGGTTCAGTTTCTAATTCATCTGTGCATTCTAATGTTTTACATAATATACAGCTATATTATGAAAACCTTGGCTTTTCCTCTTGAATTATTTTCCGTTTAGCTTGGCTGACACTCGCTTTTCCTTGTCAGATGTCTGCCTCCAGACAGATCTTCCCCACTAGCAAGGTCAATCTGGAAATAGTCTGCTGTTTGACGTACCTCTAAAAGGAGCTTAACTCCTGGGCCATATACATAACCACCAGATCCTTGACTTCCCCTTCAATGTTACCCACCAGTGATGGCTGGTCCCTCTAACTGACTCTTCTTTTGGGTCCTTGGCGCTTGGCAACTCAGTCATATTCTTTGGGGAGACTGTAGTCAGATCCTGAATCCCCAATGACATTGTAGTGACTTTTGAGTTTAGTGCTTTCACTTAACTTCTGTCAGCTCTTTGACTCTGTTTCTAGTATCCTCCTTTACTGTCTGCCTCAGATTTCTCTATTTATATCATAGATTTCGATACTGTTAGCGTAATTTTAAAGACCTGAGAAGGTCTTCAACATTCTGAAGGAAAATAATTAGGAGCTTAAAATGCTCTAACCCACCAAATTAGCGTTCAAGTAAAAGAAAATCAAGATGATTTTGAAAGCAATCATGTACTATTTGAAAGACTAACTTGAAAATTCACTTCAATAAATGAAAAATAAATCCAAGAAAGAGAAATGTGAAATATAAGAAAAGATGATAAAGGAGGAAATCATGGGGCTCCTGGGTGGCTCAGTCAGTTAAGCATCTGCCTTCGGCTCAGGTCATGATCCCGGTGTCCTGGGATTGAGCCCCGTGTCCAGCTCCCTGTTTGGCAGGGGAGTCTGCCTCTCCCCCCTCACCCTGCTCATTCTCTCTCTCTCTCTCACTCTCTCTCTTTCTCAAATAAATAAAATCTTTTAAAAGAAAGAAAGAACTCATAAACTTGATCATTAATTCTAAAGATGTCTATGAAACTTTTGGTCATTTTAAAGATATACAAGAAAGTGGAGGCATAATACAAAAGAATTATTAGGACAACATCGGAAATATAGTCAATGGTATTATAATGGCATTGTATGATAGCCACACTTGTGAGCACATAGACTTGTTGAATCATTATGTTACACACCTGAAACTAATGTAACATTGTGTGTCAACTATACTTTAATCAAAAATATTTTTTAAAAAAGAATTATTAGCTTCTTGGTGAAAATACAGGTGATTATAGTAAAACATAGGAGGTATAAAATATTGATTAGCATTAGATGTTAAACAAAAAAAATAGTTTAAATATGTATTTGAATTTTTTTTTTTAAATTTATTTGACAGAAAGGGACACAGCCAGAGAGGGAACACAAGCAGGGGGAGTGGGAAAGGGAGAAGCAGGCTTCCTGCAGAGCAGGGAGCCCAGTGCAGGGCTCAATCCCAGGACCCCGGGATCACGACCTGAGCCAAAGGCAGATGCTTAACGACTGAGCTACCCAGGTGCCCCTATATTTGTATTTTTTAAGGGTAAACATTTAAGGGTAAAAAATGAGATAAAGGGTTAAGAGGTACAAACTTCCAGTTATAAAATAAATAAATCTTGGAGATAAAAACTACAATATGAAAATATTGTAATAACATTGATGACAGTGACTTCACTTATCATGGTGAACACTGAATAATGTGTAGAATTGTTGAATCAGTATGTTGTACACCTGAAACTAATATAACATTATATGTTAATTATACTTCAGTAAAAAAAAAAAATACCATTAAACACTAACCAAAATAATACTGGTAAGGCAAAACTCATATCGGAAGGATAGTATTTAAGGCAAAAAGCATTATTAAAGATAAAAAGGACATTTATTAATGACAAAGGGGTCAATTGACTGTACCACATAAAATATAAATCTGTAGTCATCTAATAACTTCGCTTCAAAAAAATGGGATAAATAAAATCTAAGTCACAAAGAAGAAAATATAAAATAAAGAACACTCAGAAAAAGGGAATGGATGGAAGTTAAGTGGGAAAAATAAAGATCGCAACTAGAAAACATAAAGTAATAGGATACGGTGAATCAAAAGGAAATTAGTAAATCCATTTACTACTGATTATTGAAGATATAGCTGAAACAAAATGGCATACACAGGTTGAAATAAAGGGATAGAAAAAATACATCAGATATGTGTGGAAAGAATAAAAAAGTAGGGATGCCTGGGTGGCTCAGTTGGTAAAGTGTCTGCCTTTGGCTCAGGTCACGATCCTGGGATCCTGGGATTGAGCCCCGCATTGGGTTCCCTGCTCCAAGGGGAGCCTGCTTCTCCCTCTCCCTCTGCTTGCCACTCCCTCTACTCCTCATGAGCTCGTTCTCTCTCTCTCTGTCAAATAAATAAATCTTTTTTAAAAAATGAAAAAGCAAACACAGCAATATTAATACTAATCAAAATTAAATTCAAGGAC
>NC_138369.1:105518426-105574757 GCF_054177405.1 Leptonychotes weddellii | reverse complement strand
AAAAAAAAAAAGAAAAAAAAATTAAATTCAAGGACAAAAAGGGATATTACCCAAAATATGTCATTAACTTTTATATACAAAATATAGACTTGAAATATATTTTTTATAAACCAGGAATACAAGAAGGGTTTGACAAATCCATAACAATATTGGGGGATTTTATCCCACAAGGTAACAGATTAAGCAAACAAAAACTAGAGATATGTGATAACCTAACAAACATGATCAAAGACACACAAACACAGACATAGATAAACACACAAACTTTCCTTTGAAATTAAGGAACATAATTGGCATAAAATATTTGTAGAAATTCACTATGTATTTGGCCATATCAAATAATTTCCAAAAGTAAAAAACCTTTCTTTTTTCTTTCTTTCTTTTTCTTTTTTTTTTAGAGGAAGGGGAGGGGCAGAGAGAGAATCTTGAGCAAGCTCCAGGCTCAGCACAGAGCCACACAAAGGGTTTGATCTCACAACCCTGAGATCATGACCTGAGCTGAAATCAGGAGTCAGGCGTTTAATGGACTAAGCCACCCAGGCACCCTCCAAAAGTAAAAAACCTTTTTAACCTTAAATTTACATGCAACAAAACTAGAAATTTATAAATTAAAAAAAAAGACAACTCCCCAATAGAGCTATTTACTCAAAAGAAAACAAATACTAATGAATAAATTATAAAGTATCTTAAAGAGAAGAGAATTAAAACATTATGGGATATAGCTAAAATTATATTCACAGGAGAATGCATACACTTAAGTGGCTTAGTTGGGAGAAATAATGATTCATATGATGTCTTGTGTAAATTGAGACCTAACTTCAAAATATATAGGGTGAATATTTGAATGAATGGATAAATAAATATTAAATAAATGACCTAGCCACACCTCCCTTATATAGTCATTGATAAAGAGCACTGAGCTGGGAACCTAAAATCCTTGATTCTAGACCTGACTCTTAATAATAACTTAGGTTCTATGACCTTGAAAGTGTTACCTCTATGTATCTCAGATTCCATATCTGTAAAATATTGTTGAATAGATGACCTTTAAGGTCCTTTATGAATATAAATACCTACACTCTGTAATGTCTTTCTCAATATTGCTGTTAATACTTTATTAAAATGTGTCTATTGAATGGTTTGACAATGGTGCCACATGACATAAAATGAAACAATCTGTGTTTTTGTGTATATGTAAATGCATGTTTCTGACACTGGTCAGTGAAGAGATTTAAGACTCCATTTGTCAAAAAGCTAATCTCAGGTTAAACTAAAAACTGGAAAAAAATAGCATTTTTTCCTATGACTCAAAAAACTATGATCTGAGAGTGATCTAGACTTCAAGAATGAAAAACATTCCCTCCAGCACTCATTCAGATAATCTAAAGCTACCAAAACATGTTTTTTCTCAATATGACAAAATAGTCAAATGCATTTCTGAAGTCATCCATATCACTTTTCCTACTTTTCAATCTGATTAGAGAGAGACCACTACTTGTAAAATCAGATCACCTAATCTAATCTAATCTTTCTCTATTCTCTCTAATCATTAGTAAGCACTTTAGATTACCTCAACACCTTTTTCTTCAGTTCACTTTAGCCATGGGGCATAGTAGTATTTTTTTCTCCCATGTGGGGCAAATGCTTCCCAGTGATTCTCAATCCCCCAGGCTGTTTCCAGTGCAAACTAGCTCTGGTTAACAAACATCTTGCTTCATGGCCAGAATTAGTTCCTCCTTCCTGTGATGGCCATGCCGTCTACCTTTACCCTGATTTCTGTGTATTCTCAACTTCCACCTCAAATCCTCACTGCCATTATCACCACTTCCTGTCTTTTCTTTCTGAGGAAGTTTAGGGAAGGTGGGACATGAGAATCAAAACAGTTTCTTGAAAATTACTGCGGTAGAAGGACCTTGAACAATCTGAATTCTTTGTCATAAGTACCAGAAATCACCTCCATGTTAAAATATGGAACTCCTTTTGATCATTTTATGGCTATAATATTTGCATTATTAGCATTTAAATTTTATATTAAACTAAATAAAATAGATAAAATAAACAAGAATTTACTTCATTATGGCCATTCCTATTTCTCTTAAACCCAATGAGTTTATTACATTAGATATATGTATCAATCAAGTGTAATTATGTAATTTTTTCAAGAATCATCAAGTAGAAATAAAATTTTAACACAGTCCAAGTCAAATATTACCAATATCTTGAAGATGTAGAACATTTTACTAAGATATAGAGAATGTTAAATCATCATCTCCTTTTAGTTTGCTAATAATAAAGTAATTACCTTGTGGTGGGTAATTTAATTAGTGCTTACTTTTTCCATATCTAGCACTGGTATTCACTGACTTAATTATATGAAGAAACTAGAAAAGTAATTCCACAAAAGCAGAAAAACCACTAGGCTATATTAGAAAAATATTTTTAAATATATATATTTTAATTTTAAAATAAAATCTAAATTACTTTTTCAAGGAAGCACAAATAAAAGTTAATGCTGTTGGTGATATTTTATTAGAGATAGGCTATTCAAGAAAATGTCAGCTCTATGTTATTTTTCCAGTTGAAGATGACATTTATGGCAGTTTCATTCATTCATCCAGCAAACATTTATTGAATGACTTATTGAATGTGTTAGAGATACACTAGGCCAGTGGATTTTAAAGCCTTTGAGCAGTGAAACCATTACTACAAATCATTATATAACACAAATAAAATTAGAGCTAAAATCAAGACAGCTAGCCCCTAGCAGAATGTTAGTAGAAACTCTAAGGCTCCAAAGAACACAGTTTAAAAACCAATGAACTTGGCGTATAAAGACAAAAAGGATCCGGTCTCTGCCTTACAGGACACATCTACTAAATAATAATAATAATATAATCCACTAATTTACTCATATATTTTTCAACAAATGGATTTAAATACCTACTATAAGTCAAGCATTATTCTAATTCTGTGAATATAGCAGTAAACAAAACAAAGCCATGACATTTATATTGCAGCAAATGACAGATGCCAAAAACAAGCAAACAAATGATTAATACATTAAACAATAATAACTGTGATGAAGAAAATTAAAGGGAAATAAAGTGAAGGGGGTTCTACTTTACATAAATTGCTTAAGTGACCTTTGAACAACAGTTTGTATGGAACTATTTGGAGGTTAGTGAGAAGAACAATCCAGGTGGAGAAAACAACAGGGGCAAAGCTTCTGAGGCGGGAGTTTAGATGCCAAGGTCAAGGAAGAGCAGGAATGTCAATGAGGGTAGAGCGATAGAGTGAAGAAAGAGTGGTAGAAAAATGAGGTCAGAAGGAGCCAACAGCTGGGTCATGCAAGATTGTAAAGGCATCAGTAAGTATGGGTATCCCTCACCTTCCAAACTACTCTCTCTCTTTCTCTCTCTGAAATCAAGACTGAATATATTTAAATATAAAAGTAGAAAAGATAACAATAGTTTATATTTATGCTAAATATGATGGGAACCCATTAGAATGTTGAGAGTAGGAAAGTCACATGATCTGATGTACCAAACCCTTTCTGTGATAATCTCAGTTAATGCTCTAAACGACCCTAGGTGTAGATAAGGGGAAGAATAATTTGCCAAGAGACACATTATATTAAGAGTTAGACTAAGGGTTCAAACCCAGAGTCCAACCTCTGAACCCCTCTGTAACCCAAAGAAAGACAATTTAACTGTTAAACATACTATGCTAAATGTACATACACTGTTCATTGGGAGGAAATTGGGCTCATTGCCCTTAAGATTTCAGGTGGAAATGTTTCTTAAAGTAGTTGACATTTTGGGTGCCTGGGTGGCTCAGTTGGTTAAGCAACTGCCTTCGGCTTGGGTCATGATCCTGGAGTCCTGGGATCGAGTTCTGCATCGGGCTCCCTGCTCGGCGGGGAGTCTGCTTCTCCCTCTGACCCTCCTCCCTCTCATGCTCTCTGTCTCTCATTCTCTCTCTCTCAAATAAATAAATAAATAAATAAAATCTTAAAAAAAAAAAAAGTAGTTGACATTTTATGTCAGCCATAGAGGGTGAGTAGGGATTCTTCAGGAAGACAAAGAAGAAAAAGGCATATTGAGTAGAGGTTGCAGTGTGAATAAAATCATGGAAATGTGAAGCAGCATGATGCATTTAAGAATTACATCATTATTCAGGGCACCTGGGTGGTTCAGTTGGTTAACCGTCTGACTCTTGGTTTCAGCTCAGGTCATGATCTCAGGGTCCTGAGATTGAGCCCTGAGTTGGGCTCAGTGCTCAGCATGAAGTCTGCTTGTCCCTCTCCCTATCCCTCTGCTTCTTCCCCCACTGGCACGCTCTCTCTCTCATAAATAAATAAATAAATAAATAAATAAATAAATAAATAAAATCTTAAAAGAATTATATCATTACTCTGTGTAGCCTGAGCATGAGTTCTAAAGCAGGGCCATGGACAGAAATGAAACAAGAACAGGCTAGCTCAGGAGGGTGCATCATGCTATGCCATGGCATTTTGGATTAAACTGCAAGAAATGGAAGCCACTGAGGAATTTCAAGAAAGGGAGTATGGTGAGCAGGTAAATATTTTTGGAAAGATTCCTCTGATCTGACCATAGTGCAGATCGTTTGATGGGGGTGGGCTACTGCTGCAGGAAAAAATAGCATTGAGGGTTACTGCCATAGATCATATGAGAAATAAAGAGAACCTGAGAACCATAGGCAGTAGGAGATGGAGACATATTATAGAATGAAAAGGTCTTGGTAACTATCTGGCTATTGTCAGAAATACGAACAAAGTAAGAATAGGGGCACATGAGTGGGACAGTTAAGCATCTGACTCTTGGTTTTGGCTCAGGTCATGATCACAGGGTCATGAGATTGAGCCCCATGTCGGGCTCTGCCCTCAGTGCAGTCTCCTTGACATTCTCTCTCCCTCTCCTTCTGCCCCTCCCACACGTGCTCATTCTCTCTCAAATAAATAAATAAATCTTTAAAAAAAAAAGTTAAAAAAGAAAGTAGAATGACTCTAGGCAGGCCACTTAATCACTTTGTACCTAAATTTCTCATTTATAAAATGGGAATAATCATAATAGTATTTATCTCCCAGTGTTGTATAAAGATTAAATTAATAACAACTACTATTTTTGAGTGGCTATCATGTGTTAGACTAGAACTGGTACACATTTTATCTTGATGGTATCAGTACCCAAGGTAAGAACTACCAGATAACAAGTGAATTTCCAAGGGAAGGGAGAGGAAAATCTTACTTTCTCTGGAGAGCCTGGAGATCCCTGTGGAAAATCTTCAGGAAGTGGTAGGATAATTACATGGATTAGGATCATACCTGACTGAAGATTCAAAGCCATGAGACCGAAACCCTATGGACCACCATCACTTTGGTATGGACATAAAAGGCTAACAAGGAATGGTCAGAAAATAACAAGGAATATCAGGAGAGAAGGATGTCCCAGAAACTAAGAGAGCAGGGAGTTTTGAGTAAAAGAGAGTGCCCACAGTGAAAATACCAGAGACGGTCATCTAAGGAGATTTGGTGAAAAGAAGTGAAAGCATAATTTGGGGACATTGAAGAGCAAACAGTAGCTGAAGAAGTAAAGGCAGAAGTTGTAAAAGAATCTTGTAAAGAAGATGCCTGGGAGGAAAAGAATAGGGTAAGAGGGTATCTAAAGCGAGTCACAGGGTTGAGAAAGAGTTTTGTAAAATTCAAAAGACTTGAGCTTGTTACAGGCAGTGGGGAATGAGCCACCTGACGGATGGAGTGAAAAGTACAGGCGAGAGAGATAAAAAAACTTTGGCACATGATCTGCATCCTGGAGGAGAAGGGAAATGCTGGAATCAAGAAGACAGATGGAAGGTGAGTCTTGAAAGGAAGAAAAGATATGCTTCCTGAGGCTGGGTGTAACTAAGAAAAGCCACAAACATTACCCATACTGTTTACTTCCCCAGAGAAAATCCTGGACATGTGCTTGCTGTATTACTTGCAATGTTGAGATAACACATGTTTGTTATAATGTGAGCTAATGAAAGACAGAAGAAAGAGAACAGGCTTTGAAGTCAGTTAGATATGAAGTCATTTGTGGTCCTTTCCACTTGCTTGCTTTTATGGTTACATGAGCCTCCATTTCTTCATCTAGAAAATGGAGATTCTATTTATTTTATAGGGCTGTTGTGCCAGTTACTGCCAATATAAGAGTATCTGGACTAACATATGGTGGGCACTCCATAAATAAATGGTGTTTAATATTACTTTAACTATCACAACAACCCCATAAGCTAAGGACACATGGGGAACTGAAGTACAAAGAGCTGAAGTGACCTACCCAGAGTCATTCGCTCATTTGATTGAGCAGTGTTTCTCAACTTTTTTTTTTTTTTGCTAGTATCACCCATTAAGAAGCCTATTTAGACAATTTTTGCCTGATTGGACACCCCACCCCTATGGAATTTTAACATCACAAATATACTATGTGTCTCTTTATTGAGGAGGATTGACTTTTGGAGGGCCACAACCCATGATAATATCAATATTTTCGCCCACCAAGAATCTTTTTTTTCCTCCCTTGAAAACCATATTGCCTCCATTGAGAAAGCATGCTTTAGAGCTACAGATTTTAAACACTGTGCCATTTATTTTAATCAATCTATAGATTAAAGCAGAATATCTCAACCTCAACACTACTGACCTTTTGGGTTCAATAATTCTTTATTGTAGCAGGTTTGTCCTGCATGCTGTAGGCTATTGAGCAGCATCCCTGGCCTCTACCCTAGAGGCTAGTAGCATCCCCCTCCAGTCATGGCAACAAAAATGTCTCTAGACATGGCCAAACGTCCCCTTTGGGGTTTAAGTGGAGCAAATTTTCCTTAATTCAGAATTCTTGGGTTTAAAAAGTGGACATAAGTGAACTAAATTATTTTTCCAAGGACACAGGAAAATAAGAAAATTCTCCTCTATAAACTAGTAGTTTTTCCATTGCCCAAAAATGTCCTCAAAAAGAACACTATACAGTTTATAGCAAATGTTACAGAAAAATGATTTGTCTTAGCAAATCGTTTTCTAAAAAGCTAATGATCTTCAATTTTATAATTCAGTACAAAATAATCAACTCTTTTCTTTCATAAATTGTATTCTGAATATCTGACCTGGCTTTTATTTAAAAGGTTCTATAACAATAAATAATATTGAATGTTTTTACTACAGTCCTCCATCTATATTTATGTCTTTAAAGTCATCTACGTAAAATTTCCAGGATTTCCAGGATATAAAAAAATCATACATTAGACTCACAGAAAGCAAATATGTAAAAACAATGAGAATTTACAGTAGCTATAATATGTAAAAAAAATCTAGGAAGAGTTAATGATTACTCTGCTGTGTATTATGTTGTAGATACTTTTATCATGTTTTTTAACTGTACATAGCTCTGCAGGTAGCTATTATTAAGTCCATTTCACAGATGGGAAATCAGTTCAGAAATGCTAAATAAATTACCTAGGACTTGTCACACAACCAGTGGCAGGATCTTGATTAAATTCGCCCTTATCCAGCACCAAAATTTCTGCTCAGTCCACACCAGGCTTTTAGATTTAGTTTTCCTCTTAAATAAAAATCTTTCCCTTCCTTTTTCTTCACTCTAATAAATTCCACAGAAGATGATGGAAAATAATCTCATCTTACTGATAAAGGACATTTTGAAAAGCTTAGGTTTCCTTTCAACATAAGAGATGCCACGTTTTGATGCTTTGCTAAGATCAGTTTTATGTAAAAAGCTACTAAACAAACCAAAGGCAAAGAATGACCTTACATCCAGCAACAATGAATCCAAGACAGTTTTTGTTTTTATTTTGTTTTTGTTTTTCCCCTATCACTTTTGATGTTTTAATACTAAAGCAAAACAGGAACTGTGTTTTCTGTATAAGTTTACAAGTCCAAAGAATCTTCAAAACCAGCACTATGATGCAGATTTTATTTAAGCAATAAACAAAGAAGCATTGTATAACCAATATGTACCCTGGCTTGCCAGAAGTTTAAGCCCATTCCCAGCTCTTCAACAATTAGCAGTGTGAAATTGACCAATAACCTTCTCTTCCTGAACCTCAAATGAAAGAAACATTTTTTAGCAGACTGCCAAACTCAAAGGCCTTCAAAGGCTAGGTGGAGCCTGAGGAAAACTGGCAAATAGCAAAATTTTAAGGCATTCTTATATAATGTTTCCTTTAAACAGTATGAGGTAGAGCTGAAGGTTTGGATCTTTGGGTGAAGCTTGGCAAAAGATCTCTGGATTATTTATGCAAAAGATCTCTTCCAAGTTTGGCATTCTACGATTTGAGACTTTTGCCCTTAAAAAGCTTATGTTTTAACTGCATAGATACAATCTTAAACAGACATTATATTAGATTTAAGGTAATATACACTTAAAAGTCTGAATTATATGGTATTAACTATTTAACCTAAAACCTTTCCACTCATAGTATCGTGACTCCTGGGACCAAAAGTCTTGTTAGAAATTTCCCACCCCAAAACTGCTAAACCAGAATCTACATTGTAACAAGATTCCCAGGTGATTAAAATACACATTAAAGCTTGAGAAGCCAAGTCAAAAATAGTGTTGCCCCAAGGTTGGATCACCTACAACAGAATCACCCAAGTGGGGCACTTAATATGCAGATACCTGGGCCTACTTGAGACTCACCGAAATGAGAATCTCTGAATACGTAAACCAGGAATCATCATTATTCATCAGCAGCCCAGGTGATGCTCATACATAATAAAAGCTGAGAACCACCATTGCTCACCATGATTCAAAGAGCTGAGAGTTAGACCTTGGTGAGTTGGAGAGAGCAAAAGACACAGAAAAGGCTAGGAGTTTTAAAACAGAATATTGAATTTAGAATACTGCTTTCAAAGTTCAAGAGAGCTGTGGCAAATTAGAGCTAATTATCAACAACAAGCAATTAAGCACAGGTTAGCTACAGGGGAAGATGGTTGGCTGGATCACTTGGATGCAGTTTTTCCCAGAAGTTAACAAAAAAAGACTCCCAGGGGAGCTATAAAAGGCAGTTTTTCAACAGGAGACCTGGAAGATAGGGCAACTGAAGGAAACCTTCCAGTGACCAGAGCTATATTTATCTCCCTGCCTAAGGCACTCACCAATTATGTGCACTGTAAATGCAAGTTAGCCTCTCTGCTAGAAAGGAAGGCACAAGGGTTGAGGAATGCCTCTCTGTGTCCTGGCTTATTAGAAAGGAGCAAGTTCTCAGAAAAAGTTGTAAGTAATAATCCACAAACAAAGTAGGAAATAAAAAGATTCTAAGAAAGTGGTATAGAAGTACAACTGGTGTCAAAATTCTGGAGAGCAGAAGAATATGACAAAGAAAGAGGAATTCTACATGCATATTACTCACAGTGTGGTCCATGAACCAACAGCATTAGCTTCCTCTAGGAGCTTGTTAGGAATGCAGACTCTTAGGCTCCCATTAACTCCCTGAGAAGGAATCTTAACGAGATCCCCAGGTGATTTGTATTCACACACACTAAGATTTGGGAAGCACTGACCCACATCAGTCGTTCTTTTTTTTTTTTTTTTTTTTAAAGATTTTATTTATTTATTCATGAGAGACAGAGAGAGAGAGAGAGAGAGGCAGAGGGAGAAGCAGGCTCCCAAGGAGCAGAGAGCCCGATGTGGGACTCGATCCCAGGACTCCGGGATCACGACCTGAGCCGAAGGCAGACACTCAACCATCTGAGCCACCCAGGCGCCCAGTCGTTCTTAAAATTGGCTGCACATTAAAATCAACTGAGAGGCTTTTTAAACTTCGGATGCCCAAAATTCTGTACCCCAAAATGAATGGGAATGGATCCCAGGCTTCAGAACTTTTTTAAAGCTCCATGTGTGTGGCCAAGGTTGAAGACCACCGCTTTATATCCTTGGAGTTTTGAAGTTACATTATAGGTATAAGACTTTGGCCTTTTTCAAAGAAGGAAGCCACTGACCTTTTGACTAAGCTATAGCATTTTATAATGCCACATAACTTCAAAGTGCTAGTAGATGAACAGAATTCTGGGTGATGATTTAGTAAATTGCTGCTAAACAGAGGAAAATTACCATATATTGATACATATGTGACTGCTAATAGAGAGGTTTGCTCTCTTCCTGCCCAAATGCATATAACCCATCAGATGCTCGTCAATTTAGGTAATCCTCTGAGAATAAGGGGAAAAGCCTAAAGAAAACTAAAATGCTCCTCTAAAGGCTTAAGTATTTTTGAGAACAAGTGGTATTTGCATCTCTTCTTCCAGTTAAAGGTCATGACATTAGAACTGAGGATTTGAGATGTGAGTGTGTTTTAATAATCAGATAATCTGAGTCTAAGGTGAAAGGTCTTTGTTCAAATCCACAACACACATGTTTTTTCTACTTGTGCAATGAACATACACTGACATTTTCACATGCTGAAAACATCTTTTAAATATGTGAGTTCTTATGGTATATCTAGTATCTTTAGTAAAAGCAACTTAAAATTCAAAGACATAAGATCATAAAAAAGACATTCAATAGGATCTTTTAAACTAAAATGTGGATGAGAAGTGAAAAAATACTCAAATAAAACTATACAATTGGATGTTATGAAGAGCACCTTATATAGGCTGAAAAGAACAATGTGGAGGAAGAACTCATCCATTCTCAGACAAATAACTGGAAAGGTGGTCAGGTGTGACCCTTAAAACTAGAAACAAGAGAATGAAAATGTATAGAATGTGAATAATCAATGAAATCAATTTGAAAACATAATGCTGTTAGTAAAACTCTCATTGGTTTCTATAACTCATTGGAGAGGACTCGTGACTCAGTACAGCAATAAAAAAGAGGGCACCTTGTACATAATGTTGTGTGACGTAGAAGATTGGTACTGATACCTGCAAACCTGAGTGCAGAGTGTTGAGGCAGCACGTGGGTAAGAATAAGGAGAGAAACAGAAGAGACCTTAGTACATAAAGACTGGGCTAAAATCAATCATTTATTATACTATACAACAAAAATTTATTGACTGACTATTTATCAGGCACCACACTATGCAACGAGGCTACAGACAGTTGAAGGATGGATAACCAAGAGTTTGTATCAATAGTGCTTTCCTAATAGTGAAGAGAAAACGAACTCAGACGTGACGCCAAGTAAAAAAAGCCTTCAACTAGTGGGATGCTCTCATCCAAATAAAAGTAGAAGATCTGATAAATGCTTTACTTGCCTCACCTGACAACTTAATATCTCAGTAAGTTGAAAAAGCAAGAAGTACCTCTCTCAACATCATTCTGATTCAATGGGTGGCTAAGGAAATAGTTGAGACCTTGGGAGAAAATGATCACACCAATGTACAGGATTTAAGTAGTGTATCACACCTATGACACTTACAAGACACAAAATTCAGGAAAGTAAATTTTAAAGATCTCAGAGGAAAAGTAAGGAAAAATTATAAAAAGGAAGATTCAAGATTTTCTAGACTATATCCTAGATACTACAATAACAGGTGTGTTCCTATCAAGAGATTGCACTTATGAAGTGCACTTATCAAGTGCACTTCATAAAACTAGAAAGGATGTATATCACAAGAAATTCAACACAGATCAAAATGCTGAAATTAGAAAACTAAATTTGATGGAGAAAAAGACAAGTACTTAGCAAAAAAGAGCACATAGGATATTACGGGTGATAATAAATATGTGGAAAAAACAACAGGAAACAAATGCTTGCTTAGGGATTCTCTATACTATAATCAAACGATCCTTAGTAGGCAAAGATGATGTAACTGTCTTATTGTGATATAATTAAAAATATGTATTTTGTCTTCTTTTCTAGTTCCTGGCATATAGTTCCTAAATCCCTGGTAATTTCCTCTATGATAGGGGTAAGAGAGTGCCTTTTGTTATTCATAATAAGCCCCTTTCAACTATAGCAGAGTTTATGCTAATTAGGTGACTCTTGGAGTTGGGGGCTAGGTTGCCAGAGAAACCAGGTGATTAGAGGGGTGGAACTTTTAGCTGTATGGCTGACCTCAGGGGATGGGAGAGGAAATGGAGATTGAGTTCACTCATCAATGGCCAATGATTTAATCAATCTGGCCTACATAATGGAAGCTATAGAAAACCCTAAATGTAGGGATTCCAAGTTGATAAAAACATGGAGTGCTGGGAGGGTGGTGTGCCTCCCAAGGGCATTGAAGCTCTGCACCCTTTCCCATATACCCTACCCAATGCATCTCTTCCATTTGGCTGTTCCTGGGTTGTATTCTTTGTAATAAACTGGTAATAGTAAGTAAAGCATGTTTCTGAGTTTTGTGAGCTATTCTAGTAAGTTATCAAACCCAAGTAGGGGGTCGTTGGAATCCCTAATTTATAATAGGTCAGGCAGAAGTACAGGACTCCAGATTGCATCAGAAGTGAGGAGCAGCCTTGTGAAATTGAGTCCTTAATCTGGGAAGTCTGCACCAACTCCAGATAGTGCCAGAAGTCAATTGTAGGATACCCAGTGGGTGTTCAGAGAGTTAGTGAATTGGTTCATGAGGACAAAAACCCCACACATTTGGTGTCAGAAGTGTTGTGAACATAGAAAAAGAGTTTTCCTTTTTATTTTGTACATGATAAAAATTCTTAGAGGGCTCACCATCCCAAAATCCTCTCTCCTTCAGAAACTGTGGATACTTATATTTCCCTGAATATGCTGTGATTTCAATTCTACTCTCTTAGCAAAAGAAAAATTAGAATCTATCACATTTCACTAGATGTACTTTCATCCAAAGTGATAACAACCTTGTTTTAAGGAGAGTATTTTTAACTATCCATACTTCGATTAACCTACACAAGAGCCAATCTACTTTTTTTTTTTTTCCCAATAGGCTTTTACATGCACTTTAGAAAATATTTTGGGAAATGGCTATACTTAAAAGTTACCATAAGAGATAGATGAAACCTGGCATTTTAAATTCAGTACAATTGAAATACAAAAATAGATTGACCTTATATTAACTTCTAAAAGTAGACTAGGCAGTGAGCTTTTACAGCTTTCATCTGAAAGGAATAACACATTGAGTTGTCATTCCTCAAACTTATTCACTCAGCTGTCCATGGCCATTCATATGATTTAGCAATACATAGTGAGCCAACTAAATTTTAATATACTTTAAAGTATGACACTTCATATTCAGAGTAAAATAGCATATTTCATCCCAGTTTAATAGTAAAAGGTTAAAAATATATATGTTTGTCCTCTGTAATACATTAAGGTCTTCTCATAATAGTGGTAAGTGAAATATCAAATTTTAGACTCTTTAAACCAATTCCAGAAAGTTAGATCATTTAGAATTGATCACCCCCTGCTATGAATTGGTAAATGGTATTTTGTTATAGTAGTATCAGAGCCATTTGGAAAATCTTTTCATCTTATTTCTAACCATGCATTCAAAAATCCCAAAAATGATTAATCTACACTGCAAAAACATTAAGTTGGCCAATTTATGTTTTAAACAAAACTCACATTGAGTTTACATTAATAATTGTTTTGTCTGGCTGGTAAATACTGAGTAACTTCAATTCTTTCCCTATTACATATCTCAAGAGGAAAATGTATATTTTAGGGGAGGAAAATTTTTTCTTTATCCTTCTAGGTTCTTTTGGCTGACCTACTAATTAAATTGACATATAACAGATTAACAGGAGAAAAACAAAGTTATTTACATACATATAGAAACCCCATAAAATAGGAGACCCATGGGCAGTCAGGCAATTGAGGTTTATATGCCATTCTGAACTAAGAAGGAGTCTGAGACTTCAAAAGGAAGGAAGACATTTCACAGGAAAATGGGAAGAACAAATGTTTGGTAAGTAAATGTTTGCCATGTCATACAGAGATAATGAGACAGAGAGAAATTTGATCTCCAGGACCTCCTGAGCTTCTCCCCAGTATACTATCACCTAGCCCATTTCCTTGGAGTTACCTCTTAATGATAGTTCTCTTCCTGGACCAGGCCCTCTATCTAAATTCTTTTAGTCAGGTAAGAGGGAGGTAAAAGCTATTCCTGAGTGTTTTGGGCCTTGATTGAGTTCAGCTCAAAGTAATCCATATGCCAAAATAGCACATTTTGGGGAGGCTTTTTCTGAACCCTTTCAATATGAATGTAAATGAATTTTCCTAGAGAAAATAAGATCCTCAAAAATATGTAAAATAGCAGGTAGAAGAAAGCAAGACATCATGCATGTAGTTTATTTTTAACTTCAATGTGGGTTTTTTCTTTTCAAATCTGAACTACTATGAACTCTTGTTTGCAACAAATGATGTATATTAAATAATAATCTTTTAAACCCAAGCCCCAAGTAAAACTTTAAAAGATGTGTTAAGAACAAAATTAATTGATCCACATGTACCCCACCTTTAGACTAATTTAGACTGAGTGGATAATTTAAAGGGACAAATCAAATAAATTTTGACAAGGACTTTTTTTCAGATTAAATAAATATTAAGCCAGAAACATTTTTTAGCTTCCTCAAAAAACAAAACAAAACAAACAACACACACACACACACACACACACTATTCCATTCTTCTTCAAACCTGGGCTTTTTTCTTTTTTTAAGTAATTTATTTTTCTACTTCTGATAGGTGTGGCTACAAATACTTCCCTCTTAACCCCTCTATAAGAAAAAGAGCAGTGCCAGAACAATTAAGTATGTTTACAGGTACCTAATCAGTATGACTGGGGGGAGTTAGTAAGTGAGAGACTTCCCACATAACTTATATCTAAAAGACACTTGCTATTTACCTTTAACCAACTGTTCCTAGTAGGGACTGGGGAGTAATGTCAAATCCTCTGATTTAAAAAAAAAAAAAATCCCAATTTTTATGTGAATTCTTCTGAATTTTAAATGCTTGCAACTATAGATGTCATAGACTCTTCGCCTTCTGGCCAACTGGTAGAAGTATACTGCCTGGTTCCTTTGTGGCTTGATGGGGTCATGTGACCAGTTCTGTTCAATGATTTGTAAGCTAGCTTTTAATTGTGGGTATATGACCTTCCAAAGCTCTTTCCTCTCTGCTATAGCAATTAATAATATCCCAGATAGTGGCTGCTTTATCAAGGCAGGTCCAGAGTGAAGGCAATTCAGTGCAATTGTCCTCCCGTGATATATGTGCTACATGAGTGAGAGATAAAATTTTGTTATTTTAAACTACTGAGGTGTGTGTGTGTGTGTCTGTGTGTGTGTGTGTCTGTGTGATTGTGATTGCTATAAAAAGCTTATGCTGGCTGATATAGCCACTAATTCAATTAAAAACACAAGTAGAGCAGTATGTGGACTAACACATCCACACACCAGTGTGGGCCAGGATTCACCAAAGGACCATCAGTTTTCAGTCTAAAACACACTGAATGTGCTTAAGAAGAGAGTGTATGTGATTTGGGTTCAATAAACAAAAAATCTTAGATTGCTACATAGAATATATGACCATGGCATTAACTAGAGAAGAAAGAGGGGAAAGAGGAAGGGAAGGGAGAAGAAGATGGAAGTGAGGAAGAGAGGGGAGGAGGGAAAAGAGGAAAACAAAAAACAGAATGAAAAGTAGACAAAATTAAAAATTGATTAGGGTGACTAGACCTGATTAGTATTCTAAAACAGTCAAGTCTGTTCAGAAGCTCACATGGGCACCCATATGACTTTCTACAACTCCTCTTCCTACATATACTGAGGGCCTTTATGAAGCTTTCTTGCTCCATTTATTGCCTGAGTTTTAAACCTTTCCACCCCTCCTTTCCTCCACTAAATTTCTAGGTCTCAGCTCCCCTCTAGGAAAACCCGTCAGCTCTTCACAAGACTCTTACACTGTTTAGAGTATTTATGGCTACTAATACATTGTTCCTCTTTACCATAGTATTTTCATCTTTCAAACAGCCTGTGTGTATAAACTCTTAGCTCGGAGAAGTAGAAGTACATGGCTTGGTCGCTGAAGGTACAGATTCCAGAGTCAGCTACCTGAGTTCCAATATTTATAGAGTGTAGCCTTGGGAAAATAATATTTTGCTACTCTGTCTCCATTTTCTCATCTGCAAACTAATGATAATAAGAGTATCCATCTCACTGAGTTCTCTTAAGTATTTAGAACAGTGCCTGATATACAGTAAGTGCCATATAAATGTTTTGCAAATAAATGAGCAAATAAGTAAATATGTTGGGAATATTCGACTTCAGATTACTGTGAAATATTGGCTGGGAAAGGGGGGAGTGGAGTAACTTTCAACATCCTTCAAATCCCCTGGTATACTACTTACGTGCCTGATAATCAACCTATTCTTTGTTTTCAACAAGAAGAGTCAGAGCTGTTATTTCACCTAAGTGAATATTCCTACATCAAGCTTAAACCACTGCTGGTAAGAACTAAATCATTGACAGCCATTTCCATTTTGATACAACAGACAGGAAGTAGTATTTAACAATAACACATAAAAAGAGAGAGAAAACCTACTCAGAAGCTAAACAAAACATCTCTTGCTTTGTCCATGTACTGGAAAAGATCTAACCCAGCCCTCTGAGAGCCTCACCTTATTGCTTAAACCCCAGTGCCAAGGAAAACCATGTCATTTCAGTAAGTATTTGCTCTTAACTTAGAAGATGATTTGGTCTTTCAGTTTATTTCCTCTTATATAGCCAAGCATAAAATTTAAGGGATGGCTTCCATCAAAAGACTACTTTCTCATAAAACATCTTTCCCAGTGTGTTCTGTATTCACATGTTATGCCATAAAAGTCAAGTACGTGTTGACTCTTTCTACACCCTGAGTTGTATTTACAGACTTCCACTTGACAATCACCAACAAAGCAGAAGAAGCCGCTGCTTCTCTGCCCCTCACTGTTCCTCAACCCCCACTAGCTTTGTGGTGTGCTTGTGGTTCTCCCACTGTGAAAACCGATAAGGGGTGGTTCACAAGCCTAGGCCTAGCCTCCAAATCCTTACTTCTCTCCTAACGTAACTCTTCTTCCAGCCGAGAATGGAGAGATGTACAAACAGAACTTAGAGGAATGTTTGATTTCTTCAACAGATTTGGAAAACAGATTCTGTTTGATTTTTCTAAGTTTAAGACTAGCTGGGTGGTAATCTCAAGAAACATATTTACAAGTAATGAAGGAAACAATTCTGAAACAACCTGTGAAAGTTTTCAGAATTGGGAATTAATTCAGATGTTCAAAAAGGAAATCTCTGAAGCAAATTACAAACCAGCCATTCAGCATATTACACTTAATGCAGATATCTCCCGTACCCATCTGTGAATCTCATTTATCTCCTGGAATAAACAAAGTCTCATTATGAAAGTTACTCTTTTATATCTTTTGCTTTCATTTTCCCCAGACTTGGCCTTATTGGCAATGTCTGAGAGAATTGGTAGGCTTGAAAACTTATCTTTCTTCGAAATTGTGTATTTAAAACTGAAAACAATTCTGTGGGGTAACTAGTTCTAATCCTTTCAATAGTTATCTGTCTTTGCTTTATGAAATAGATCTCCAGTTTTTGTGTGAAATCTTTAAAAATGTCTTTAAACCATAAACTTCCCAGAGATAAAGACATGAGAAATACAGCTTTTTTTATAATGAACACTAAATTAATACAATCACCAATGTAATCATTTATTTGGTCTATTTGAGACACTGTATGAAATATAAAAAACTAAAAAAACTTCTTAAGTTTTTTACTATACTTTTTCATGTTAATCTCCAAATACAAAGGACTTTAAAGCTACCAATCACAATTCGAATGATCAAAAAAAAAAAAAGTATTTTGTTAGATTAACTGACTAGTACATTTTTGGAACTATATGTCAGCTATATTTTTTGTACAATATTTCACATTTTACATGTATACAAGCAAGAGCTTCTTCTGCCTTTAATGCATTCACTCTTTCATTCAACATTCAACAGGACAGCCCTATTAATTCTTCCTCCAAACTGCAAATACATTCATTTTAATGAGAGGAACTGAAAGCCCCATGGGAAATACTGAAATAAAAGCCATTTTCCTTACAACAAAAGCAGATGTTTAAAAAAGTGATTCTCAGAACTATGTGTGGGAAAAGAGGTACACAGGGGTTGAATTCCTCTATCACTCCACTCTCTTTCCTTTTTTGAAGTTGTAACTAGTAAATTCAGCTGTTTAAAGGAAGACTCAAAGAAACTTACAGAAAGCTTATAAAAATATGTGGACTTTTCTTTGACCATTAAGCAATAGCCATTATAGAGGCAAATGTTTCATTTTCCATTATATCCACGTGCAAAGAGAATCACCTGCAGGGTTGCATAGAACAATAAGGTCACAGCATGAAGACCAGGTACACACAGAGCCCTCACAAATCAGAGTGAGTTCAGGTCTTGTGGCCTTTGGAAATCAGTCTAAGCAGCCATCCTTGCCAAATCTGAGGCAAAACAGCAAGAATAGCCATGAGAACCAGAAAGAAAAGCAAAGCTAACAGCTAGCAGGAGAGCAGGCATAAGAAAAAGCTGTCAGAATAAGAGTACCACCAGTACTGCATATCAAGTACTTAATATTGTCAGTAGCTCCAGGCCTGGAAGAAGTTGGGTCAGATGAAACACAGGCAGGGAATCTGAAACATATAAGATCTGAGGGTTCTTGGAATATTTTCAGATATAGAATTCATGCATTCATTCAACATATTATTCAGTACCTACTATTGTACAGAGTGCTGAGATGAAAAAGATAAAAGAGATGTGGTCTTATACCTCAAAGAACCAACAGTGATTTAAGGAAGTTGGGCTGGTATAGGGACACTTAAAATATAGCCCAGTAATATCTGTGATGAAAGAAAGTACAAGATGCTTTAAGAAGCAAACCAATTCAAACTGAGATTATAGACAATTCTTTCCAAAGGCCCAAGATGTCTTGAAGAACAAAAGAGATTTTTTTTTTTATAATACATGTCTATTTGTTTGTCCCACAAAGAATTGTAGAATTTAGTTTGACCACAAAGACGCTTAGAGACAGGACAGTCAAGAGGAAAGGGATGTGAAGCCATGAAGGTTACAATATCCACAGCTCATCTGGAGGCCTCTACAGAATTTGGTTTCTGGACATGGGATGGAAATAATCAAAGAAGAAGCTCAAGAGATTGTGAGGGTCTATGAAAGGTTTGGTGCACCAAGCCCAGGAGTTTGCTTTTTTATTCTACAGACTGTGGGGAAACACTGAGAGGCTTTAGGCAGCAGAGTGATATGATTAGATGTGTGCTTCAGAGCAACTCTGCTGGCAGCCTTGGGAAAAACGGCTGGAGGAAGAAGGGGATGATCAGTGATAAGGTAAGAGGCTACTGCATGAAGAAGACTGGAGAGATTAAAGCAAAGTGATAACAGTGAGAATGGAATGAGGGGACAGATTCATGATGCTTAGGAGGCTGAATCAATAGGGTTTGGTGGTGGATTATATAAGGGAAAGAACAAGCCTCATATGGCTATCGGATTTCTTATTAGGATGTGTCATTCACCCACTTAGAATATATAGGAGAAGGAGCATGGTGGCAGCGGGAAGAATAAAAGATTGATTTAGAAGTCCCTGTAGAATGTTCAAAAAGAACTGGTATTGAGCATTTGGATATAAAGACTTAGAGTCCTGAGAAGCAGTCTACGCTAGAGATATACATTTGGGTGCTATTCTAACCACTGGATTTGCATGAAGACATAAAGGAGAATATGAGTACAAGAAGAGCAGAAGGCCTAAGATGGAGCCAAGCAAAACAAGGGCATTTGAGAGGAGGTGCTTTGATACGCATGCCAGGTTTAGGGATATCGTGAAGCCAGCTCCAGGCTCAAAAGGGCATGAGAAGGTTAAACATAGAGTTACCATGTGATCCCACTATTCCACTCCTAGAAATATACTCAAAAGAAATTTAAAAATGGTCACACGAAAATTGCACTTGAATGTTCTTAGTAGCATTATTCATAATAGCCAAAAAGTTGAAACAACCCCGATGTCCAGAACTGATGAAAGGATACGTAAAATATGGTGTTTCTGTACAATGAAATATTAAAAAAATGAAGTACTGATGCATGTGACAAGAGGGATGCACTTAAAAACATTATGCTAAGTGAAAGAAGCCAGACACTTACTATATAATTCCATTTCTATGAAATGTCCAAAGTAGGAAAATCTATAGAAATAGAAATATTCTTGGTTGCCTAGGGCTGAGGAGATAGAAGGAGTGAGGGAGGGTACAGGGTTTCTCTCTGAGGTGATGAAAAGTTTCTAAAATTGATTGTGGTAATGCCTGCATGATTCTATGATTGCACTAAAAGTCACTGAAAAGTACACTTTTTAAATGAGGTTGATATGGGAATTATATCTTAATAAAGCTGCTAAAAGATGGTACAAAAGGACACTTGAAAGTATAGATAAGATAAATGCAAGTAGAAAGGCCTAAAACTTACTAAAATCTCTCTGAAGTTTTATCTCAAGAGAAGGAATATTCCACCCATGGCAACGGGCACGAGAAGACTCCGGTGATAGGTAAATATCAGGACACAAGGAAGTCTAATCAGTCTAACCAAGATTCCGCATCTGTTTGGTGAAAGCAATATTCAAAGAATAGGCAGGGAGGCTACTTGGAGGTGCGTATTAATCAAGTAATATTTTCAAACAATTTAGGCTATTTCACATGTAAATATAAAACATTTCAGAGGGTGACCTTTGCATTTTTGCATATGCTACTTTACCATAGAGAAAATCCACACTGGAAGACTATTAATTGTTCAGACTCCCTCCCAGGTCCCCCATTTGCTTCACTACTGTAAGGGTTGTTGTAAGAAATAGAGAAAATGGGCAGCAATTCTCAAATAAGCCTAATTTACAAATTTACTTCTCAAAATTTCTGTAAGGAAAATTATAAAGCACTTAACAGGGTAGCCACCTAAAACCAGTTTTCTTTCCTTTTTCATTCCAACAAGGCAGTATCTTTAGCTCTGTCTGGTTGCTTCTCCACAAAAGGCCTTGTTCCTCAGATCTTCATAACTTTACTCATGATCTCCACCCTTGCACCAGCCCGCTCTCCCTCCCTCTCAATATTCTACGCTTCTTTCAGAGCCAGTAATGACATCACTCCTATCTTAGTTTTGGGCGCACAACAGCTTCTCCCTCCACCAAACTCCTATTGCACTTATAGATGGGATCTCACAACTTGGTGTTTTCTAACTTATGTGTGTGTGTTTTATCTTCACAACCAGGACCAAAGTGGCTCAATAGCAGACAAGATGATTCTCTATGTTCTCTATGATGTCTAGCATATGGCTGTGAAAGTAACAGATTCTTATTAAGTATCTAATTATGGCACAAAGCAAGATAATTTTTAAAGAATTATTAATGTCCTAAAATTATTTCCTATTTATATTAAAAATAATTTACTGAAAGACAAATACCATATGATTTCACTTGTGTGTGGAAGAGAGGCAGACCAAGAAACAGACTCTTTTTTTTTTTAAGATTTTATTTATTTGTTTATCAGAGAGAGAGAGAGAGAGCACAAGCAGGGGCTAGTGACAGGCAGAGGGAGAAGCAGACTCCCCACTGAGCAAGGAGTCTGATGCGCAACTCGATCCCAGGACCCCGGGATCATGACCTGAGCCGAAGGCAGATGCTTAATCAACTGAGCCACCCAGGAGTCTCAAGAAACAGACTCTTAACTATAGAGAACAAACTGATGGTTACTGGAAGGGAGGCCCTGTGGGGGGAGGGGTGAAATAAGTGATGTGGATTAGGGAGCGCACTTGTGCTGAGCACCGGCTGGTGTATGAAGTGTTGAATCACTATATTGTACACCTGAAACTAATATTACACTGTGTGTTAACTAACTGGAATTTAAATAAAAACTTGGAAGAAAAAAATTATAAAAAAATAAAAAATAATTTACCGAAGTATCAAAATGCATCAAAGTTGCTGAACACTTGCTGTGTGCAGAGATTCTGTGGAGTTCTATAAGTACATTATCTAATCTTATTCTCTTAATAGTCCTCTAAGTTACTCTTACCATTTTCACTTTGCAGATAAAAAGAGATGTTTGGGGTGTTCACAAAATTTGTTCAAGTTCACAAGGATTTCTGCATATTAAATGCAATAAATTGGTTAGAATATTTGTTCTTTTACCTTCTATCATTAGCCAAAAGACTTCTAATCAAATACTGGAAGATATAATCACTCAGAGGCAGGATGATCTGTATTTAAATCCTAAACTCTCAGAATCACAGTTTATTCAAATATACAATGAGGCTAATAATACTTGATTCACAGAGGCATGAGAAATTAATACAATCAAAAGCTTCCAGCCACAGGGGGAAAATAATATTATTTTTTTTAAAGATTTTATTTATTTATTTCACAGAGAGAGACACAGCGAGAAAGGGAACACAAGCAGGGGGAGTGGGAGAGGGAGAAGCAGGCTTCCCGCTGAGCAGAGAGCCTGATGTGGGGCTCAATCCCAGGACGCTGGGATCATGACCTGAGCCGAAGGCAGATGCTTAACCATCTGAGCCACGCAGGTGCCCCAAAATAATATTATTTCATTCTCTATCTATTTAAATCATAAATGCTTCCAGAAGTTTACCATTATTTTTGGAAAGAAACATATCAGTAATTCCAGAGGCATTAAGGCATTTTTCAGGGTATTAGTGCAGATCTGTAACTACTACAATCTTAGGATGTTAAGCTTTTCTTCAAAGAGATGATAAAGGCATCCTAATTATGCCATCTTGTTCTTAATAAAGGCCAAGGTGAGAATTCTACCAGTCACATTACATATCACCCCTGATTTGTTCCTAAATACAGAGTATCTCTCAATTTCTTCAGCAAGTAACCTCAAAATAGGAACTTGAAAATGACAGGTAAGGTAAAGTAGAAGTTTTTGTGAGCATGTACGTGTCTGTATGAGTATAAAGAAGAATGAAGAAGCAAAGATGTTAGTCTAGAACAACTCTTTAAGGCACACCTCATTGGCATTGAATTCTTGCTTAAGAAATATCCTTTGGAATCTAAATTCTTTGCTCATTTATTCCCCTTTGGGAAAAAATCATGTGAACTGCCCTACTTATAATGTATAAAGTCTGAACAATGATGATCTTTTCAGAATATAATTAGACTTGTAGAGCAGGGGCAATAAAATGCATTCAACTGTGTGTGTAACCAGCCTGCTTCCCTCGTTGTATTTAGCAAGGTGCTTTGGTTGAAAGCCAGCCAGAAAATTCCAGTCTCTCCTAGAAAGGACTTCTATCTTTTTTAAAGATTTTATTTATTTATTTGAGAGAGAGAGCATGAGAGAGAGAGAGAGAGAGAGAGAGATCACGAGAAGGGGGGAGGAGTAGAGGGAGAAGCAAATTCCCCGCTGAGCAGGGAGCCCAATGCGGGACTTGATCCCAGGATCCTGGGATCATGACCTGAGCCAAAGGCAGACCCTTAACAACTGAGCCACCCAGGTGCCCTAGAAAGGACTTCTAAATAGCACCATGGTTGAGAGAGGGAAGCTCCTTGTTCATACGCCTGCCTCATTTTCTTAGGGCTCTGGCCAATCCTGCTGATTGATTACATAACATGATTAAGTGATTTCTGTTTTAATGTAGGTTCAACCAATATTTATTGATTAACCACTACATGACTGTATGAAGCAGGGTTCTCCAGAGAAACTGAACCAACAGGTATGTGCACAGGAAGAGATATATTGTGTAGAATTGGTTCACACAAACACTGAGAAGTCCCGCGATCTGCCACCTGTAAGCTAGAGATGCAGGAAAGCTGGTGGTATAATTCTAGTCCAAGGCTGAATGCTTAAGAACCAAGGGAGTTAGTTGACAGTATAAATTCCAGTCCAAGGGCAGGAGAAGATCAGTGGCCCAGCTCAGTTGGCAGGCAGAAAGCAAAGAGAGGGGAATTCCTCCTTCTTCTGCCTTTCTGTTCTACTCAGGCACTCAAAATATTGGATGATGACCACCCACGTTATTGACTCTTGAACAATATGGAGGTTAGGGGCACTGACCCATCCTGCAGTAAAAAATGTGCATATAACTTTTGACTGCCCCAAAACTTAACCACTAATAGCCTACTACTGGCCAGGAGCCTTACCAATAACATAGTAAATTAACACATATTTTGTATCTTATATGTATTATATACTGTATTCTTACAATAAAGTAAGCTAGAGAAAAGAAAATATTATTAAGAAAATCATATGGAAGAGAAAATACATTTACAGTACTGTACTTATATTTTTAAAAATCTGCATATTAATGGAACATCACAGTTCAAACCCATGTTGTTCAAGGGTCAAGTGTACTTTGAGTCTACAGATTCAAATGATAATCTCATCAAGAAACATCCTCACAGACACATCCAGAAATAATGTTTAATCTGGGCAACTCTTGGGCCAATCAAGTTCACACATAAAATTAACCGCCACAATGACAGCACCATGCGCATACGTCAGTGCATAAGAAAGAATTAGCTTGCCTCCTGATGCTTATAGTGTAGTTGAGAAAATAGATAGTTGATGACCATGTAATTTGTCATCCAAAATGGATGACACTTTTTAGAATGAAAAGAGATTCTATTAATAATGAAGGTGGGGCAAAACTATATGGGACAAAGTAGAATATACATTCATATATTTACCCTTTTAGATAAAGAAGTAAGTATAAAAATTTTATTGAAGAGGAGGATGCAATCCTAAAAATAGTTATTTTTTCTTTATGTGGATCTTTTTAAACTTTGTTCCTCTACTACTGTATGGAATTTCTGCAGGTCCTGTAGCTTCTCCCCTCTGCTTTGGTCACCAGAACAATTGCTTTCAGTAATTTGAATGTCTTTTCCAGGGCCATAATTAAAACTCCAACTTCGTTTCCCTTAACAGTAGTTCTCAATTGGGGGTGAGTATGAAAAAGGAAGAATATTCTGTCTTCTGGCAATCTGGAGACATTCTGAACTGTCACAACTGGAAAGAGGGGATGCTACTGGCATCTAGTCAGTAGATGCCAGGGCTGATGCTAAGCATTCTACAATGATAGGACAGCCCCCCACAACAACAAATCACCTGTCCCCAGATCTCAGTAGTGCCAAGGTGAGGAAACGCTGCCCTAGGATAACTGCTCTCTCCAAGTTGGAGCTTACTTTGGACCTGGAAATCTTTAAAAGCAGTGGAGGAATGTTAACATTCTTCCTTCTCCCTTAGTTTCAATTCCCTACCCCTCCTTCCAGTGGTTTCTGATGTTCAGATTTAGGTGCAGGGGAATAAGAGATCAGGGATCAAGGGCATATTCTTACATCCATTAGAGTTATAATCCAGAACTTCTCTTTTTTAGATGCAGTGAACACAGAGTGAACACACAATTACTGGGAGTGTTTGCATGGGTGTTGTTATTTTAGACAAGGTGCGGATAGTTAGCAGCAGGCAATTCCTCTCAAGGTCTAAAGATTAGGAAGTGTTGATTACGTTTAGTAAGAGGGAAGTCCTTGATGACCTTAGCTGGGGCTGTATAGAGGGTGAGAGTTGCAAGCAGAAGCCAGATTAAAGAAAGAGCAGGATAAATAAGTCAATCAGAGAAAGACATGTATCATATGACCTCACTGATATGAGGAATTCTTAATCTCAGGAAACAAACTGAGGGTTGCTGGAGTGGGGGGTGGGGTGGGAGGGATGGGGTGGCTGGGTGATAGACACTGGGGAGGGTATGTGCTATGGTGAACGCTGTGAATTGTGCAAGACTGTTGAATCACAGACCTGTACCTCTGAAACAAATAATGCAATATATGTTAAGAAAAGAAGAAGAAGAAGAAGAAGAAGATAGCAGGAAGGGAAGAATGAAGGGGGGGAAATCGGAGGGGAAGAGACGAACCATGAGAGACGATGGACTCTGAAAAACAAACTGAGGGTTCTAGAGGGGAGGGGAGTGGGAGGATGGGTTAGCCTGGTGATGGGTATTAAAGAGGGCACGTTCTGCATGGAGCACTGGGTGTTATGCACAAACAATGAATCATGGAACACTACATCAAAAACTAATGATGTAATGTATGGTGATTAACATAACAATAAAAAATTTTTTAAAAAAGAAAGAGCAGGAGATAAAACACAGGGACAGTGATTCCTTAGAATCGTTTTTTTAGACATTTGGCTCAAGAACACAGAAGAGAGAGAAGAGCATGCAGGACTGGTATTGGGTCTTAAGAGGGGGAGATTTGATCAAGTTTAAATGGAAACAGAAACAGGGACCAATGGGACAAAGGGAGAGAGAGAATAAGAATTTATAAAGCATGACCCTTGAACAAATAGAAACAGAAAGGGACAATATCCAGGCACAGGTGTCCATTGGGCCAGAGGACAGTAGGTCTCATTTATCACTTATTATGACCTTGAATAGAACTGGTTTGGTTCTGTTTTATTTATACCTCTGAGTTAGGCTGTTCCTGGACTTAAATCAATGAGACAGCTGCCTACATGATAATCTGAGAGGAAAATGGCCTGAAATTTTTGTCAGTAAAATAACTCCTTGGTTTTTCCAGGCTTTGCCTCCTGAGGCTCTCTATTAAAATGTAAATAAGTTACCTGAAAAGTCATCATCTACAAATCCATTAATATATTTGGAAGGATTAGTTTATCAATCAGTCAGGACAAGTTCATTGTGAGAGTGTTGAGAGTGAGTGTGTACACATAAGTAGATGCCCCAATTCTTGTTAGAGAGGGTGATATTTCAGAATAGAAAAAGGAAAGTCTGGAACACAAAACACTGTCTAAGAGGATTGTGTCAGGAACAATATAAAGGTACTAAGAACCTGAAAAAAGAGGGCAAAAAGGTATCTTCAGAGACACCTGCAGTATCAAATCCAATAGGAGAAGGAAATGCAAAAAGTCCTGAGATCTACCAGATTCTGTGGCTGCACAATTGGGCTCATGTTCTCTGGTAAACAAGATTGGCTCAGGGTGTGGCTGGCTTCTTCCAGAAGTTATCAGGATTTTCCATATACCATCAAAACATTTGACAATCTACCATCAAGTCCCTGGCCCGGCTCAGCGGGCTTGGACGCTCAAATATTTAAACCTGAAGACCAAATACTCCCACCAAACCTCAATCCCCAACCCCTGTTATCCTGCTGCTGTAACCCCACCTGTCCTCTCCTTTCCTCTATGCTCCCCATGTATTGACTGCCTATATGTGTCAGGGGTAGGAGCTTCTTTATAATACAGATTCTTATGTCACCTCATTTCTGAATTTTGGATCCAGTAAAACTGAGGTGGAACCAAGTGTCAGCTCAGGCTGCTGTAACAAAATACCATAAGCTGGATGGCTTAAACAACATGAATTTATTTCTCACAGTTCTGAAGACTGGGAAGATTAAGGTGCCAACTGATTCAGTTCCTGGTAAGAGCTCTCTTTTTGGCTTCCAGATGTCCCTCTTCTCTTGCGTCCTCCCTCACATGGCCTTTCCTTGGTGCAAATGGAAACAGAGATCTTTTTCTTCATATAGAGTCACCAATTCTATCAGATTAGGACCCCGCCCTTATGATCTCACTTAATTATGTCCTAAAAGCCCTTCCTCCAAATACAGTCACATTGAGGGTAAGGGCTTCAACATATAAACAGGTCGGGGGGCTGTGGACACAAGTTATCACAGAGCACCAAGGAAATCCACATTTTCAGCCAGCATCCTAGGTGAGTCAGAGGCAGACGGTCCAACATCCTGGCTTTGATGTGCCCTGCTTTATGATTTATTCCCATGAATCCTTCCTAAAAGGAATGCAAACTAAACTGTAACTGATTGCAATTCTAAAATATGTAATGTAACACCATAAACATAACTGCAGCTGCACATCAGTGCTGGTATGAATATTACATGTCACCAAGTGCAAGCCCTCAGATAGATGAGGAAACAGAAGCCTATGACACTGAGTAATTGGAAAATGTTTTCCTTGAGTTGGATATTCAGATAACCTTTGAGAAGCATTGAGATGTGGCAACATCTTTAAAAAGTTACTAAATAAAATAAACATACTTCCAAACATTTACTTAAAAGAAACATTATAGTAGCAGAGACCATTGCTAATTAAATGCAAATAGTTGGTTAATGTGTACTGCAATTATCTCTTACTCAACAAATTATGCATGGAATATTGCATGCATCATTTCCTTCTTGAACGGAAACAAATTTTCTTCAACCCACAAATTATCCAACACAAATGGTCCAAACCTTTTGTCTATGGGCTAAAAGCCAGCTGACATACTTTCATCCCCACCACACACCCATCTACCTTAGTTACTCTGCACTGTGGGCTTGAGTGTTATCACAAATGTATGTGTCATCCAATGAAAAATGTCATCATATATTTCTTCTCTTCTCCAAATGTATTACCAAGTAAATAAGTTAGCACATAAATGGGCCTTCTGGTATTTTTTTTCCAGAAAAGAGTGAATGGTACCTTTTTAGCCTCCAAAATTAAGGAGCACTGCAGGTTGAAATGTTGTTCACAACTGAGCAGCCCAGCGGTACCTGTGCTCAATGAGTAATGAAAAGCATTTCTAGGCACTTAACTTGCCTCCATAATGTGAAACCTAAAAACTTCTAGGAAGTATATTTCTATGCAAAGAAAATGTGTGTTAATATATACTTTTTGAAATATCCATCTAATTTAAACTAAGCCAAAGATGTATTCTTGATCTGCTAATGAAGAGACATCCTGGGGGTGGAGGGAGGATCTTTCTGAGGATTCTCAGAGAAAACAAAGGAAACTTTTAACTGAGGACTGCTAGGGGTAGAGAGAGGACCATTGAAATAGAGCAATTTACCATCAGCCATGAGGGCATGTTTCTTAAAATGTAATACCTGCGCCATCTTTATTAGAAATAACTAGGGATAGGATGTTTTTGAAAAAGACAGATTCCAGGCCCTTTACTGAATTCCAAAATCTCTGGGATCAGGGCCAGGACTGAGCATTTTCTAACCAGTTCTCCAACCAATTCTTACACACACAAGAGCTTTACTCAACTGAGGGGGAAAATAAAAGGAATATACATTATTATCATCTTACACCATCAAGTCATCCATGATTCAGCAGCTCAAGCGAAACCCGAGGTAAGTCAATGAAATACGTGAATTCTAACAAAAATAAAAATAATTCTTAAACTTAGACCCTCCATCTACCACACCATTTAGACCTTAAGTCTCTTTTTTTCACTAGCCCCAGATGCCTCTTGGGCAAGTGGTGATCTTTTAAATCATCAAATGATTATCAAAGTCAAATCTTTGACCACTATTTAGGCTCTCCAAATGGATTGAAAATCAACCCAGGAAACTCGTCCTCAAAGAAGAAGTCAGTCTCTGTGTCTCTCTGCTTCTCTGGCCTCTCTTTCTTTCCCCTCTCTCACTCACAGAGGAGAATTTACCATTAGCCATGAGAGCACTGGGGCCCACCAGTTCCATCAGTTTTCACTTGCCCATGTGGCCTAGTTGCCTTTCAACATTCAATACCTGGTGACATTATAAAGCTCCTATTTATTGCACTACACACATATTTCTATGTTAAGATACATTTTTTTTTTTTTTACATTTTAGTATTTCTGAAATTATGCTGTATCTCACAAATGTTTGGCCCTTTCAAGCGACTGTAAATTGCTCTGTCACTACTTCCCCAATTCTCCTCCTGTGAGATTAAAGCTATTTCTTTTTTTTATCCTTCCCCTTCCAAACCAATCTTGAGAGCCCCTGAACTGTAAATTTGGGAGTTTTATGCCAAGCAAACATGTTGTAGGACCAGGTAGATATCTTTGTACCATTGTTTGTCTATGATATATACCAGCTCAGACAGTACAACCATTATAGACTCTTTGTTTCAAGTTGGGTAGGACCGAGCCAGAAAATTCACCTGGCAGTCAGAGGCCCTTTAAAGAACTCTTTCAGTACATACAAAGTAGAGTGATAACAAAGCCTTAGTTTATTTGGTATATTTTTCTTTCTTAGTGATACCTAAAATAATGGCATGTCCTACTATTTAATGGCATGTTAATTCTGATAAAATATAGGGAATAGTAGCAAACTTTATAAATGCAAAGTTGAATCAATGGGATGGGAGGAGCAAAAGATCTTTAGCCCTCTTAAATGGGCTATGGCACACATATACAGAAAAGTTTGACTGTTAATTTTTTTTTTTTTTTTTTTATCTCTGCTAGGATAGTACCTGAGAGCTCCAACAGAAGCTATTGTCACATCTTACCTATAGACGGACCTTGATTTCATTTCTGGGGAATTGTCTCCATAGCCATGAATCCTAACTTCCGTATTCATCAATGCAGCCCTCAAGGAAAAGGGAACCTTCTGTTTCCAACAGTGTCACAGCTCTTCCATTAGGTTCTCCAAAGGCTGCCATTTTTGATGCTGTCTTTTTTTCAGCTGTCTCTCTTGATAAAACTGGACTATCTCTTCAGAGTTAGGTTGAAGGACATTTTGAGGGGGATACCTTCCAGGGTCACAACAAAATATCTGTCAACTCTGAAAATTGACATGCTTTTTAAGATAAAGGTCAGGCATCTATTTTATTCCAGGATGAGCTCCTTGCCTATTTTGAAAACTCCCACAAAGAATCCGACAGCCAGAGGGTCAGATCCTAAGTCTTTTTAATTTGTGTTCCCAGGAGACCCCTGAGGTCCACAGGCTGAGATGCCTCCTCCAGAGGGAGACAAGCAGAAGGGTCTTACCCGGTATTTGCCACACTGTATTAGAATGAGTTATTTACCCATCTGTCTTCTCCTCTAGGCTGTAAGCTCCTGAAAAATAGAGTTGTTGCCACTCATATATAATTTCCTTAGTTGTACTAGTAGATGGTACAAGTGAAGTCCTGGTACCAGTACCCTGATGACTATAAATTGCATCTACTAAATATGGATGATTAGAGTTATGGATCACTAAAAGATAGAATATTAGAGTTAGAAGTGATATTAAGCATAGTTTAGTACATTAATCTTACAGAAGAGATGGGGAGACTAATTCTAAAAGCTAGACAACTCTCCACATTCACAGACCTAACAAGTGACAGCCATGAAGACATAGACTGAGCCTACTAATGACAGTTTTTCAGCTCTTTTCACTATAAAACACTATGGCCTGCTACATTGTCATTCACAATTTTAGTAAGATACACCTATCAATGAGAGTATTAAACCAATATATATATTACTCCCTCACCCTGTGGTAATGATGGATCAGTAACTGAAAGATCCCAGAATTTTCCTGCTCACACCATCAGAAGTAAATAATGAAGTTAAGTCTGTATAGACCTTTTACTTTTGCATCACTATTTTTTAAAGGTTTTTTTTTAAAGATTTTATTTATTTGTCAGAGAGAACGAGAGAGAGAGAGAGAGAGAGAGAGCACAAGCGGGGGGCGGGGGCAGAGGGAGAAGCAGACTCCCAGCTGAGCAGGGAGACTGCCACAGGACTTGATCCCAGGTCCCTGGGATTATGACCTGAGCCGAAGTCGCTTAACTGACTGAGCCACCCAGGTGTCCCTTGTATCACTATTATAACAAAGCAAATACATAATTTTTTCAAAGTATGTTTTGGTCAAAGCAGGAAACAGACAGGACACACAAAACTAGAGTGAAGTTAAAATTTGTCTCAGTTGTCCCACGTCTCCTAAGTAGAAAATTGCAGTTACTAACTCCAGCACTTCTAGTCAGAGGGAAACCAACAAAGAAGGAGATGATAATGACCAGGTTCCATCTACTATTACAGATCCTATTTGGCTTTTCAATGGGATGTGGTGGCAGTAATTCTGGAATGCTAACACTAAGCACAAGATTTTGCAATAAATGTTTATAGATCCTCAGTATCAACTTCTAAATATTATTTCCATCACTTTACTATAATTGTAGATAGTAAAAATACAAGTAGTGATAGCTACAATTTTCAATCATTGCACAATTCAGAAAAAAGGAACCCTTCACTACATACAAGAACATTTCCTCCCTGAGATTCCATCTAGCAAAGAATTAAAATAAAACTGCTGACAGTTACCTATTCTATAACTGGTTGCTATTCACATAGTAGGAAACCTTCAAAATGTAACTCTGCTGTCTCCACCCTGTATTCACCTGATTCCTCCTCAAGGCACCAGTCGAATTTATGTGACAGTAAGTGTTGATTTGGGAAGGATCGAGTTGGAAGGCAGAACATTACGGTGCTAATACTAAGTCCTCACCTTTTCTCAAACTGTATAAGACACTGATCTCTTTGCAAAATAAAATGTGCAAAGGCATATCAGGATCATTCATTTCAACTTCATTACTGGTAATTGATCACGCTGCCCAAAGGAAATCAGTCCATTTGTTTTTCATGAGCCAGACTGGACAGAGGTCGCTATTCACATCTCTCCTCTATAATGAACTAATTATCAAAACAATAGGCACTTAATGAAAAGCATGGTCAAGGAAACATGTTTGTCTTCATTCTTTTGAACTTTCAAACTGTACAGAGATATGGGACTCAGACAGTTTTCTCTGCTAATCCTTGTTAAACAAAACTTGGTTTTTACCTTCATCCTAAATTTTCCTCCAAAAATTGATCAAAAAATGGTTGATCTCACTCTTCCCAATACAACAGATGCTCATGCCAGACATTAAAGGAAGTGTCCACCCCCTCAAAAATGTTCTAAGAGAGCCTCACTCTAATTGGTTTGCATGCCTTGCAAAGAAAACACCAGCACATGTATAAACAGACTGACAGGTTGTCTGATTCCACTGTGACTCTTACAAGTCCCTGTGTTCCGAGAGCTTCCAGAACATCCTCCGGCAATGCTCATTAGCAAAACACAGCTGATACCTCTCCAAAGGTAACTGGTTGGGGGTAGGGTGAGAGAAAAAGGGTATATCCTTTTTCTCCCTGGATCCAAAAGTCCGAAGACTAAAAAATCCTATATTATACCTCAACACTATAATACCCAAAACCATTTTAAAAAATAGGAAAAACTTATCTTCACTAAGAATAATTTGGCAATCTGCTTCATATCCCTACCACTGAAATTTCAGATCTCATTTCCAGCCTTGAGCCATGGGAAAGATAAGGGCAACACATATTGGCACTACCCAAGGCACTGACTACAAACATTATCCCATAGTCAATGATGACCTTTTCTGACAGATTTTAATATACTGACTTCTTACAGACTTTACACAGTCTTAATATACTATCTATTACCCTATCCCCAAAAGGTTGTGATTCATTTAGTTACAACCACTTTAAAATGAATCCAGTATATATTGCAATATGTTCAGAAGTGGCTTATGGCACCAGGGAGTGTGTAATTATTCCCTCCCAGCTATTCAGTTTTGCTGACAGCGGATAATAATTGTGTATACCTACACCCTACATACCCCTAGGGAGCCTTTCAAAGCAACAAATTTAAAAAAAAAAATTTAATGAAAAATTTTCTGAAAATGGCAACAGCCACAACCAAGAGCAGAACACTTAAAACACAATTTAAATTTTTCGGGAGGGATGTGGGGATGAGGTAGATACAAAGAAAATGTACATATTTTTATATATATATATATATATATATATATATATATATATACACACATAATGTGAGATTAAAAGGATAATTTTGATATGGTGATTCTATGAATTTCTATGTCAATTTCTAAAACTTTTATTTTCTTTTGTAAGAATACATTAAAAATCATAAAATTACATCTAGAAAGAGAGAGATGGTATGGATTAGACTGTTATTTACTTAGCTCACCTCTTCCCCTTTACCTCTCCCATGCTGTGACTTCCAAGGTTACAAACAAGTCCACAGAAATGTCAAGAAACAGGCTAGAAACCTGTATCACAAGTCCCTGGAGATATGCAGTAGACTCATCACTCATAGCTGTGACTTCTCACTCTGGTTCTCCTTGCTAGAAAGCTTTGATAAACACTTAACTCTTGTGTGTCCCAGCTTTATATTTTAGAAATAGGTTCCCCCATTTCAGTTTATCACAAATAATAATCAATTAAAAAATAATCTAAGCCATAACATGAAGATCATTGGGACAAATCATCTAAGAGCACTGGCCTTAGAGGGAGCTCCTGGGCCCTCTAGAAGATGTGACCATACAGGAAAAGAAAAGAAAGGAGTAGGTTTCTTCTACAAATAAAAAGCAGTCGTAAAGGACAAATAAAGATGAATAAAATATGACACACACACACAAATGATTTCAGTCTATAAACTCCCCATGCAATAAGCCAGTACTGACAAGATCCAAACCCCTCTACTTACCATCATTCATATACATCTTTATACACATCAGTGCCACAGCATTGTCTGTTAGGTCTGTGCCTTGGAAAATACTTAGTACCACTTTCTTCCTTCCAAGACACTCCTTCCAATGACCAAGTGGGATGGGCCAGAACAGGAAGACCTCGAGGAGAAGCCATATTCTGAATCCATTCATCAGAAGTCCAAGAGAAAAGACTGTAATGCCAGTAGGGGAGGAGTGAAGCTGGTGGAAATACTTTAAGTGTCAGAGAAATGATGATCTGGAGCTATCCTGACTATCACTGACCCAGATAAAATTAGCTTATTTTATTATCCCTAATTTCCTTTATTTTCTCTGGACTCTACAAGGTCTCAATAACTATTTCCTTTTTTTATTACATAGTTCTTCTCTGTTACTATTTTTATATTTCTGTGCTTAGGTATCTGTTGGAATAAGGCAAAACATAAAATCATAGAGTAATTCAAGACATCATCTTGAGTTAAGGAATCTAATAAATATAAAATAAATAGGTGAGTATCAAATAAACTTACTCTGAGTATACTTACAGCACAATGAGCACAACAAAAAAGCTTTATGCCTCCTAGTGGACAATGCAAAAGACAAAATATGACAGACTAGTCACTATTCATCATATGATAATCTATAAGTACCATTTCATTAGGGAAGACAAATTTTACCCAGCATATTTAAAAATAAATTTATCATGTGGATCTTTGTGTAAAGATGACCAAAAATAATAAAAATAATAATGGGCAAGGTCTTTTCATAGGCTAATAAAGGCTGCAGAAACCTTCATATGAACATATTGCAATCTCTCAGTGAAGTCAAATGCATTATGTTAAAGCACAGAGTAAAATCATTTCTCTAAGGTCCATATTATATATGGCTATCTGGGGGTCTGACTTTACCCAGGCTTGAGGATCCACAAAAAAATGGGTATTTGTCACCTCTACATTCACATTCAGGAATAACTCAGATATGGTACAGATGGTCTACAAGGAACTGTAGGTGACAAAGGTCACCAGGCTTGCTAAAGTGAGGATAAAAGTTGCCAGTAGATCTCTCCATGGAAGTTTGCCAGGTGGAGAAATCCAAGATCAGGAGGCCAGAAGGATAGATGGAACTGTCAGGGTCAAGAAATAACCAATTGGGAAGGGTCCAGGCAAGCAAAGGTTGATACTGAGAAGCAAGCAAATACATCAGGGTAAAAGTAAGAAAAAAAGACTCCCTAGAGATGATACAAGTGATGGTCAATCCCTGAGAAAATTTACTTTATTTAAGTTCCATAGCATCTCTCTGGACTGACAATTAAATATATGAAGGGGACATCTAAACTTTTTTAGTAAAAATCTGAAGAGCAGACAATTAGAGACTAAAGTCACAGGGAGTGAATATTTGAAACACAGGTATTTTTCTACCAAAGTAACATACCTTTTTCTATAGAGATCAGATATGTAAATGGTGAAGATGACATTTTCTTTTGAAAATTGAAGAGGATAGTTTAAATTCCTACCCCAAAAGTGGGAGACTACCTAGAAGGCATTTGGAACATCACGGTGGTGGTCAAAATCAGTGTCACAAAACTTCTACACCAATTTCCTAATAGGACCTCTCAGAAGTCAATCAGAGTCATGGAGTGTGGTCTCCTCGAGGGCCTGGCAGCGGGGATGAGTGGTACCCACCCATGTGTCTCTGCTTTAAAACAACATGTACCCTGAGGATGGAGGACTTTTTTTTTTTTTTTTAATTACGACAAATATTCCTTAAATGCTGGCAGAGCTCTAGGCCACAAAAGGAGAACTGAACCAGAGTCCAGGCAGAGAAAGGGGTTGGCAAGAAGACAACAAGTGATCCACCCAGAATGGATAAGCTACAGGGGATAGTCCCAGAAGAGCCAGCAGTAGCTGCAGAACTGCATGATTCGTGGCTTAGGAAAGAAACCATACTGCTGGGTATCATATTTGGTGTATTCTTATATGAAAACTGAAACTATAAGCAAGAGGGAGTTATTACAAGACACTGGACACGGAACAGTCAGAATGAGTGCCGTATAGGAATTTTGAAATTTCAGTACTGATTGTTAATATTGCATGAGATACACTGTAACAGTGATTAGTAGCAAATTACAGGAGTCACTTAACAATACCTGTTTTACTTGTAACTTACAATAGCAACTGTTAACAGCAATTGTGGTAACAATATGCTCACTAAGAATTGAGAACATTCAAATTCAGAAGAGACAAAGAAATGAAAAGATTGTTTTTAGAAGACCTGAATAAGCACAGGTGTGATAACTGAAAGTCAACTCTATTTGAAGAAAGAATGGTTGATAACTGCTGGGTATGTCAAGGATATTTCAGAAATGTGTACAAGATTCCTCAAAACTCTACTCATAAATACACTCCATCATTACACAGAACCTGCTGGATGCCAGACTGATGAAAGTGATAATCAAGCAAGAAATTATTTAAGATTAGATAGATATTAACAAAGATCTGGGAAAGCCCACTAGCATTCAAGGATTGAATGTAGAAACAGGAAGAAGAGCTTTGGAGCAATCAGATATTAGTTCAAATCCTGCCCTTGCTCACCAGCAGCATGCACATTTGGGCAAGTCATTTAACATTTTATAGTGAAAATAATTTAACAAGAAACACATTATGGAAATACTGAATACTCCTTTACCTTTTTATTATTTTTTTAAAAGATTTTTTATTTATTTATTTGACAGAGAGAGAGGGAGAGAGAGAGAGCACAAGCAGGGGGAGTGGCAGAGGGAGAAGGAGAAGCAGGCTCCCCACTGAGCCAGGAGCCCGATGCAGGGCTCTATCCCAGGACCCTGGGATCAAGACCTGAGCAGAAGACAGATGCTTAACCGACTGAGCCACCCAGGAGTCCCAACATTTTTAAAAATTTATTGAGGAATCCAGAGTTTTTGTCTATGTGGATTATATCAATCAGTATTTAACATATTAGAAATTTAAACTGAGAATTTAAAAAGCTCTTTAGTCATTAATTTATTTAAATATAACAATAATAAACCTGTTACATGTTATAATACATTTTAGTGGAAATATATTGTTCAAAAAATAGAATGTCACATTTTATATTTTTGTACCTATCTTTAATGTTCTGACTTAAGAAAAGACAGTTGAATTCTTATATCTGTCTCTGCATTCAATCTGTCACAATAGATTGTTTTGCTGGAAGCCTATAACAAAAATCCGCTGCCCATAGATATGCTGTAGAGAAAGAGAGGAATAATATAATAGCCTTTTTAGATAACTATGGATGCTGTTCTTTGACACTACATCAAAAGTTGACAAGTGGTAGTTCCTTAAAGGTTAGTTGCAATGTACAATCTGAAGCCACCTCAGTGAACGCTGTATTGTCTCTTACACTGCAGTCCATTGATCTACCTTGCCCTTGAAATGGATCATTTATCAAGGCAGAAGTGCTTTTTGCAAACACCCAATTTTATCACATAGAATATTAAAAAGTTGTATATTCAAGAATTTTAATTTAATCCAGTTAGTATTTTTACAGTTTCATCATTCTTAACATAAAACTGGCAAACTATTTTTTTTAAAACTATAAATGTATAATGGCAATGAAGAATACAGAGACTATGAATACAGTGCCACTGCCTTATTTGTGCTAAGGCAAATTTCACTTATTATGGCTTTGTACAACCAAGGCAATCACCACAGTGAAAGAGGCCAATACTAAGCTTTAGTATTACTATGGAAATAATTTGCCTTCACAAAATGCCATAAAAGGTCTTGAGAACACCCAGAGCAGGGGTCCACTGACCACATTTTGAAAACTGATGTTTGTTATTTCAGAAAAAACAAAAGCTAGAATAAATATGGGGGAAAACCTGAACACATATTCTATGCTAAATACTACTAAAAAAAACCCACACCACACATAGTAATATTGCTCCTACCTTCAGAGAACCTACAGTCAGGTTGTGCTGGGGAAACAGACACAAAGAGATAATTTCAAAATTATGTCTGATAAATGTTGTCACATTATAGAGAAGTATTGATAGATGTAAAGAATAAAGGTAGGATTCTCCTCTCAAGGACCAAGTGTATAAAAATGTGATATATCTTTAAAATATTTTAAATAATTTAGTAATATAAAATAACACAAGTTCATAACATAAACTAAAAAATATTTTTAACACTACAAAAAAGAAAATGTAATAACTAGGAATCCACCCAGATTTAACTGCAGCTAGTAGTTTGACATATTGGATTCTTCTGTCATTGTATAAATATACACAATTCTTTATTTATAGCTTTGTGATTATCTTATATGTATACAGCTTTATATGCAGTTTTTAACTTAACATAATATTTCAAATATTTTTCAAATAATTTGAATAAACCTCAAACCCATGATTTTTAATGTTATCATGGCATGCTATCAGATGGGTAAATCATAATTCACATAAATTATCTTACTACATGACATTTTTGATATTATGTGGTATTTATAATTCCATATAAATACAAGTTTGTTTCTGCATGTCAGCTCATATCCCTCAGGATTTGTTCACTGAAGTGGTATCACTGGGTAAAGAAGAGTTTGTTAGGTTCTTGCCATAAAAAACTAAATTTATTTCAAGGAACGTTATGCTTGTCCAGTTTAAGGCACAGACCAAACATGTGCCTTCCTCCCCTCTCTCACAAGTTCCTATTGAAAAGACATACAAGATATTTTTGAAAGAAAGAAACCATAACATTTTTGAAAATGGAAGAAAGAGAACCAACATAGTGCATATATTTGAAGAATTCCTGAAACATAAAAATCAGAAGTAATCTGATTATACAATAATACAGAGCCGAGAAAACCACAGCATGAAACACCAGTGATTAGCAAGATTCTCCCCAAGGGAGCTCTGTAGACACTTCAAGTTCAAAGCCAGTGAGTACAATGACAGAGGGAGCCAGGATATATTATATGAGTAGATTAATTAAAGTGCTATATTTAGAATGGCTGGACCAGACAGATAGCCATTCCACTGCAGTAAGAGGCTAGTGACTTTTTCCCTTAGGATTACCCCCAGGGAACTTTTCTCCTAAGAAAATGGGTCATCTCCCAGGGGAGGGCTCCACATATGGGTGTTAAAGCCTGAGAGAAAAAAAAAGAACAGGGTTTAAGGTAATGAAAAGCCTCCACAATATATGGCAAGAAAGAATACATTGACTCAGAAATTAAATTCATTAAGATTCTTCATTCCCTAAGTCCCTACTTGGCAATGAAAAGCATCATGGGACAGTATACTCTGCCTAGCAGCACCACTGGGCAGTGCCTATCAACAAACTGTGCCCTTTAGAGTTAGAAAGTAGAATCTCACATTCAACAGATGTTGGGAAAACAGAACTATAAAACTACATGAAAATTGAATTTAAACAGAAAGAAAGAAAGGAAGGAAGGAAGGAAGAAAAAAGAAAGAAGGAAGGAAGGAAAGAAAAAGAAAGAAAGAAAGAAAGAAAAAGCAAGAAAGAAAGAAAGAAAAATTCCAAGCAAGCTAGCTATACTAATTAAACTAGTCCTTTATTCATAAATCTACATAGTCAAACAAAGACCATCAGATATTGGAGGAATACAGAAAGGATGAAAATAAAGAATCAAAACAAAGAAATACATTAACAAATGTGGGAACAAACAGAGTCCCGTCGGTGGGGTGTGGGGGGCATTAGTTCTCCAAAAATATTCTTAGTATCTTCAGAGAAAAAAAGGATATTACATCCATAAATCAAGAAGAGCCTTCTATGATTGAGAGCAGCAATTCAAGGACAAAAAGGGAAAGATTTGGAAATTCCTTAACAAAACTAATTAATTATAGGCTAACTCAGTGGCTTTTAAGCTTTTTTGACCCATAAATACATTTAACTAATACATTATGTGTGTGTATATATGTATAAAGTTTCACCAAATAATAATTCCCCATACAGCCATATAATCTCTATGATAATTCTATTTATATTTTTAGAAAGGACCCATGGACTCAACAGACCCATATTATGACCAAGAGTTTGAAAACAGTTGATTTAATGGTAGAATAAAACAATTGAAAACCAAGGGGGTTGGTCTGTAGGATGAAAGTAAGGAAGTCTCACAGAATGAAAAGCAAAATAACAAAGAAATGGATAGTAAGGGTAAAAAGTTAATAGTCACATATGAAAAATCCAAGAGGCACAACATCCAGGCAGGAAAGATATGAATCAATGAAAAAGAGAAGAGAATAAAAGAAATAATAATAATAAAAACAGAACAGAAAGACATGTGTTTTTTGTTTAAAAATTTATTTATTTATTTTAGAGAGAAAGAGAGAGAGCACAAGCAGGAGGGGCAGAGGGAGAGGGAGAGAGAAATTCAAGCAGGATCCAACGATCCTGAGATCACGATCTGAGCCAAAACCAAGTCAGACGCCTAACCGGCGGCATTATCCAGGTGCCCCAAGACATGTGTTTTTGAATGGGAGTGGCTCAAGTATGACTGAGCAAGATTAATAAAATTAAGAAAACATAGACATACACCTGCAAACTCCTTGTTGATTTCAGAATTCCAAAGAAAGAAAAGATCCTAAAAGCTTCTAGACAGAATAAACCAATTATATACAAAGCAACAAGAATCAATATTATACCTTACATCATACTCAGCATTATCATCAGTTTCTCTTCAGCAGTACTGTATGTAAGAACACAAAAAAAGCAAAATTTTTCAAATCTTGAAGGAAAATTATATTAAATTTAAAATTTTGTACCCTGCCAAATTAGTGGAAGGGAAAATAAAAATCATTTTTACAAATTCAAGCAAACAGAAAGCTTTCCACTGAAAACATTATATATTCACATTGTGTGTGTGTGTGTGTCTGCATGTGTGTGTATATATATATATGTATGTGTATATATGTATATATATATGCCAGATCTTCCATCAAAACCAAAAAGAATTCCAAGAAAGATGATGACAAGGGTATAAGAAACATGGGCAGCTGAAGGAAGAAAAAATAGAAAGTGGTAAGAAAATGGAAAAGAATTGAAAGAATCAATGACAACTTGATTCCTGGAAAAGTGTCCTTTGAGCAACAAAGTTTTAGAGACAAAGAATGTAATTTCTTTTCCTATGGGTCCAATTAAACTTACAGAGATATACACACACACACACACACACAGAATATACAGAATCATAACATTTTCAATAATATTGCTGGTTTTTAGTTTTTGGACTCAATCTACAGGTAAAGCACAAAATAAATATAGAAGATAATTTAGATATTATAAGACGACAATATAATAATAATATGGCAAATTTTATAAAGCAGAGGATGAAAGAGAAGGGGAGGTAATGAAGACTACTAACTCTTTTTCTAGATTGTGATGAATAATATTAAATATATGTCATAAATCAAGAAACTTAGAAGAGTTGAAAATAATAAGAGCTTACAATGATTGGCAGGAAGTTTAGGTGTTTTAAACCCCTCATTTTTCATAAGTGAAGTAGATAAATACTGTCTAAAGCTGATAAAGATATGGGGGTTTTCAGATTCTAACCATCATCACCAAAAAAACTAAAAGTGCTGATAATGATGATCATCTCTATTGATTGGGACTGACAGGGTAGAGAAGTTTATCTTTTTTTTTTTTAAAGATTTTTAAAATTTATTTATTTGACAGAGAGAGACACAGCGAGAGCAGGAACACAAGCAGGGGGAGTGGGAGAGGGAGAAGCAGGCTTTCTGCTGAGCTTGATCCCAGGACCTTGGGATCATGACCTGAGCCGAAGGCAGACGCTTAACGATTGAACCACCCAGGCACCCAGTTTATCTCCTTCTTTTCCGCTTCTACACTGTTCAGATTTTTTTTTAACCATATGGAAGCATGTATGTGTGTAGACATATACATACACACATTTTTTTAATTAAAAAAGATCTTACCATTTTGCCCTATCTTTCCTGAACTGTTATTTAAACAAATATTTTCAGTTTCATTTAAATAGTTTCTTTTTTTAGAAAAGATTTTATTTATTTGAGAGAGACAGAGATAGTGACAGAGATAGTGACAGAGAGCAAGAGTAGTGAGGAGAGGGAGAAACAGGCTCCCTGCTAAGCAGGGAGCCAGATGTGGGGCTTAATCCTAGGACCTTGGGATCATGACCTGAGCCAAAGACAGACACTTAACCGTCTGAGCCACCCAGGCACCCTTCATTTAAATAGTTTCAAACATCTGAAATTGCCTTTCGAATTTTATTTGTAAAATGTCTATTTATGCCATTGGTCCACAGCATTTTATTTATTTATTTTTCCTTGCTTTTATTTTATTTCAAATCCAGTTAGTTAACATACAATGTTATATTAGTTTCAGATGTACAATATAGTAATTCAACACTTCCATACATCACCTGGTGCCTATCATGGCAAGTACACTCCTTAATCCCCATCACATATTTCACCCATCCCCCCACCCACCTCCCCTCTGGTAACAATCTGTTTCTTCTATATTGTTAAGAGTCTGTTTCTTGGTTTGTCTCTCTCTCTCTCTCTTTTTTCCTTTGCCCATTTGTTTTTTTTTTTTTTTTTTAAGATTTTATTTATTTGAGAGAGAGAGACAGAGCACAAGCAGGGGGAGTGGCAGGCAGAGGGAGAAGCAGGCTCCCTGCTGAGCAAGGAGCCGGATGTGGGACTCAATCCCAGGACTCTGGGATCATGACCTGAGCCTAAGTCAGATGCCTAACCAACTGAGCCACCTAGGCATCTCTTGTTTCTTTTTTTTTTTTTTAAGATTTTATTTATTTATTGAGAGAGAGAGAGAGTGGGGGGAGGGGCAGAGAGAGAGGGAGAGTGAGAATCTCAAGCAGACTCCTCACTGAGCATGGAGCCAAATGTGGAGCTCAATCCCACAACCCCAATATCATGACCTGAGCCAAAAGCAAGAATCAGACCTTCAACCAACTCAGTCATCCAGGTGCCCCAGTTTTGTTTCTTAAATTTCACATATGAATGAAGGGCACCTGAGTGGCTTAGTCCGTTAAGCATCTGACTTTTGATTTCAGCTCAGGTCATGATCTCAGGGTTGTGAGATTGAGCCTAACATCGAGCTCCATGCTCAGTGAGGAATCTGCTTAGGAATCTCTCTCTCCCTCTCTTGCTACTCTTCCCTCCTCCTCTCTCCCTCTCTTAAAAAAAAAAAAAAATCCACATATGATTGAAATCATACAGTATTTGTCTTTTTCTGACTTATTTAGCTTAGCATAATACTCTCCAACTCCATCCATGTTGTTGCAAATGGCAAGGTTTCATTCTTTTTTATAGCTGAGTAATATTCCATTGTATATATGTACCACTTCTTTATCCATTCATATACTGATGGACACTTGGCTGCTTTGATAATTTGTCTATTGTAAATAATGCTGTAATAAACATAGGGATGCATGTATCCCTTTGAATTAGTGTTTTGCATTTAGGGGGTAAATACCCAGTAGTTTGATTCATGGAAGGGTAGTTCTATTTTTAACTTTTTGAGGAACCTCCATATTTTTTTCCAGAATGGCTGCACCAGTTTGCATTCCCACCAACAGTACAGCATTTTATTTTTATTGATTTTCATATTAAGATAAATTTTTGCTTGTGTTTTATGTTACAGATTCCATTTCCTCATTTATCTTTTAATATTATTTCTAGGTATTTTTTGACAGTAAAAGAGTTTTTTCTTTATGTATACTTCTTTGCTTTTATGTGTACAATTTTCAGACACCCTGTACTTTCATACATTATATATTGATACCCTTAAAATACCTTTCCTATACCTGAATCTGTATTTTATACATTAGATGATGAAGAATGATTCTGAGCCATTTCATACAACTGGAACAAAGTACTAGGTACTTCACAAGGTACCTAGAGTGGCAGAGTGGGATAGGGAAGACATGACTCTGGTGGTGACATATATGGAAGAATTTCATCCAGACAAATTCTTTTCTCTCAGGCAAAGCTTAAGTATGTGGGGGTTGGGGGGGCCTCAATGAAGACCACTGATTATATCCAGTACTCAACTTCCTTACCCCCTTTCTTCATGTCATTTTTTTCTTCATTTTCATTGTGAGGAGGCACCATGAGGTGGCATGCAATGATAACCAGCAAGGAGGCAATACACAGGAGGATATGGGAATGCTGGGGGAAGGCAGTAGGGAGAAGCTCACAGACTACCCTACTGACCCAACCTAAGATGCAGAAAGCCCACCTTTCCCTCTCTCCCTGCTCCAGAAGCCTAGCAAGTCCTGGCGCAGAAGTTTAAAAATTGAGGTTTATCTGGTCTCAGCTTGTGGAGATGTGAGGGAACACTCATGGAAGGGGAGAGATTTTTTCCCTGACTTGCTCAATCCTAGAAGAAAACAAGAATGATGAGGAGACATAAGGGTAGCTGTCAAAGAGTTCTACGGATAGTAAAAGATCTTAAGATCCCTCTACATTTCCCTGATCCAAGAGGGATAGTGAGCAGAAATCATATTTGGAATTATATCTTTTTTTTTTCTAACTTTTTAAGAGAAGACACTCCTCCCAAAATAATTGGTCTAACTGGTCTACTTAGGGACATTTAAATTTCAAATACATTTTAAAAGAGTCTACTAACCTAGGCAAGATCTCATCACATCTGAAATAATCTTCCTATTAGGAAATTCTTCTTAAACCTCGGGTACTAAGTTAAATATTCATGTATATGCTCTTCTTAATTTTCTAAGTCTTTTTACTTATTTATCTATTTATTTTAAAGTTTTCTATTTAGAGGGCCAAGATGGTGGAGGAGTAGGAGACTTTGGTTTTGTCTGGTCCCAGGAATTCAGCTCGATAGCTATCAAATCATTCTGAACACCTGCGAACTCAACCAGAGCTCTAAGAAAAGAATAGCTGCAACTCTACGAATAGAAAAGCGACCACTTCTGCAAGGTAGGAGGTGAGGAGAAGTGACTCTGAGGCAATATATGGGACGATAAACCACGGGGGGTGGGGGAGACTCTGTCAGCCAGCTACCAGAAGGTGAGATAGCAGTGGAGCACAAAATCAGTAATTTCAGAAGTCTGCTCCAGTGAAGGACATCCCTGCCTAAAAGGTGCTCAGGTGGCAAAATGGGGTGGAATCCTAGGTGGAACAGTGTGGTCTCAGGATTCTTGGGGTCACAGGAAGACCAGGGGTACCTGAGTGCAGCAGGGTTCCCAGGCATCAGAGCGGGGAAGCCAGCTGCAATCAGCAAGCCCAGGAGTGGGCTCTCAGCTCAGGGTTGCCATAAACCACAAACAGCTGCACAGTTGGGTGACCGCTCTCAGAGCAGTGGCCGGCAAGCAGCCAAACTACAGCAAGACCCCCATCCCTCCCCCAGGGAGGAGCAGCACGGGTTCAAGCCACAGGAGTCAGTAGGGTCTAGAAACTTGAAGTGGGTCGCATGCCTGAGATAGCAACGTTCCTTCACAAGCTGGGTGAGGACAGAGTGCGGATGGAGACCAGGGAGACAGGAATGAGTGACTGTTTTTCCCTGAGGGCGCACTGAGGGCCCCAAGCTCTCAGCTTCAGGGCTAGAGATTGGGAGGCCACCATTTTCATTCTCATCCTCTAAAGTGGATGGGAAAGCCTTCAGGGAACAAAAGCCACATAGAGCACTGGAAGCAGATTACTTAGCCTGGCCCCCTTGCAAGGGCAGTGCAATTCTCCCTGGGGCATAGATACCTGAGAATCAATACAATAGGCCCCTCCCCCAGAAGATCAGCAAAAACATCCAGCTAAGATCAAGTTTCCTGATCACAGAGAACTGTAAAACTCCAGTGCTATGGGAAAATAGTATATAGAATTCATGGTCATCTCTCATGATTCTTTAGTCTCTCAATCTTAATTTTTTTCTTTTCCCTTTTTCAACCAATTTCTTATTTTATCAACTCTTCTTAATTTTCATTTTTACAGTTACATTCTATCCTTTCATTGTATTTAATTTTATTTTTTGTACATATATAAGTTTTTCTTTCTTTACAATTTTGGGATGCAGTTTCTTTTAACAAAAAGACCAAAATACACCCAGAATTTAGTGTATTGCTCTGTTCTCTTCACCTGTCTGATTATACTCTCCCTCTTTTTTTTAGTCCTTTTTAATTTTAATCTTTATAGTTACAGTCTAGCCTTTCATTGTATTTAATTTTATTTTTGTATATATATATATACATAGTGTATATATATATATATATATAAGTTTTGCCTTCTTTACAATTTTTGGATGTAGTTCCTTCTAACAAACAGACTAAAATACACCCAGCATATAGTGTATTGCTCTGCTCTGTTCACCTGTCTGTTCATATTCTTTCTTTTTTTTTTTTTGTTTTTTGATTTTCATTTTTACAGTTACATTCTATCCTTTCATTGTATTTAATTTTATTTGTGTACATATACAATTTTTTCTTTCCTTACAATTTTGGGATCTGGTTTTCTAACAAACAGACCAAAATACACACAAGATCCAGTGTACTGCTCTGTTCTGTTCACCTCATTATATTTTCTCTTTTTTTTTTAATTTTTTTTCGGTTATGGGTCTCTTCTGATTTGTTTACTGTATATTTTTCAGAGGTCGTGGTTGCCATTTTAATATTTTATTCTCTCCTTCATCTATTCTTCTCTGGACAGAATAACAAGATGGAAAAACTCACCTCAAAAAAGAGAAGAAGAGGCAGTGCTGACTGCCAGGGACCTAATCAGTATGGATATAAGTAAGATGTCAGAACTAGAGTTCAGAATAACAATTATAAAGATACTAGCTGGGCTTGAAAAAAGCATGGAAGATACTAAAGAAACCCTTTCTGTAGAAATAAAAGAAAAAAATCTAACCAAGTCAAAATAAAAAAGGCTATTAATGAGATGCAATAAAAAATTAGAGGCTCTAACTGCTAGGATAAATGAGGCAGAATAGTTTAACTCCCCTAGTAGTTACCTTTAAATATTTAAACTATAGATCCCAAATAAGCAAAAACCAAAGACAGAGCATAGCTGTTGACACCCCACCACACAAGGTAAGGAATTAAGGATACCTTGACCTCTCTTTATCTCCCGCTCTATATTTTCAGATCTTAGCTAACAGAATCTGTGAGTTTAATCTATTTTCAATTAAGTTATTATGTTTCTATTTCCATAGTATTTTAAGACTTCTTTAACTTTTCTGTTAAATTTTATTATCAAATTTAAACCAACCATTATTATTTAGATATAGTCTTAGTTTAATTAAACCTTAACTTAAATTTATTTCTATTTTTTTAACAAAGATTTCCTCATTTTTAATGTCTCAATTTTAGTACATCTCAATTGGCAGAAGTACTTCTTAAAGAGATTAAATTTTTCAAAACAGTTTTTTTATTTATCTTTTCAATTCAAAATTTTTATTAGTGAGTCAATCTACATATCTTCTCAACAATTCCATGAATTGAAATGAGTCCTACCCAAGTTCACATGTTTTTTTTTTTTCACTTTACCAATTATCACAAATTGTCCCCATATCCTGGCAATAGACTGATTGTAAATCTTGGCTTTCAGTGTTATGAGTTGACCTTTTTTCCCTCAGTCTCCTAATGGGAATTTTAATGGGAATTCAGAAACTGTCATTTTACCTCAAAACTTGAATATTTGTTTATTTGACAATTGGTCCTATCGCTGAACATTTACTTTTTTCATTTGAAAATGAGTTCTCAGAAAAAAAGAAGTAATACCAAGCAAAAGAAATCAGAGCTTAGAATCTGGACAGCAGTTCAACTATTTAAAACTAAGAGTAGCCTGAGTAGAGGGTGTGAAAGTGGGGAGCACAAGTGGAAAGGACATTGGTAAAATTACCAGTTTGTTGGCTTAGAAAATGTTTAATTTATACTAGAACAAATTAACCTTTCTAAACAAAAGAACCCATTTCCAAATCTCACCCACTCTGTCCAAATTCCAACCCCAATTCCTTCAAAGCTCTCTGTAGTGAGTATAATCATAAAAACATGTACAACTTTCTCTAATCTCATTTGAAAGTTAACTCAAACTCATATGGTCACTAATAGAAACTCAATGTCCTTATGGTCTGATAGAGTCTAAGCTTGCTGGTTGTCAGAGTCTATTTAATATATTTTCCTAAGCAGTGTGGATAATGAGATAAGATATTCAGGGAAATTAACATGTTAATTATGTGTACAGCTTGGTAAATATGCTCAGTGATTTGAACTGATTCATTATATGAGCTTAAATTATTATTGCAACAGTGAATGTCAACTATTCATGATATATACCTTCATCACAAAATATTGATGACCAAATTCAACCAAGTACTTTCCAAAAATTAACAACTACTACAAAATTATTCTTGAGTTGCTCTTAAATAATTCCCAAAGAGTTCTTCTGACACTGTAAGCATTCCCTGAAATACTTGTACCCAGTTTCTCTGCTGTCTAAAGAACTCAAGAGAAATTTCAATAATGTAACATTTGAGCTTAGTGAATCATATAGCTTATTAAGTGGCAAAGATGGAACTTTCAAATGAATGTACCTGATACCCAAGCCTATGTTCTTTCTGTTATGATTTTGCTTCTTATATAAACAACAATAGCTACCAAGTATTGAGAATTTACTATACTTTATACATATGATCATATTTACTTCTCACAACCCTTCTAGATAGGTTTATTTTTCACACTTTGTAGAAGGAAATTGAGGCTCAGGAAATTTTAAACATATTGTATTGTATTAGCAATTCATAAAAGAACAGAAATGTGTATCACTTCGAATCACTACACCTGTGACTTGCCCAGACAGAAAGCATGAAATCTATCTTGAAATATCTTTAGAGAACAGCGCTATTGTTTGGGAAATTGGGGGTAGAAAAATCAAGTCAGAATTCTTATTTCAGAAGGCAAAAAAAAAAAAAAAGAAAAAGAAAAGAGAGCTCTCCTGGTCATAGGGATCAAGCCAAGATGGGCACAAGGAGATGAGTATGTGGCTTATTCTGGTGTAGCTCTCTTGTTTGGCAGTCAGAGTAGGACCCAGTAGCCATCAGCACTTCCCACTTATAAGTACTGTAAATCACTCCTCTCTGTTATGTCTATGTTCTCAGCTGCCCTCAGCATTTTGGGAAGTGGAAGGTCCCAATGAGCCAGTTAACCATTTTGCTCAGGGCTAAGTGTATGCTCTTTATAGCCCTGTCTACTTGTCTACTGCCTCTGATGTGTGCCAACTTTGCTCATGTGAAACACAAATAACTCCCATGATTCAATTAAAGAGCAGCCCCTAAAATAGAAGAGAGGATTAAATCCATACCATTATAGGTAAATGGTATAGTGAGAAACGGCTACACCTTTACTGTGTATGAGGGAAAATAGCAATGCTAACCGTAACCAAGCAGTTGAATATATTCTGTTTCTCTAAAATATACATATTCTCAGTTTAGCTTTGTAGTTTAATTTAAAATACACATCTGGAATGCCAATTCTTTAATTTGTACACATATCATTTTTTGAGTGATATATTTTCTATTTCTGGTTGATCATATATGAGGTCAGCATTACCCCACACATCTGTTCACCTCTTGATTACCAAATGTGATTTCAGCTTACCTGGTTGGGTTAAACAGAATCACTTTCTATTTTCATTGATTGCACAGGAACATCATGATTCTGTCAAAGGTCCTGTTCTGTACATTTACTAATTTCATGTTATATTCAGTCTCATCCCTCAATAGGACACAGTCTCCACCAACACTGCGATCTCATGTAAACAATGCCACATAATCCATGACCTTGCCACCAACTCTGTGCAGAGGCAGCAGCTATAGAGATGTTGTACATATTTTATGAGCATCACCTCTGCCCTTCAATGATGATAGCACTTTAAGGAAATAAGCAATTAATTAAATACCAAACATCTGGGCTTATCTACTGACCCCTAAGTTTCCTGATTTTGTGGCATTGAGTCATTGTCTTGACCTCTCCATTCTTGCTAGCAATGAAAAAAATGATAAACCAGTCCTTGCCTACGCCACAGAGTCATTGGGGTGATCAAAAGAGACCATGTGAAGCATATGTAAAGATACACATAGAACATTATCAGTAGTTCTTAAAAATGGAAACCAACCTAAATATTCAGTAAAAGGTGAATGCTGTACTAAATGCTAACACATTCTAATGATGGATTATGTTTATTAAGAGACTTTATTTAAATTGAATAAATGTTACATAATATTATGTTTAAAGGACACAATGTTGTCTAATTTAGTAAAAAGATATTTTTTAAAAGCCTAAAAGAAAACACACAATAGTGTTAACAGTAGCTATTAGTGGTTAGTTAGATAATAGTTGAGTTTAAAAATAATAATTTTCTGAATTAAGCGGGAAAAATAAAAAAATAAAAGTCACATGCAACAGAAAAAAATAATATCAATTTTATTTATTTTACTTTTTAAAAATTAATCTATATTTCTATAATTATAAAAATAGTTAAAATATATGCAAAATACTTTGCACACCAAAAGTGTACCAAAATATGTGATAGTTAATATAATTACTTGAATAAAGTTTAAAGTAAATAAAGAAAATAAAGAAATTTGTTTGATTTCCAAATATAAGTTCAAGTTTCCTAACAGTCTTAGTGCTATGATTCAAATATTGCAATCTGAGATATCAAAATTTTAATACATATCAAGCATAAGGTAAGTATAATATGAGTCTACTTCAATTAATTAACTTAGATGTTAGCATACAATTCTACTGATAAAATCATAGTTCAAAATAAAAGCTATCTAAACATAAATTTGTTTATTTAAGTGTGGTGGTCAAGATTATTTAGTTAGCACTATCTGTTAGAGTTTTATTTTCTTGAAGAAAATATTACATGCTCCAAAGAAATCATTAGTGAATAAATTAGTATTAAAATTCTAAAAATAAGACTCAAACTTAGTAAAAATTAACAAGAAATCAGGATTATGTAATTACTCCAAATAATTTAGAGTACTGAGCTACAAAATTTTATTTCTGTAGAAGATATATATCAAATATTTTGGTTCAACATATGAATAATTTAAAAACTAATTAAAATTAAGAGAATACTGCAACTTAATTTATTTCCAATATTTATTCAAGGAGCTCTTACTTGTAATGGGAGTCAGAAGAGTCAAAATTGTGAGAGGTAATTCTTGACCTCATTTTAATAATTTGACCCTAGTATTTGTATAATTACAGTCTAATTTTTCTAGAATAAATATTTTAAGTGTCATAGCTCCATTCTGAATCTATCAATTTATATTCTATTAAGGCACCAAATAGTATTTATGTGAGTCTGTATACATATTTGGTTTATTTTTTATTATAAATAAAAATAAACATGTTTCAAGTGTCCTCTTCCATTAGTCAAGTTGAGATACGAAAGCAGTTTGAACAACCTTGAGATACATTTTTTTATTTCTCTTTATCACTAAGGAATATGAGCCTTGTCCAAAATCATAAACCCAGTAATGGCAGTCTGTCTGCCATCAAAGCCAACTCACTTTCTACTACATCACACAACTGTTGAAATTACTGTGAAAAATATGAAATAATTACCCTCAGAATATCCCATAAAAAAATTCCCTATGGGAAAATGAAGGAGTAAATTAATAATGAAAAACTACCACATCAACCATTCTAACATAACAGTTTCTTCACATTTTAGCAAAAGTTGAGATTCATCTTAAAATTGATAAAGCATTTAGCAATCAAGGACATCTTATAAACAGTACTTCTTAAGCTATATGTGGTGAAGGACTAATGTTTGCTTGTTTCTTTGTTTACTCTTAATTCTTTTATAGCTCTACTCTGTTCAGTGAGAGTCCACTAATCACGCATGTGGGTGTGTGAGAAAAGCAAACTGCTATTAGCACTTCTAAATGCTTCTCTAAAATTCTTTTAATGCATGCTGTAACAGTTTGTGAACCACATTTTCAGTAGCACTGTGTTAGAGTCAATTAAATAGTGTAATAACCAAAGTTTATTACATATCACTTTGAATCCCTTTTAATCAATTTTATTACATATAATTTTGAATATGAATAATCAATATATTTTCTTAAATTGGGACGAGTTGTAAAACTGACTATTTCACTTTCTTTGCCAGAAATAAATTAAATGGCTAAAGGCAGGGATCAAGAAGAAAGAGAAATATTGGATAATCCACCTATATGAAACATGATTCATTAATAATCAAGAATTAGCTCTGTCAGCCAAATTAACTATTTCTTGCTTCCAAGTAGCCATTTAGTATCTCCTATCAGCTATTCTGAGTTACTTTGGTCCTTGAGTTATTTTGCCACTGGTGGACACTTGCTTTTCTTCTGTAGTAAAACCTGCATGCGAGAATGATTTGGTCACTTATTAAAAATAAGCCGTAACTGATGTTTACTTCTTAATGATAAAACTGAGTAACTTATACATAAAAAACAAAACATGTCCTGTCTCACTCCGTGCTAAACCCCATAAAAAAAATTAAAGATCCGGGCACCTGGGTGGCTCAGTTGGTTAGGCGACTGCCTTCGGCTCAGGTCGTGATCCTGGAGTTCCTGGATCGAGTCCCTGGATCGAGTCCCGCATGGAGTCCCGCATCGGGCTCCCTGCTCAGCGGGGGGTTTGCTTCTCCCTCTGACCCTCCCCCCTCTCGTGCTCTCTCAGATGATTTGTTCCTATCCACTTTTTTTTTTAAAGGATTGCACTTTTGGTGTCATATCTAACAATTAATAAATAAACAAACAAATAAATACCACAAAACTAGTCTTTCATTCTCTCAAATAAATAAATAAAATCTTTAAAAAAAAAAATTAAAGATCCTACAAGCAAGAAGTAAAATATGATAAATCCGTCAGGAGATGTATTTAGGAAATGAGGAAGGAAGTGGATGAGTGCCATAAGCATAGGTAAAAACCAAGCCTAGCTTATTAAGATCTTTCTGCTTGAATTATTATTTCATTATCATGCATTTTTACTATGACAACCTCTTACAAATAACATGTTTTTAAAATTCCTTTGTGGAAGGAGCCTCTCCAAATACTAGATCGATTCTCTGCATTGAAATGGTTCAGGAGTCAGAAACTGATGTAAATGGAGATTTAACTGATTTCTCACACGAATAATCCTGTTCACTGATGTATCCCCCAGGTACTCGCTAGATATTCAATCCACATGTGTTGACTTCTGAATGAATGACAAAGAGAGGTTCCTTCAAGGAAGGAAGAGTACACTATCCCTGATTGCTCTATTTTTCTATGTGTGGCTTGCACAAACCATAAGGAGAGAATTCACCCTGTCCAGTCCAAGTGGGCTCAACAGGAAAGAGTAAATGAAAATCCAACCCAGGCAACCTGGTCAAAACAAAGGTGTGTTCCCCTATAACATGTCTCTCACCACATCAGGCGCCAAGGCTGAATAATAAATTCTTCTACCTGTTAGAAAAGACACACACTGGTTGGCCTGACTGGCTAGTGGGAATCCCAGCTATATCTATAACATAATATAACTCACAGCTAGGATAGTGCTCTGGAGGCTCATTATTTAACTAAGAGTAGGAATTACAAGAGCACTAAATGCAATGAAGCAACACAATTTGCAAGGGCTCCGAATTTATGGTTTTCATTAATTAACATAAAGTAGTGTAGGCAAGTGAAATCAAGTGATGTGCTCAGCTATTAGAATTTTGAGAGTTAATTAATATAACAGTACAGATCATTGAGCTTAGAAATTATGAGTAACATATAGAATTTTAAAGAGTATCATGATGCTTTATAATTATAAGATACTCCCCTGCTCCTTCAAATTGTATTCTTTTTAAGATTGGTTCCTTAACTCAATTCAAGATCAGATACCGCCAAGTCCATATGAAGAGAAAACAATTAGAAAATTTGTGCATTCAATTCTACAAACTCTTCTAATAAGGGATTGCTTATTTACTTAATCAGCTGTGATGATTACAGACCATTAGTGGCCATTAATAAATAAAACTATTTGGGTTTCACAAATATATTTGAATTTCAGACTTCTTAAATTTCTCAATAGGAGGAAAAAAAAAAACAAAAAACTAAAACAACTGTTCCTATGACCACAGCTTAAAATGCAATGGAACAAATTCTCATTTCTCCTCTGGAATTGTAAAGTTGAGGGGAATTGGAGGCTGTAAAAATTGCCACCACTACCATTCTATACATTCTGTATACCCTGTCCTCCTCAGTGGGCTTCTTAATTTAAGAGCTCTAGAGCACTGAGAGCTCCTCTTCATTTGAGTGAAGAGCTGTGTAAATAAAAGTAGAGTCTTGCCATTTCTATCGAATTTAACTTGTTAAAAATAGACATGCATTTAACTGAATAGCATTTTCTATGATGTTTTATAGATTCCTAATATATCTTAGTACATTTTAAGTTACAGGGAAAAATCTTGCACTTACAATCAGGACATCAATGGTCTAAAAACATTTTTTTCTATATAAGCACAGATTTACGTATTTTTTTCACAGTTACAGTATTTATCATCCACTGAGTACTGAAAATATGTCAAATGTTTTATTACTGCTTTATATAGATTATCTCATTATTGCTGAAGAGAACCTTGAAAGATAGGTCCTCATTTTATAAAAAAAGGAAACTGTTATGGGCTGAAGTTTGCCCCCCCTCAAATTCTTTTTTTTTTTTTTAAAGATTTTATTTATTTTTTAGAGAGCAAGCGAGAGAGAAACAGCATGAGAGGGGAGAGGGTCAGAGGGAGAAGCAGGCTCCCCGCCGAGCCGGGAGCCCGATGTGGGACTCGATCCCAGGATCCTGGGATCATGACCTGAGCCGAAGGCAGATGCTTAACCATCTGAGCCACCCAGGCGCCCTGCCCCCCCTCAAATTCTTATATTAAAGTCCTAACACTCAATACCTTAGAATGTGACTGTTTTTGGAGATAGGACCTTTGAAAGGGTAATTAAGGTAAAATGAGGCTACATAGGTGGATCCTAATCCAGTATGACCAGTGTTGTCACAAAAGGGGGACGTTAGCACATATAGAACATGCAGATGGAAGGGCGACTACATGAGGACACAGTGAGAGCTTGGCTGTCTACAAGCCAAGGAGAGAAGCCTCAGAAGAAACGAAACCTACTGACACCTTGATTTTGGATTTTCAGCCTCCAGAACTGTGAGACAATAATTTTCTGTTGTTTAAGCCACCCAGTCTGTGGTGTTTTGTTATGGCAGCCCTAGCAAACTAGCACAGAAACAATAATGTTTTTTTTTTTAAAAAAGAAGAAACAATTATGTTGATATGGTAACTCTCAATTCTTCTAGCTAAGTATTTCATTTGACCTGGCTTACCAACACTAATGTGTAAAACATCTAGGAAAATGGGTGAGAAAGATGTAAATCCTTTCCCTTCCGCTGAAAGAACAAGTTCTTTCCACCACTCCTGGGGGTGGGGGGGGTGAAGTTGTCAAGAGATGACTTGCACAAAAATAGAATATTAAAACAGATAAAAATAATTTGATTTTGAATAAAGCATGGGTGAAGGTCAGGAACCCATCACACCCCACCTGTAGGGCCACTCCCCACACTGAACCTCTCCTTGGTGGCAGTTAAGGAGGGATCCAGTAGGGAAAGCACTGTAGGATACAGTGCTGTTACAGCTCTTCAGGAGACTTATCTCATTCCCAGATTTGGGCATTCAGATATTAAAGATTTTCTGTAACAATCTGTATTTTCTTTTCTTTTTTTAAAAGATTTTATTTATTTATTTGATAGAGAGACAGTGAGAGAGTGAACACAAGCAGGGGGAGTGGGAGAGGGAGAAGCAGGCTTCCCGCTGAGTAGGGAGCCCGATGCGGGGCTCGATCCCAGGACCCTGAGATCATGACCTGAGCCGAAGGCAGACGCTTAATGACTGTGCCACCCAGGCGCCCGTGGAATGATTTTTTTAAGATTCTGTTTCATTCTTCTT
>NC_138369.1:105487277-105517926 GCF_054177405.1 Leptonychotes weddellii | reverse complement strand
GACTGTAGTGAGAGTTGGGTAGTTTTTCATCTTTATCTCAATTTCCAGCACATCAAAAGAATTTAGCTTTAATTGCCTCTTACAGGAATTAATCTGTATGGAAGCCTATCTCTAAATAGCCGGAGAGGCCATGCCCAAATATGAAGCCAATCTTCTCTCCACACTTGCAAGTGCCCCAGAGAGATTTGCTCACATGTAAACAGACCCCTATTGGATTCCTATTAGTAGAGCTAACAGTAACTTATTTTAAACTGAAGTTTTAGGAATTCTCATAACTTTTTGTCAGGATTCTTGGTTCCAAGCAACAGAAACGAGCTGGTTATTTTAAGCCTAAAAGGATTTCACTGGAAGGCTAGTGGGGGAGGAGAGGGGCACACTAATTGGTGGGGAGATAGAAGGTATGGGAGGGTAAATGGGCAGCAACCAGGGACCTCTAGGGGAAGCAGGAACTATACTCAGTAGCAAAAGTCTGGTTTGTCTGTGGCCATTGATGTTGCAAGGAATTTGGCTTCTAGAAATTCTTCTTTACTCATGATTCAAGCTTCCAGAAGCGAATACCCAATAGGCTATCAGGAAGTGGGTAATGGAAAACGCTGTCCTCTTCTGTTCCTTAGTAGGAGGCCACAGTACAATGTAGGCCCTACTGCCTAGAATATACCAAGTGGATGATTTGCCCCAGAGAGAGAGCAGAGTGTTCATGGGAAATGGGGGTTGGGGGAAAGTTGAATGCTATCAAAATGACCAATATATGCTACTCTTGGTATTTTATTGTTTGTTGCTTTGCTTTTTTTCGAGTGACAGTATGGTCAGGGGTAAGGGTTCTTGCCTTTGCAAATTGGTTTAAGATATCCATATATCTATAACTATCCATGTAGTAGATAGATTTTTTTTTTCTTGTGGAAAAGGAGTTATGGGTTTGGATGGAAAAGAAAGAAGGTTTGATACAGGCCAATGTACTGTCTGCCTGTAGTAACTCAGGATTTTCTGTAGTACTGTAGACCCAAAATTGTTCTGAATTATACTGGAACTGCTCTACTTTTTCCTTGCCACTGCTCCTAACAAACGCAGCTAGGGTAAACCAAAAAATCTTTATATGTTTTTCTTATTTCAAATCAGATTGGGATCAAAGGTAACCATTGATTAAAACAGGCAAATGTATGTGCATACACACACATATAATGAATTTATGTATCTTATCTAATAACTTATTAGTTAGACCCCATTGCAGGCCTAATGTCCCTAAACACTTTCGTGTTTATTTCTTAAAAACAAATAAATTCTTTTACATAACCATAGGATAATTATCAAAATCAGGAAGTTAACAAAGACACAGTATTGTAATCTATAGACCCCATTCAGAGTTCACCAATTGTCCAAATGTCCTTGACAGCAAAAATAAATCTCGGAACCTGTGTTGTATTTTGCTGTCATGTCTCTTTGGTCTTTGTAATATGGAGTACTCCCTCATTAATCTCAAAAGAAAGAGTTTTTTGTTTTTTTTTTAAGATACTGATATTTTTTGAATATTTTGCAGGATGCCCCTCATTTTGGGTTTGGCTGATAAATTTTCTTATGAGTGGACTTAGGATTTATACTTTTGACAAAAAGATAACAAAAATGATGTATTCTCAGTGCATCATTTCAGGAGGAATATGAGGTCAGTTTCCATTCCTAATAATGTTAACTTTGATCATTTTCTCAAGGTGGTGCTTAATAAGTCACTGTCCATCTTCAAAAGGTTCACAAGATAGAGAGATCCCAAAACAAGGCAGTCATGGCCATGTGTGTAAGGTGTTCTGAGAGCAATAGAGAGGTACTTACTTTACCCAGAGGGGGCTGGTTAGTGGGATGCTTTGGAAAATAAATGCAGGGCTCAATGTGGGACTTAATCCCAGGACCCTGAGATCAGTACTTGAACTGAAATTAAGCATCTGATGCTTAACCAACTGAGCCACCGAGGTACCCCAAGTTCTAATCATTTTAAATCATAACAAAGAATGTTATGTAACTACTGATATGAGTTTGTGAACTTGTTCTATCTGGAAAATTTGCTCTTCTATAATGAGGTGACGTAATGTTCACATATGTGGGTGAAAGCAGTAAATGAAATCTGTCTAGAATGTTATAAAGTCTTTGATTATTTTTTATACGATATAATTGGAGGATTATGATTCTTCATATGGAAGATTCAAAATATATTAAACCTGGTGTCCATGGCTCCCTGAACATATGCAAGGATAACCTTCATGAGTATATGAAATCCTTTAAATGATAAGCCAACTTTTTGTGAGTTTTATTTTATGTGCATTTTTCTCTCATAGGGTCCATAGCTTTTATCAGACTCTTAGTGGGTCCTTTGAATTCCTCTAAATTAAGAAGCGTTTGTAGAGTGGTATATTGAAAGTAGAATTATAACCCTAGACTAGCTATACTCAGTGCAATCTTAGACCAGTAATTTAATCTTTCTAAGCTTCAGTTTCTTCTTTTCTAAGATAAAGGTTTTAATTAAGGTAAAATTTCCTCAATAAGTGTATCTCAATCAACAAGTATGTCTTAAAGACTTTTGTAGTCTAGGTGAACACAGATAAAGTTTTTTGGCCATTACAGTGTTGGCCCTCACAGTGTATTAAGAAATTTGAATCTTGGGGGGGCGCCTGGGTGGCTCAGTCATTAAGCGTCTGCCTTCAGCTCAGGTCATGATCCCGGGGTCCTGGGATTGAGTCCCGCATCAGGCTCCCTGCTCCTTGGGGAGCCAGCTTCTCCCTCTGCCTCTGCCTCTCTCTCATGAATAAATAAATAAAATCTTAAAAAAAATTAAAAAAAAAGAAATTTGAATCTTGATTTTCAGTTTACCTTGAAAAATCTGCAAACCTGTCTACTCTGGGCCCAAATTACAGCACAGCAGTCATTTGGAGCAGATCGGTGCTAATGTGTTTGGACTGATGTATGCACTCAGGTTCTCCACAGTCTTCGCCATGCTCTATAGTCTCATATCAGATTGCTCTATTCATTTATTTGGTTTTCCTGCCCCTGGAAGTGTTTGAGATCATATTCTCAGATATACACAACATATTCTTTAGCTGGGGAAGGAGAATGGGTCATAGGGAAGTGACACAATGTCAGGAAGGCATGCCTCTGTGTGCCTTTATTGAGGGAATTCTGAAACTCTCTGTATTCCTATGTGTGCCCTGATTATGGAGGAAGATTTAATGCTTTTTACTGAAAAGGGTTCCTCTGTTCAGAGTCGATGCTGGAAAATTACCACCAACTTGTATTGCACATCTTGTATTACACTCTAAAGTATTTGCCATCCATCAATATTTTAGGATGTTGTGTTATATTGGGCTTACTAGAACCCAAGTCAGAGTGAGAGAGAGTTCTGGAAGAATTGGAAAGGGTATGAAAAAACTTCTCAGGCCCTGTTTGCTCACACATAAGATGAAACCTGAAGAAATTGTGCATTTTAGATGACTTCATTGACTAGGTCAGTAAATTTTTCTGTAAAGGGCCAGAGAGTAAATATTTTTGGCTTTGTAAGCTATACAGTTTCTGTTGCAAGCACATAAGCCACTTTAGACAATATTTAAATACATAAATAACTGATCATAGCTGTGTTCCAATAAAACTGTATTTACAAAAAAGACAAATTGGGCCTATGGGTTGTAGTTTGCCAACCCCTGGGCTAGGTACTCATTAGAATATGGAGTCTGGTCTTAAGAGAGGCTTAAAAATCTTGCAGAGTAGTCACAAAGATTAAAATAAGATGTGAACACCAGAGATATTAGAAAAGATGACCCATAATAAAATCGGTGTGGGATTATTTAACTCCACCAAGAAGAGGCTATTGGGTGACATAATTTATGTTTGACATGAAATATAATTTCCTGACAATGAGAGTGGTTACAGTGTCGAATGAATTATTAAGACAGTTTGTGGACTCTCCCTGAAAGATTTTAAAAATAGTATAAATTTTCATCTTTCTGAGATGGCTTTCTTTGGAAATATAAACAGGATAATCTGTAGGGCACTGGGAGATGAACAGTGTGGAATGTAGAACTCTATTTGAAAATAAAATTGGAATAAGATTGGGCAGAAGCAGACCAACAATTCAGAATTCTGATTTTTATATCAGTACTTAGTGCTTTCATATTATTAGGCACAGATTTTTAAAAACCATTTTGCTAATCTCTGAAATGCCCAGTGTTCCAGGGAGTATGGTTGATTAACATCTAATAAAACCATTGGTAGTGTATTTAATGATTGTGAAATGCTATGTAAAATTTAAATAACAGATATAACATTTCACTTGACAGAATTAGCCTTAAATTCTTTTGAAAGCCCCACAATACATTTACCCATCTATTAAGTAACCCATGCAGAGAACTATGTTTTGTGAAGGGAGATGAAGATTATGCATCTATACTTTATTACCTTATTTGGTCACATTGTGTCACTAACTTAAGATAGTAATTGAAGCAACTTTAGTCAATTTTGGGTTACTATCTCACTTATATGGAATAGATTTATAGAAAAATTATGACAGCATTGTCAGGGACTTTGGAGGATGTCTAGTTCAAACCTTTAATATTTAAGATAGAGAAACTATAACCCTGTCTTGGGTTTTGTTGCACCTGATAAAAGCCTAGAACTTCAACTATATTGCTTATTACACAAAACTAAATTTTTCAATTTGGTATGCTTTTTTTTTTGTCCAAAAAACTGATCATAAGACAGTAAATTCAAGTTTCATAGATCTATTTAGCTAAAGAATTTATCATTGCATAAAACCTCTTTAAGTTTAAATACCTGATCCTTTTCCAGGGCTGTGCTATGGTCATTCTGTCAGTTTCTTCTTTCATTGTCTTAACCTGTGCTGTGTATTTTAAGAATCTGTGCTATTCATTCCAATAATGGAATAAAATAAGGCATGAAAGTAGAGACTACTATCCCATATGGTGAATTAAAGATTTATTCTATCCTGTTACAGTCTTATGGGGGAGGAGTAATTGGGGAGCAAATGTGATCACTGTGTTATGCATGTTAGAGGGTAAATAAAATTTAATAGAGAAGACCTCTTCCTCGTTAGTAGGGATTAAACTGAACATAATTGCAAATTGAAATTTCATCTAAGAAAGTTTCTGTGTCTTTCAGGCATTGTATAATGAAGAAAAAATATGAAGTATTTCTTTTTCAGTCTAATGTATCACACAATAGGTATAATTAACTTATCAGAGCAATTTTACTCTACCATCCCTTCCACATGTGAATGAAGTTGCTTCCTTTAAAGAAGTGAATTAGGGAGGCTTTGCCACTTATTTTGGGGATTCCACATTTAAACAAAAAGTTTTTGGAACACTTAAATTGAATCTACCATACTGGTAGTTTGTGAGTGTTTATGTTTATATTTGTGTTTGTGTGAGAGAAAGCAGTTTGTGAGAAAAATCAGGCTCATTAAGTTAGTTACTACTCCAATATGACAAGCAAAAATGTTCTTTCTTGGCTTAATCACTTGTAATAAACAGACTTGACCCTGAGTGACGCTGGATATTTCTGAAAGTTAATTTTACCTGTAGGAGATTTGCTGCCATTGATACCAGAGAAAAGTGTTGTAGCCACTCAATAGAGTTCCAGAGGAGGAGTTGCAAAATCTCTGAGCTACAGCAACATCATACTTGGAGGACTAATCTTAAGATCAATTATTGGTGCATATACTTATTTGCTTCTTAAAACCTGAAATATAATCTACACATAGTAAAATGCACACATCATAAGTGTCCAGTTTGGTGAGTTTTAAAAATTGCACACACCTGTGTTACCCATACTCCTACCAAAATATAGAACAATCTCATCACCACAGGGCTTTTCCTGCTACTTTCCATCATTCCCTGAATTGAACACCACCACAACCTAGGCACCCACTGTTCTGATCTCTTTTACCATAGCTTAGTTATGCTGTTCCAGAACTTCTTATAAATGACATCATAAACTGTGCTCTCTATAGTGCTTGGCTTTTTTCCCTCAGCAAAGTATTTTCTGAGGTTCATCTGTGATGTTGCAAGGATGCCATGTGATGTGGGCAGTTCATTCCTTTTTATTGCTGAGTAACAATGCTTTTGTTATGACTCTTGTTTTATGATGTAAATTAAAACTATGTGGGAAGAATGGACTGTCCCCTTATAAGTTAGAGAGTAAGGCCACATTTGAGTACTCCATAGAGACCAGCATATCCTATTATAAAAAGTATTTCTATATACACAAAATTATTCAATCACAGTGACAGCTAATAATTCACGTATTTTGCTATAGTTTAGGATAGAATTGTATCAGAGTTTTTGAGATTTTAATTGATGCCTGTCTAATATTTACTAATTTTATGAAATAAATATTTATTAGGAGCCCAAAATGTGACAGACATAATACTGTATGATTTATGTATTTTGAAATTATGTGTAAAAACTCTAGAAGAAATGAAACATCAGTAACTCATCTAAACCTATATATTTATTTATAATTGATGATTACCAGTTTGGTATAAATCTGTCACTCTGTAGGCTGATGCAAATAAAAAAATTTGTGAAGATTCAAGATCTGTTAGAAAGGGATAGGTACTGAGAAAAGTGGGTCTTTATACACCATATTTCAAAAAACAGTTTATCCTGAAGGCTTCCTTTGCTGCTTGCTGTTGAAAAATGGACTCCATGGGGTTGAAGCATCATGGAGATTTTAATTAAGTTTTAATTAAATGTTTTCCATGGTTTTGCATAATAAGGAGATAATATCAAATCTAATTCCTGCAAAATCTAACATGCATCTGGGTAATCAACACATGAGGAATCTCTAAGCATCCACATAGTAGAGTACTATTTCTATTAAGTGTATTTTAAAAAGGATGATCCTAACAATGTCTCTAAGTATGTTTATTAGAATCAATGAACTTAGAACTCCCCAGGGGAGAAAATTTTTGTTTTAACTTTTACTTCAAATTTCACTGGCTTACCAAAATGACAATTTAATGATTTACTGTCTCTGAAATTAGTGTGTTTTGGTGTTTGCTAACTTTAAAAAATCTTACATAAGCACTCTTTTGGACTTTTAAAGTTTAAGGGTTAGACTATAAAATGTTGTATCACTTTCAAATGTTTGAACATGGTAGGAGTTGCCTAAACTCTGTTGTCTGTAATTGGGGATAATGATACATCAAGACAATAAGGTTGTTGTAAGGCTTACATGAAATATTATCTCATAGTATTTCATTGTCACAAATTGACTAAAACCCATACTTTAGGCCCTATCTCCAAATGAAATAGGATAGGGATAATTACAAAAATCAGCTAACAGGAATAAACATTTAAAATATATCACAGTTTTGTCATTTCTTCATTTTTTTTTTTAAAGATAATATTTATTTATTTGACAGAGAGAGACACAGCGAGAGAGGGAACACAAGCAGGGGGAGTGGGAGAGGGAGAAGCAGGCTTCCCGCGGAGCACGGAGCCCGATGTGGGGCTCGATCCCAGGACCCTGGGACCATGACCTGAGCCGAAGCAGACGCTTAACGACCGAGCCACTGAACTGCTTTGTTTAAGCTTTAAACAAATGAAAGTATCCCATTTCCCTCTTGGAAACTCTAGTTTAAAAAATCTATAATGTGCAATATAAGCCAGTTGACTAAACATATACTGAATTTTCCCTAGTTGCCAAGGACTGTACTAAGTACTAGGAATGCAAAGATGAATAATTCAAGATTCCTCACTTCCTTTTCCCTGTTCAGCTTTTTTCCTTACTTCTTTTAGCTTTTCATTCAATATCTATTTTTACCCTTAATTTCAAGACCTACATTTTAACTGTAAATGAATAGGTCAGAATAGATGGTTTCTAAAATCTCTTCCATTTCTGCAATTCTATGCCTTCTAAATCTATACTTTGAATACTAACATGGGTATGTGCAAATACTAAGTCAGGCTTTGCTGATAAATGCAGGAAGTTTGAAATTGTTTTATATCCAAATTAAAGAAACTAAGCTTCAGAGTCAGACAGGCTTAGGTACAAATATTTACCATTTGGATAATCCACCAAATCTCCTTGAATTTATCTCTGTGGAGTAATCAATCCATAAAATAGGGATACAAATACTACTCACTTTATAAAGTGTTAGGAAGATTAAATGAGATAATGCATGTAAGGCACTTAAACAGATGTGTTCAGAATATAATAAGCTTAAAATGAGTATTATTGTTATTCAGGCAGTATAAATATAGGTAAATTATCTATCTGGAAAAATATCCCTAAGTATTCTTAAATTAGATAAAATGTGTCCTCATTTTACAAGAAAAGCTAGTGAACTTGGTGATGATGACAAAATAAATGTATTTTCTGCATATTCCAGTCATGCTTTTGTCAAGACCAGCACTTTCACGTGCTTTGGTGGCAGAAGAATATGACATAGTAGAACCATCTTATGTCTGGCATCCTCATTGCTCAGCCCAGTACGAACGCACAGCTCTAGCACATGTTTGCTGAGTGGGTGAACAAATGATTGACTGGATGAGTGAATGAAAAGGATTCTACAAGATTATTTGTCCTCGATACACTAGGGAAAAACTCTTACTCAAGGCGACATTAGTAAATGGTGAGTAGGGACCAGAATCCAGATTTACCTACTTGTTGGTATTTTTCTGTAATTCTATAATCTTCTGTTTTTTACAGTGACACAAATTCATGGTCATGTTGCATTATGATGACTTCACAAAACCTGATTTAATCACATTTTTGACTTATCCATAGCAAGAATCTCAAGTACTAAGTGAGGTAGTTCACATTAGTTTTCCTATTTTATTTTCAGGAAATGCAGGACTAGGAAGAAAAAGAGATGACTGAGAATTACAGACCAGTTTTTAGAGGAGTGTTTTTCCCCCAATGTTATATTGTTATACCATCTTTTCTGAGTTAATAATGGCCTTGTGACTCTGAGCAACAGCACTCTGTGGCTCTTTTGCATTCCACTGGACCTGTTATGATTATGGAATCCTATTAAGAAGATTCCCTTTGAGATCTTGAGATAAAATACCCTAAATGTGTATCATTAACAGTTATAACATTGGGCAAAAGCCATGCTTCCTTTTATATATCTTTGATCTTAATGATTTGAGTTTGGGCCAAAATGGAGTTATGCTCTCAGAACAGCTGCAGGGGTAAGAAAGAGCATTTTTGAGAGGGATAGAAATTGAGAAATATGAATTGAAATCAGGACTAGTGAAGTCACTTCAGCAGTGGGTGTAAAGGAGCAATTTGAAATCTAGGATGGCAATGTACCAATACTTAGAGGCCAGGTGTTTTTAATTAAACATATCTTAAAGTATTAAAAATTAGAAATGCACACGTCCTTCAGGCTTTGTCCTCCATATTTTGTGTGTGGGGTTAGTTAGAAAGTAAAACTATAACAAGGAACTAAGGAAACTGCCAGTAGGAAAATCAGTTGAAATAATCCAGATGCTTCTACCATTTTTAAGGTCAAATCTGGTTTGCTCATAAAGCCCAGAGTAGTATGAGAGGAGATGTTTAATAAATCTTGGAATTTGGTAGTAGAAGAAAAGTGGTGAATTTACAGACCTTAAGCTTGGTTGCTTGGATTTTCACATTATGCCATCTAAGGAGTAGAAAAGATTTCTTCCAGCTGTAAAATTGTGGGTTAAAAGAAATGTCACACTTTCACTTTTTTTTCCCTATTTAAATGAATATCCATATGTTCTGAATGTTAGCAGATTTTCAGGCTTTAGAAACTGAAGGCTTTTATTCATAGGACAGGCTTTGCAGGAGCTACTATAGTGCAAATTCATCCTTATAACTCTCCTAACATACATATATATTTCTCTTTGGAAATATCAGCTCTTGGGTAGCAAGAATAATTTCATTGTGGCCTTCATAGCTTTTGGCTTTTGTCTGAAAAATCCAGAAAGTGCAGAGGTTATGATGTATTGCTTCAGTGACATGAACACTTGTCCCTTAGGATTGACATTTCAGGAACTTCTTCATGTGTTATAAAGCCACCTGCAGAGAGTATTTGAAAGTCACTGGATAGCTGACTTCACCCACAGGGAAAGTGACAGGGACCTGGAGTAGAGCCTTTTCAGTGGAAACCTTTAGGCATAATTAGATTATTCTAGCAGGTAGTGGATTCATATCAATCCAGCCATCTCCAGAGGGTGCTGGGAGCTACCAGCATCACAGGACAGTTTTCACTGGCTGGTTGCCACTGTACTCTGAGTTAACTTCAGGGACCTTTTGAACTGCCTTCAGGATGTGGGGTAGGATTGCAGCAGGCTCTAGAGACATTTTAAAGATTGATTCTTTATCTGAGTTGACCCTAGGGATTTGGAGAGAACCTGGGATTGTGAAGGTAATTCGAGGGTCCTCTGAAAGGTGAACTATCTATAAAATACTGGTTTGGCATATAGTGTCTTACATATAACACCGGTATGCATTATTCATAAAAATATTCATAAAATGCTGGGCTGACGTATAGTAAAATATACCTAAAATACTGGTGTTGAAACATGATTGATACCATGTGTGATGGTTAATTGTATGTGTCAGTTTGGGTTAATGGATGCCCAGATAGTTGGTAGTAAAACATAAGTTCTAGGTGTGTCCTTGAAATTATTTCTGGAAGAGATTAGCATTTGAATTTGTAAACTGAATAAAGAATAAAATCCCTCATGTGTGTTGGTGGGCATCATTCTGTGTATTGAGGGCCTGAATGGGGGGAAAAAAGCAGAAGGACAGATTTGCTCTTTCTCTTGAGCTGGGACAGTTTTCCTGCCTTTGGAGAACATCAGTATTCCTGGGTCTTGGGCCTTTAGACTCAGATCAGAGCTTACACCTCCCCATTCTTGGGCCTTTGGACTTAGAATGGAGCTTACACCATTGGCTCCTCTGCTTTTCTGGCCTTTGGACTTGGACTGGATTATACCACCAATTTATAGATGGCAGATAGTAGAACTTCTGGGCCTTCATAATTACATGAGCCAATTCTTATAATAAATCTTCTTTTTAAAAAAAATCTATTGATTTATTTATCTATCTTTCATCTATCTGTTGATGTATCTATCTCCTATTAGTTCTGTTTCTTTGGAGAGCCCTGGTGAATATAGATTCAGGTTCCAACACTTGTTCTAGAGGAGCAGAATTTGAAGGATGAGCTTTCTGAATTGGTTTTGTTATTCCTGGAATTGGTTCTCTAATCTGATTAGATTTAAAGGCACTAATGACTCTTATTTCCATTAGTGAAGAGAGCATGGATAGTCCATGGTGTGAACTACATATAGAGATATATAAACAATCTACACTGGATACTCCTAATCAACCACTTATAAGAAGCAAGGAGCCAAGTGATTTTGTATATGATAGTCTTAACATTTTTGGAAGACTAAGGAATATAATGACATTGGTTGGCTGCTCTTAATGTCTCTGGACAAAGTGGTGAAAGAAAAGGATGAGCTCAGGGATTCAAATTCCCAGCTCAAGTGCCAGCGACATAAATGACCTAAGAGCTTCTATGTGTGCCTCGAAGGAAAACCTTATCTCTTGTAACTAGCTGCAGGGCTGAAATTGCTGAAACTCAGAATCTCATGTGGTGGTTGGCCGAATTATAATGCAAGTTGACCTCTCAGCCTCAAGGGGTGTCTGCTATTAATTTGAGGACATTGATTGGAAAGAATGGGATCCTGTAAGTTAGGATGAGGGTGTGTGGGAAGACTCTGATTAAGCTCCCCAGCTTTGAGTGCCTAAATTCTGGTGAGTCTTCTTTCCTAGTGGAAGTGGTCTCCTCACCCCAAGTGGTAGCTGCTTCTCTGTTTCCAATGATAGTGATCTCTCCACCCCTGACTGGAGGAATTAACCCTGCCTTTCCAAAGAAACTTCACTGGCATCCTTGAAGCAGTTGCCATGGATGCTGATTCTTCTCAGGATACACCCATACCACTCTTCTTTGCTTCCACACTTATAACTAGACTCAAGTTTCAGCAGGCCTTTAAAAATGAGGTATAAAATATGACCTATGGGAAGGGAACTACACTAAATTAGAGTATTCTAATTTATACAGGCAGAAATTCAGGGAACATGGGTGGGATTGTATGCTAAAGGTGTGGGATAATGGTGGAAGGAACATAAAATTGGCTCAGGCCAAATATATTGATATGAGCTCACTAAGCAAAGGTTTTCATTTAATATTGTAGCTTGGGGAATTAGAAGGGACTATAACACTTTGGTTGGACCAAAAAATGGCCCACTGTGAACAAATTGGAAATGCCCAACTTCCCTTGGTTTAATGTAGAGGAGGGGATCCAGATGCTTAGGGAGATTGAAATGTTAGAGTGGATTTATCATTTAAGACCCACTCACCCATACAGAGAGGGTCCAGAAGACATAGCATTTGTCACTACTGTGGGAAGTAAATTGTGTGGAGGGATCCCCAGCATTCTTGAAGAGCTTCATGATCACTCTCCTCTGTAGGCCAGACCTTACAGTGGGAACCACAGCCACTCATTTTGAAAACCTAAATGTAATGGGAGTAATTGGATCCCGGGTAGCAGGAGCCAAGTGGTGACGATGCAACTGACAAAAGCAGCGTGGACATGGTTACCATAATGGACAGCAGATCCACTGATAAACAAATAACAGAGAACACATTTTAGATATTCAACTTTAATTGTCTATACTTTACAGTTCTTTAAAACTGGTTTTAATAAGATATTTGGACCAAGACCTGTCACAAAGACTAATGAATTTGAAATATCTCAGTAGACTGTATAATTGATTTAGAAATGGTTAATTCTACATCTCATAAGCCACTGTCCTGTCTTAAAAAAATTCAGTCTGGTGTGTCAAAATGCTTTTTCATATTCAGATAAACACTGGTGGCCATTTCATTATTGCAGCAGAGCCTGGTGTAGGTGAGGTGTTACAAATACCAACAGTGAGGAAATCTGGTTCTTTCAAGTCTGTGTTTTTGGCTGAGGCTACAGAGTTTTCCAGTGGTGTCTGTTATAAAGCAACATGCAGGACTTGGCAGCAAGTTAGAGATAACAAGACTTCTATCCCAAAGATCATCCAAGCTGCATGCTAAATTTTGCCCGTCACCTGTCTCCTCTGTCCCATGTTGGAGTCAGATTTGGAACTGATGACATTGGAGGTACTTGATATGCCTGGCAGAACAAAACCCAGAGGTCTTATTGTTCATGATAGTCTGGATGTACTTGAGTAGTAATTACTGTTCATACGGGTTTCCTTGTGGTGTTCTCCTGTTTTGTGAGCTTCCATCTTTCCTTAGATGGGTCGCAGTGTATGTGGTACTAAATATTAGAATCAGCAAGAGATAGTACAACAGAGTGATTTTTTTCAATATTCCTTAAAATGAAAGCCAAAGGATGCTCATACAAAACATTTGATTGGACTGTATTTGTTGTATATTAACCAAGTAGGTAAGGATAAGTATATAGAGCTATAACTATATTTCCAGGGAACTGTGGTTTGAAACATTTAAGTTTTATGAGTATATAATTGAAAATATCACATTAACATGTATTTGTTTACACACAACAGTATAGATGAACCTCAGAAACAATGTTGAATAAAAGAACCATACACAAGAAAGTAGGTACAATATGATTCCATTTACATAATGTTCAAATACAGACAAACCTATTGTGTAGTCCAAGAAATTAGGTTAATGGTTACTCTTGCAATAGTACCTAGAAGTGGGGCAAAGTGGGGGCTTTTGAGATGCAGTAATGTCTTTTCTTGATCTGGGTAATGGTTACATAATGTATTAAAATTTATCAAGCTGTATATTGTTATTTATTTTGTATACTTTTCTGTTTAAATATTATTCTTCAATTGAAACCGTGGAAAAAAGGAGAATTACCTTGAAGGTAAAATAAATAAATAAAATAAATAAAATAAATAAAATAAAATAAGTTATTTTTTTTAAAATCACAAAACTAGAAAGCAACAGAATTATTTTTCAACATTGTTCAGAATTATCAGTGATAATTATAATCATTTATTGAGCACATCTCCTATGTTAGACATAGCTCTAAGTGTTAGAATTACATTACTTACTTAATGATTATACCAGGTTTTGAGGTTCTTATCATCCCAATTTTTTTGTTTGTTAAGGAGGAATTGGGACTTGGAGAAATTAAGCAGCTTGCTCAAGGTCACATAGCAAGTTGGTGGTCATGCATGAATTTGAATGCTTGTCTGTTTAACTTCGAAGGAGGAGGAGCTCTTTTGCTCTGCTACTCAGTTCTATTTACCATCCCAGTTGCACGTTGAGACAAGTTGTTAATTTCAGAATCTGGATGGATTTTTCATTTTGGGGACAAGCAGTTTTCTTTCTGGATTTTACTTTCTGTTCCCGTGATAATGAATGGTTATTATCATTATTGACATTTTGTTCTCAATCTGTACTCAGAATTTATAGAACTCAGACAAAATCAAATATAAAGCAGCAATATTAGTTTAACCCTAAAGTTCAGAAAAGCCAAAGAGTTAGTAATATTTCACAAACAAGTCAAACAGGTAGATTTGGGAGTATTTTTGACTGGCAGTCTTATATTTATTTTTTATTATGTTAAGAAGCTGCTTCCTAGTTTTGGCCTTTGTGCTTCGAAAGCTTATGGCTGAAAGAGAGAACAAGTGAGAGATATTAAGAGAAAAAACTTTGAATTTAAGAGTAGTAGTTTTTAAGTTATTAGGGCAATATCAGGTAATTGGATGTTGAGAAGACTGGTAGTTTAAGAAATCCCATTTTATTTCTCATTAGAAAACTTATTTGTTCCCCTGGGACACACAGAGTACTGGTGGAGGGCCAAGGTCCAGGGAAAAAGGGATAAAAGAGAGGTGGGACCATGCCTTGGGGAGACAGGCAATAACTTACCTGCAAATCAGAATTAGGAGGATGCCATAGTCCTCCTTGGGCTGCTATAACAAAAATATCATTTACGGGATGACATAAACAAGAAACATTTGTTTCCCACAGTTTGGGAGGCTGGGAAGCCTCAGATGAAGGTGGCAGCAGAGAGATAGAAGTGGAACATTAATGTCATATAGTTTTAAAAGCACAGTCACCTCTCATTATACTCTCATGATTCTGTGAGACTGGTATCACTGTTATGTCAGTTGTATAGATTACAAATCTGAGGCTCAGAGAGGCTAATTAGTGCAAACACATTTAGCTAGTAAGCAACAGACTCTGGGAATGAAGGAGGAGGAGCAGTTCATTATGACTAGATAAATTGGGAAAGCTTTATGAAGGAAATGTATGAGTTAGGTCTTTGAGGAGCGAGTAAGATTTAAGCACAAGAAAGTAAAGGGACGGGTGCTGTTGGTCAGGTAAACTGTGGGAGCCAAAAGCATGAGAAAGCATGGCTCTTTTGGTTTGTGGTCAACCATCCACTGTGGGTGGACAGTAGGTCCCAGGGCCAGTGTAGTTTGGCTGCTTAGAAAATTCTTTGTGGGCACCTGGGTGGCTCAGTTGGTTAAGCGACTGCCTTCGGCTCAGGTCATGATCCTGGAGTCCCGGGATCGAGTCCTGCATCGGGCTCCCTGCTCAGCGGGGAGTTTGCTTCTCCCTCTGACCCTCCTCCTCTCATGCTCTCTGTCTCTCATTCTCTCTCTCTCTCAAATAAATAAATAAAATCTTTAAAAAAAAAAAAAAGAAAATTCTTTGTGATCGCATTATGAGGTCCTGGTTCTGTAGGTTATAGGAAGAAGGGCTTCTCTTCTGGCTTGTAGGCAAACGAATGCCTGTCTCCCTCAAGTCATGGGTCTACCTCCTCTGTATCCCTTTTTCCCTAGCCCTTGCCCTTACTTCAGTATTATGTGTGGCCCAGGGGGCGAAATAAATGCTGATGTTGTGGATGGCCATGACAGCAAAGTGATGAAAGGAGAGACCAGATAGTGTGTTATTACAATAGTGAAAGGTAGGCCTGAATGAGGAGAGGTTAGTAGAATTAGGAAAGGGGGACGTTGGGCGCCTGGGTGGCTCAGATGGTTAAGTGTCTGCCTTCGGCTCAGGTCATGATCCCAGGGTCCTGGGATCGAGTCCCGGATCGGGCTCTCTGCTCCTTGGGAGCCTGCTTCTCCCTCTGCCTCTCTCTCTCTGTCTCTCATGAATAAATAAATAAAATCTTTAAAAAAAAAAAAAAAAAAGGAAAGAGGGACGTTGGAGAACATTCTGTTTCCCAGTGAGGCCCAAGTGTTCCTGACTTTATGTAACTTCCCAACTTCCCATTTGATTACCATTATAAGCAATCCTGAGGGATCTCATTAAAGAATTTTCACTGTTAACTGTGTGCTCACTGTTTGGAGAAACTGTGGTTCTTTATAAATTTATTAAGATCACAGAAAGAGTAAATGTGGCACCTTTATTTATTTTGTTTTCTGTTGTACATACATAAATTATGAAATAGAATTTTGAATTCACAGCATTGGCCTTGAAACTATTTGAGGAAAGTATAACTGACTATACTACATACCACTATGATTTCCTGCCTTCATGGCTGGCATATCTTGCATATTGACACACAGTGCAGATCAGTATTTCTTTTTTTACACCCTCTCTTCTGTAAAACAAGATTATTTTCAGTAATAATCATGGGATATCAGTAATATAATTATTTTCTTGACTTGCTCTTTGGTTTTAAACAATTAAATTTGAATATATTTAACAAGTTTTGATACAAATATTATCATTAGCAAATGAAGATATTTACCTTTACAGTTTATACCCTTTCACTGCCTTAAAAATTTTAAACACAAATAAAAATCCCATGTAGTTGCATAGAATGCTAGAATTAAAGTAACTCAAGTTCCGTTTCTTCTTTACAGACTGTGCTACTATTGCTTATTTTGAATATGCTGATTAAATATAGAAACATACAGTATTACATATGTTAGAGACATGAATTGCACCTGAAGGAGCCTCAGATGATTCTGAAGTATTGTAAATTTATACTTGAATGTGTGTAGTTTTTAGTCTTTAACTATTAGGGATTAGCTGTGTAAGTGGAATTTAGTTGCATGCTGTAAGTTCTCTGAAATTCTACGTGGAATCCAGTATTTATGAAAGAATAAAGAATAAAAATATGTGATTCTTAAACTTGCATATATTATTAAAACTCGACAGTAACTGTGTAATTGTTTAGAAACTAGACCAACAAAATATTTTTTCAGGGAATGTTTTGTCACAGTTTTTAACTTGCAAGTGCGTGGTGATAATAAAAACCTGACCTCACTAATTAATGTTTTTAGAGTATCTATAGGCAATGCACTCTCTAACTGCTTGTGTCCAGGGTGGACTGCTTCTCCAGCCTCATCCTTGTATGCCATTGCTTTGACTGGTGCCTTCACTCCTTTTCCCCTCACCCATCCTCCTGCCGTATCTCTTTATTGTCCTTCCAGTCTCAGTCAAACACCTTGATGCCCACAACTGAATGCTATGCCTCCTCCCTTTGAACTCACTGTGTACTATTATCATTACTCTGTGGACCACCTTGTGATTTTAACTTTGTAAATATTGTTATTGAGGGTAGAATCTTTACTTTTTATTTTTAAGACCTAACATTAGGTACTTTTTTCATTTAGTCAAACTGGTCCTTAGACATATCATATTGATTAAACAGAAAGGGAACTATTACAGTGACCACATTTTGTTTCTGTTTTTGTTTTGTTGTTGTTGTTGTTATAGAAACTAAAAAATAAGATTCTGGGGAAATACTAATACATAAAACCCTTTCAATATGCATATTTATATCTTTTAAAATTTTTAGCAAAATTTAAATTTATTTAGCATTTCTTTCTCCAGAATAAGACAAACAATTCTGTTCCCTGATCTAGCCCCACTTTCTTTTCCTACTGTCTTTCTAATGTCTGAATTTTAGTAATATTTATTTTTTTACTGTTCCAAATTTAATTTTTTATACTCAATGTTTAATTAGAATTATCAATATATTTTATAATTACTTTTGTCATACTTTTATACATTCTATTCCTTCTTTTTATGCTTTTCTTCTTCCTGAAATATATCCTTTAGTAATTCTTGTAGGGTGTATCTTTTGGTGGTAAACTCTCCTAGCCTTTACATGTCTGAAAGAGTCTGTTTTACTCTCACTGTTAAAGGTTAGTTTAGGTGGATGTGTAAGTTTAGATTGATCAATACTTAGTCTCAGTATTTTGAAATACTCTAGCTCCTACTGTAGCTGTTGAGATATATACTGTCAGTCTAATTATCATTTATCTAAAGATTATTTCTCTTTTGTCTTAGGAGGCTTTTAAAATATTCCATATCTTTAATGTGTTCTGGTTTCATTAGGATGGATTTACATGTGAGTTTATTTTTAATTTATTCTTTTTTCTCCCAGTTTTCACTTTCTGAAAATACATTTTCTTTAATTCTTGAAGTTTCTCAGGCATTATTATGATTGTTTTCATATGAATATTTCTTCTTCATTATTCTCTCAATATGCTGCTTCTGGAACTCCTACTTGCAATTCATGGGAGCACAGTGTGATTACTAGTGCTCACCAATATCTGAATATTGTCAAGGGCAAATAAGTGACTATACCTTTTTGCTTCTTGCAGTTAAACAGAACTATGTAACTAATTATGGACAATACAGTGTAAGCATAAGTGATGGGTGTTACTTCCAAGCTGAGGTAGGGAAAAGCCCTCGTGCAGCTCTTTGGGCTCTCTTTCCTTCTGCCTCAGCAATTACCGAAGAGGGCCTTGAATAAATGATAAATAAACTTTTTTAAGCCACCAAGATTTGGGGGATGTTTGTTACTGAAATGCAGCCTATTCTACCTTGAATGGAATAGGGAGCCTCTCAATCTATTTTGCATGTCACATAAAATTATCTTTCATAGTTTTCACTCACTTATTTCCTCAATACAGTCTTTCAGCTGAATAATTAATTCTTTAACTATGTTCAGCTCAGGATTAGTGCCTTTTTGGTTTCATTTAAGTAACTACTTTTTTTTTTTTTTACAGCATTTAAAATTCTTTATTCATCATAGCCATCTGTTCTTGTTTTATAAATGATTATGATTTCTTGTAGTTGAGTTAGTTCAGAACTAGGTCACATATTGGCATGTTGGGTCTCTAGTCCTGCAGGGGTATTGGTATGTTATACATCTTGTTTCTGAATCAGAGAAGACTAGACCCAGGGTCAGAGTGAGAAGTGTTAGCTCCCACTCATTGCTCTGATGGCAGCTTGATTAGAGTCTCAGCCTGGGCAGTGGTCACCATTTGGTTGAGGCTCCTTTCATAAGTCAGGGAAGCTAAACTCAGCCTCTAGTTTTATAGCCCGAGTCTGATCCCAGTCCCCTGACACAAGTGAAACATTTTGGGCTCCTATTATTCCTCTTCTCACTTTGAAATTTCTTATTTCAATCCAGGAGCCTAGTAGACTACTATTACTGTTTGTATTTCTGTTCCAAGATGTTTATCTTGCTCTTAAGTCCAGTTTTGTTGTTTTAAATATTATATATGTTATATAACATAAAATTATAAATATCCTGATATGTATGTTTTTCTCATTACTATGGATTTGACAAAGAAAGACTGAGTATTTATAGCTGAACTCACAATTTCATCTTTTTTTTTTTACTTTGACTTTTTTTTTATTATGTTATGTTAATCACCATACATTGCATCATTAGTTTTTGATGTAGAGTTCCATGATTCATTGTTTGCGTATAACACCCAGTGCTCCATTCAATACGTGCCCTCTTTAATACCCATCACCAGGCTGACCCATCCCCCCACCCCCCTCCCCTCTGGAACCCTCAGTTTGTTTCTCAGAGTCCATAGTCTCTCATGTTTCATCACAATTTCATCTTAATAAGAAGTCAAAGTCTTTAATTTAAATGAGATTACACCTCTGATTCATCATATGGTGATCTTTCTCTTATTATAAATTACAGATATTTCATTTTGATTTAGATCTCTCTCAGTGGTTTTCATTTGGTTTTTAAAAAGATTTCTAAGAAATAAGAGGTCTTTTTGGTATGGGGTGGGGCAATTTATTGATACCAAAAGATCATCAGAGCAGCCTTATCAGTATCATTAAATACACGAACTATCTTCTTTACTAAGCAGATGAGCGTGGGTTAGCTAAGTTTTTCAGCTTTTCTATATTTGTGTTTCTTTTTACCCTTCATTCAGTAATAGAATTAATAATAGCTTAAGGGAAAAAAAATAAAGAGATATGTGAACATGCAGAGTAAAATTACTGACTATAATGTCAGTGGCTAAGTGAAGAGGTATGCTACTTTCATTTTTTGTGTTACTCTGAGTGAGATGAAAATCAGACTCTATTTCATTCTGTGTTGGTGAGCCTTTAGGTGCCAGATCTCTCAGATTGCATAGAATATAAAATGCAATTTTTTCCAAAGGAACAACCATAGAGATGGAACAATGTTTACTTTCAAGATTAGATTTTTTTTTATTCTTCCTTTGCTAAGTGTTTGCTATCACACATGTGTCTCCTTTGAGAATATTTTTATGGGGAATCAAAACATTCAAAACAATTTCATGGATAATTTTCCACATTATTATAGAAGCCTTTCCTTTATTAAAATACTTAAAAATAAGCTTCCCCAGTGCATTTACTTGCTTTTAAATCATTCCTTTTTTTAACCAAAAAATATTTTACATTACAAAAGGTAATCATTTTAGTGGAAATAGTTCTAAAATGCATGCCATATATGTTACCTGCTGTACTGGGTTAAATAGTGTTTCTCTGAAATTCATGTCCACTCAGAACCTGTGAATATGACTTTATTTGGACATAGGATCTTTGCAGATGTAATTAAGTTCAGATGAAGTCATGCTGGATTATGGTGGACCACTATAATGGGCATGCTTATAAGAAAAAGGGAAATTTGGGTTTAGGCACACAGAAAACACAACACCATGTGAAGGCAGAGATAGAGATTGGAGTGATGCATCTACAAGCCAAGGAATACCAAGAGTTGCCAGCGATCAGCAGAAACTAGGTATAGAGGCATGGAATAGATTCTCCCTTAAAGCCTCCAGGAGGAACTGACCCAGCTGATATCTTGATTTTGGACTTCTAGCCTTCAGAACGGTAGGAGAATAAATTTCAGTTGTTTTAAGCCACCAGGTTGTGGCACATTTATCATAGAAACCATATGAAATAACACATCTTCTTACACCTCATATTCTGAATATAATTCAACCTTTATCTGTGGTGTAAACAATTTGGACTTAGCATAATCTCATGATGTTTTAAAGGGCCATTGAAGTGTTGACTAAACTTGCCCCTCAAGCAAAGTATATAATGAAACTTTGATGTTCTTGCTGGCCATTTTGTCTTATGATCATCAACTATTATATTTATCTCTCTCTCTATGTGTGTATGTGTATATATACATATATGTATATAAACCCCAAACAACCTAAGTTTGCGAAATTAGTTCTTGATTTTTACACACAGTTCTAAGTCCATGGGCTCAGGTTTAAGGATCCTTGATTTCTCAAAGTGTATCTGGCCATGGATGTCCTGGAAAAAAGTGGTGGTTGTGCTGCTCATGGTCACAAGTAGTTTGGGAAGTGCTGCCTACTTTGTATTTCCTTTGGCAAATGTATACTCTCTTGCTATATATATTAAAGACTTCAAGAAGTTCAGAAATGAATCTTGTCTAAACTAGTACTTGACACCAGAACACTTTCTTTGATATCATCTATAAATATCTCAAGATTCTACAGAAATCACTTTCAAGAACACTGTCTTAAAGGGAAAAAGTCTGTTCCTTGCTAAGCAGTCTTCTCTAAGCTCAGAGCTGAGGAGTTCTTTGTGGGTCTTCTGCTGTGTGACTTTGTTTAAATATTTGAGGTTACCAAAAGTGGAAGTGTCAGAGACATGAGGAATTGTTCTAATTTGGTCTTAACAATAATTAATCTTCCTAAAGTATACTTTTTTTTTTTAAAGATTTTATTTATTTATTTGACAGAGAGACAGCAAGAGAGGGAACACAAGTAGGCGGAGAGGGAGAGGGAGAAGCAGGCCCCCAGCCCATCAGGGAGCCCGATGCAGGGCTCGATCCCAGGACCCTGGGACCATGACCCGAGCTGAAGGCAGATGCTTAACGACTGAGCCACCCAGGCTCCCCTTCCTAAAGTATACTTTATTTAGATAGGATTTTGCTTGCTTGTTTGGGTTTTTTTTTTTTGCATTTATTTTTTCTGTCATAATCCAGGTGCTGAGAAAGATTAAGTAAATCTATATTTGAAAAATGGACTCTGAGAAACAAACTGAGGGTTCTAGAGGGGAGGGCGGTCGGGGGATGGGTTAGCCTGGTGATGGGTATTGAAGAGGGCACATATTGAATGGAGCACTGGGTGATATACACAAACAATGAATCATGGAACACTACATCAAAAACTAATGATGTAACGTATGGTGATTAACATAACATAATAAAATAAAATTTAAAAAAAAAGAAAAAAGAAAAATGCTGTATAAAATTGAAATTGAAGACAAACAATGTTACAATTGAACTATTTTTTTTTCTTTCTCTCTTCTCTCTGAATATTCAGTCCTTCACATTTTCCATGTTCTCTTGCTTTTGAGGCTACTTTTGAGTTAGTGTCAATGCTTAATTATGTGTCATCATGTCTTATATCTAATCATTTTAATTCAGAAACTGAACAGAGTTGCTGATGTTGTGTTGTTGCCAGTCTCGTGGGGAGTTAAAACAATTCATTTGTGCATTTAATCAATTGGTGTGCCAAGTGCTGTTCTAAGTGCTAGTGTTACAGGATCCTGAAGGAGCACATATCCTAGTATTGGAGAGATCAATAATAATAAGTTGGGAAATTTTTGAGTTTGTCAGTTGGTAATAAGTGTTATGGAGAAAAATAAAAGTACAGGGGAATAGGAATATGGGTGAGAGTAGTTGAAAGTTTGCAATTTGGATGATGGTGGTCAGAAAAGGTATCAACTGTCACACCCAAAGAAGGTAAGAGAGCAAGCTATGTAGCTATGAGATAGAAGAGCATTCTGGGAAGAAGAAACAGCCAGTGCAAGGCTCAGTGGCAGGGGTGTGTTTGATGTCAGCAACAGCACAAGATGGTATATATAGAGCAGAGGGAACAGAGCATGAATAAAAAGGTTTAAGATCAGTGAAGTGGTGTCATGGTGTGGAAACCTTGTAGGTCATTATAAGAATTTTAGCTCTCAGTCTGAGATGGGAAGTCACTGAAGAGATGTGAGCAGAGAAATGACATGATCTAGCTTATATTTAAAAAGAGCATGATGACTGTTGAGTTGTTGCCACCAACCTCATATAGCAGCCTTCATAAAGGCATTTTGAAATAGACTGAGGTAGTTTCTCATGGAGAGGAACTCCTACTGTGGAGGCAGATGTCAGAAGAACTATAGGAGTGAATTAGACTCTTTCATTTTCTCTTTAGAGAAAAATGTCTCAGGAATAACAAAGGAGTCACTGTGGTGGGAAAATGTTTTTAGAAAATCTGAGCTGAGAGCCTGTCTGTTTTCTTTTCTTTAGCTCTCTGGCAAGAAGGATCTGCTCAGGTTGATATATGTCACTATCAGTTTTGAATTCATCATTTGTGCTCTGGCACTTAATTGCCACCAGAATAAAAAAAAAAATCTTGCCATAAAAAGTTGCATGTTATTGAGGATTCTGGGTGATGTTAGAAGCCCAAATACAAGCTTCTGTTACTTTCATCTTGTTTGAATATTCCATCATTAAATAGAATTTTGAAAACTGGTAAGTAGAGAAATAGAATGAAGAATTTGTCCTGTTTTTCTTAAACCAACTATACCTTAGGATAAACAAATAGTTGATGAAAAGAATGTTCTTTTTACAGAACTATACCAATTAATTAAGAAGAGCAGAGGTCATATTATGAACCATCCATTAATAAACCATCCACTTATAAAATGTATCCCCCCTCAGACATCCCTTCCTGCAGATGTCTGTTATTTCATCCCATTCTGCCAGCTTTTTTCTGATCAGTATATCCCATATTGTTATAGGTGGCTATGTTGAGTGGTAAAATGCAAATCATTCATCATTTCTAAATGAAAATAGTAATTGTTCAAAATATTTGGGCTTTCGTGAAGTCCACAAAAGCAGTGCTAGAGAACATTTGAATCACTGTTAAAATTATCAACAAACAAGGGTCTGGCAGAGCTATACCAGTTATCATTTGAAGAAAAGAAAAAATTATCACAGGTGATCATAGATGGTGCTTTAAAGTGACATTTTAAAAATGTCAAAGACTAATAATAATAGTTATCAATTATTAATGTATACCATATGCCAATGGTTATTCCAAGTGCTTTACATGTAGTCTCAATGGGGCTATTGATTTGGCTATACATGTGGCAACAGATCATAATAACAGAAGTGTAGATAAACTAGTAGTTTATTTTTCTTTAGTGTAAAAGCCTGAACTGATAAATTTTGCTCAACAAAATTCTCGAGGCCCAACTCCTTGCATGCTATTCTTTTTCCCTACAGTGTTTGCCTCATTGGCACAATCCAACAAATCTCTCTCTGTGTGCATTTCTCCCAGTCATCATTTTTCTCTCCTGGAAGAGCCAACCTGGAAGTTACACATGCCACGTTTGCTCATATGCTACCGTTGAGTACTTGCTTCTTGGACACATCTAGTTGTACTGATGGCGGATGCTGAGGAAGTGTAATATTTATTTTTGCTGGCTGTGTGTTCAGATGACCACTGGTAGGCTCTGCTCCTTGGGGATTATTTTATTTTATCTCCATAATAATCCTATGAGAAAGATGCTATTATGATCCCTGTATTATAGATGACACATCTTAGTCATGGAAAGGTTTGATAGTTTCCCCATAGTCAGGGAATTCCTTAGATGTTTTTACAAATATGACCTTTGTTATGATCTTGCTGTGAGCATCAAAAGGAATGTCAGTGTTTCTCAAATTTTCTGTGGTAAAGAAGCATTTTCTTTTCTTCTCTCGAACATTGCAGATGGATACTTTTATAAAATGCAATAAAAATGTGGCAATTGCAGGAAAATTCCCAAACATTTACTCTCAATTATGTTCATATCTTTTTATAGGAGAAATAGTCTCTGAGTTGGCACCAGTCCTCAGATCACAATTGTGTAGACCTGAATTAGATTGTATAGTTTTAACAATCAACTTTACTGGAAAAACCAACATGACTCTGTTACCCTTGGCACACTTGATCTAGTCATTGTTCACTCTAAGAGCTAGTGCACAATTGCAACTACAACTACATATTTTTTTTAAATGTCAACTTATTTTAATAATTTTTTGTGTAAAGAAGTATAAAATTTGTGAACATCATTTTATTTGAATTTGTAGCCAGTTATTTGTGTGTGTGGTGTGTGTTTAAGTACTACTTATCTTCAGGGACCTCTTCTTGTACATTCACAAGTTTATTTAAAATCTTTGGCAGTCACAGAGCTATGGGGATTCTTTAATTTCAAAAAATAATTTGATTATAGTTATGATAAAAGACCTATGTCAGTAAATCTATCGAATAGACATATGACAAATTTAAGAAATTACATTCAGGAGGGGTAGTGAATATAGTTATCATTTAAGCTGGTTGAAGTCATTTCATATCGTGTGTAGATTTTTCTCAATTGGTCGTGGATACCTAGAATATTATATTGAGAAAGATTCTGAGTCCAAGTGGGTTCAGCTGGAAAAGCCTGTCATGCTTGATTAATGATGGCTGGAAAAGGAGCAGGTGGGGTGACACACATGCCGTGTATTTTCCTCCATTAACTATTATTCTGGTTCTGAGCTTCCAGCAACAAAGGGAAAGCATTCAACATAGTGGGTTATGTTTATTATCTAATGAAAAGGAAATATTTACATTTGTAAGAAAGATTGACTTTTTCTAAATTCTAAGATAATTTTGTTTTTCTAGATGGAAGAGCTATTGAAAAATGCAATGAATGGTATCCTAAACAATGTTTTTTCAGTAAATGTATGAACAGTTAGATACCTTTTAAAACTATGTCAAATCTTGATAATTCGAGAGCATATCAGAAAAAAGAAACAAGGCTTATTTTTTGTGTGTGAGAATTTCCACAAATATTGCATTGTACTTACACATAGTAACAAAGAAGGCTAGAATAAATGTGTGGAAAGTTAAATAACCAATCAATTATATCGTCTTTCCTCTCTATACAAAGTTATGGTTTTATATCTTTCTTTTTTTAAGAAACCCTTTCACTTTTCCTCTGTGACCAAACAGATGACTTGACGTTGTACTGAAGAAGAAGAGGTTCAGTAATGAGGTGTGGATTGGACATGTCAGGGAGATTAGACAGCTCTGGAAGGTGGTATTGCAAACTTCCAACCATCATCGATGTCCTAACATTGGTTTTGACAACCTGTAACTATGACAAAGCAGCAAGGAGATGATTTTTAATAATACACACAGACAGTGGGTATAATTGTGTATACTGTGCCCTCTGCTACTTTCTTCTCTAGACACCTTCCCCACTTCTCACATTCTCTTCTCTTCTTCCAGATACTTTTATTCCTTAGTTTGCCCCGTGTCCAACATTTTCTACACCTTTCTCCCAGTCCCAATTTTCCCAGAAGTATAAAGTTTTTGAATTTTATAGGAGACAGATTAAAAGATCATCTCCAAACTTGCCAGTTGACAAGACTGAGTTTAAGTTGTTAATCGCTTCAGGAATTACTTCTTAATAGTGAAACCTAGTACTGATTCTGTCTCATTTTACTGCTTTCTCTAACACTGCAATGCCTCAAGGTCAAAGTAGCACCCTCTTACTTGATTTTGTCCATTTAAAATTAAAAACCCACTATTGCTGTCCAAGCGATAAGTAACACTATATTATAAATACTCTTTTAAGGGGTGAGTGACTTTTAAACTATTTTAAACTGTTAACTGGGGAGACTTCCACTTTAAGATAGAGTAGCAAATACTGGATTTGGGGTCCTACCTGAGACAGCACCTTAAAAATAGATAAAGTATATGAAAAAGTGGTTTTAAGACACAGGGCATCAGGCCCTGAAAGTCTTTAATCTGAGTGACAGAACATAAATGAAGAGACCGCCCAGTTTATAGCCCTGAGAGTTTCCAGGCCATTGTAGTGGGAGGAGGAACCCAGGCAGAGCCTGTCAGACTCCTTACATTGAGAATACAGAGCTAGGCATCCAGGGAGACTCAGCAGTCTACTTACACAGTGAGATAATGCTGGACATCTTCAGAAGACACCCCTCAAGTTGGAGTACTGATCATCAAGTTCATGGGGAAAAGAATCACCTGAAAGGATTAGAAGGAATAGTGTCTGATGCTCACAGGGTAAAATGTCTGTTCCTACCAGCCAAACTGAAAAAGTCATAATTAATAGATCATTGAATAAAATACTCAGTAGTGAGGGATAATTAACCCTAGACTAGGCAGTGCTCTGAACTATCTAATAAATCATAAAAGCAAGACCTTGAAAGAATCAAACTGTCACCAAATAACAACTTTTCAAGTGGCCCAGAACAATGAACAAAATAGATCATATTTAGGTCATAAAACAAGTCTTAATGCACTTAGGAGGATTCAAATTATACAAACATGTTACCTGACCACAGTGGAATTTAATGTAAAATCAGTATCAGAAAGATATTTGGGAAATCCTCTAAATGTTTGAAAGCCAATTATAACATACCCTTAAATAACCCAGAGATCAAAGGAGAAATCAAAGGAGGAAATAAAAAGTAGTTTGAATTGAATGCAAATGGAGATTCAGCTTAATCAGAACTTGTGGGATGCTGCTAAAGCAGTTCTTAGGGATAAAATTTTAGCACTAAGTGCCTATACTGGAAATGAAGAAAGGTCTCCAATCAATGACTTTAGCTTCCAACTTAAGAAAATAAAAAAGAAATGCAAACTAAACCCAAAGTGAGCAGGAAAAAGAAATACTAAAAATCAGAGAGAGAATCAATGAAATAGAAAACAGAAAAACAGTAGAGAAAATCAATGAGGCAGAAAACCAATTCATTCAGGAAAATCAATAATATTGATAAACTCGTAGCCAGACTGATAAGGAAAAAGAGTGAAGGTATAATTACCAGTATCAGAAATGAGAGAGGTGACATCACCATAGATTCTATACACATTACAAGGACAGTAAGGGAATATTATGAATAACTTTATGCCAATATATTCAACAACATAGATGTAATGGACATATTCATTGAAAGACATAAATTACTGAAGCTCATTCAAGAAGCAATCAATAAGCTGAACAGTCCTTTATATATAAAGAAATTGCATTTGTAGTTCAAAACCTCCAATGAAGAAAACTCTAGGCCCACAGAGTTTCACTGGTGAATTCTACCAAACATTTAAGGAGGAAATAATGCTAACTCTGCACAAACTCTTCCATAAAATTTGAAAGAATATTGCCCAACTCATTCTTTGCTACCAGCATTGTCCTGATACCAAAATCAGACAGACATTGCAAGAAAAAAGCAAACAAACATAAAGGAGTATTGATAAAAAATTTTTAAATTCTAAATAAAAGCTTTAGAAAATAGAATCCAACAATATATAAAGAAGATAATACATAATGACCAAGTGGGGCTTATCACAGGGCTGTAATCTATGATGTGGTTCACTATATTGACAAAATAAAAAGAAAACATGTGATCATTTCAATAGATACACAAAAAGTGTTTTACAAATCCAGGATCCTTTTGATAGAACTTTGAGCAAAGTAGGAAGAGAAACTCCTTATTCTGATAAATGGCATCTACAAAAATCAACAGCCAACATCATAATTAATGGTGAAAAAAAACTAAATGTTTTCCTGGAAAGATGAAGAGCAAGAGAAGAACGCTTCCACTCACCACTTCTGTTCAACATTGTAGAGAGGGTCTAGCCAGTAAAATCAGTCAAGGAAAAGAAATAAAATGTATCTTGATTGGAAAAGAAGTAAAACTGTCTTTATGTGCTGACGGCCTTATTGTCTATGTAGAAAATTTGATAAAATTTATGAGAAAGGTACTAGAACTAAAAAGTGAGTTTAGCTTAAAATGACAAAAAAAAAGCAACAATCATCATAGCTAGTCCGTTTATGCATCGAGTTGTGGATTGTACCACTGGTGATAGACTGAAAAGAAGTTAGCTTTGTATCAAATCACTAATAACTGTAGTCCTCAGGGATATTATTTGTCTCGTGTTATAGACAAGGAACTGAATCTCAGAGAATTGAAAAAAAAAGTGAGTTTAGCCAGCTTGCAGGGTATGAGATTTTAAAAAATTACATATATTTTTGTATATTCACAACAAGGTGTATAATTAAACTGAACCTGTACAGTTGGATGAAAAAGTATGAAATAGTTTAAGGTTAACCTGATACAAGATGTGAAAGAATTATATACTGAAAATTGCAAACATTATTGACAGGTATTAAAAAAGAACTAAACAGGGGTGCCTGGGTGGCTCAGTTGGTTAAGTGACTGCCTTCTGCTCAGGTCATGATCCTGGAGTCCCAGAATCGAGTCCCACGTCGGGCTCCCTGCTTGGCGGGGAATCTGCTTCTCCCTCTGACCCTCCCCCCTCTCATGTGCTCTCTCTCTCTCAAATAAATAAATAAAATCTTTAAAAAACAAAAACAAAAACAACAAAAAAAAGAACTAAACAAAGAGATATGCCATGTTCATGGGTCAGAAGATGCAGTAGTGCTAAGAAGTCAATTCTCCCCAAACTGATCTATAGATCCAATGCAATCCCAATAAAAATCCCAGCAGAGGGACACCTGGGTGGCTCAGTTCGTTAAGTGTCCAACTCTTGGTTTTGGCTCAGGTCATGATCTAGCTGTTGTGGGATCAAGCCCTGCATTGGGCTCCATGTTCAGTGCAGAATCTGCTTCAGATTCTTTCTCTTTCCCCCACCACTGCCCCTCCCTGCTTTTATATGTGAGCTTTGTCTCTAAAATAAGTAAATAAAATCTTAAAAAAAAAAAATCCCAGCAGAATGTTTGTGTGTGTGTGTGTGTGTGCATCTGTGTGTATAAATTGACTAGCTTATTCTAAAGTCATATGGAACTTACAGTGGAAGACAAGTGGTTGAACTACCATAACCCAATATCAAGACCTACTCTAAATGTATAGTAATCAAAACAATATGGTATTGGCACAAAGATAAACTAATGTATCAGTGGAACATAAAAGACAGTTCAGAAATAGGCTAATACATAGACAGCTGATTTTCTACAAAGCTGCAAAGCCAATTCGGTGGATAAGGGATAGTTTTGTGGTATTTATTTGTTTGTTTATTTCTCCACAACGGTGCTGGGACTTGGATATCCATGCAGCACAAAAGGACAGAAAAGGAAAAAAAAAAAACAAAATGGATTATAGACCTATCTGTAAAACAGAAATTGTAACATTTCTTAAAGGAAGCACAGGTGAAAATCTTTGTGATCTTGGGTTAGGTAAAGGTTTGTTAGATACGACACCAAAAGTGCAATCCTTTAAAAAAAAAGTGGATAGGGGCACCTGGGTGGCTCAGATGGTTAAGCGTCTGTCTTCGGCTCAGGTCATGATCC
>NC_138369.1:105459390-105486777 GCF_054177405.1 Leptonychotes weddellii | reverse complement strand
ACTAAAGAAAGAAAGAAATAGGGGAAATGGCTATTGAAGACTACTTCATTTTTTAAAATATTCCAGCCTAAGAAAATGCTAACCACCCTGCATTCCCTATCATCAAAGAGGTTATCACATGTGCAAGCTCTCTCATTCCCACTCTATTAGGAGGAGGCAAACTTTATACAGTTAAAATGATTCAAGAATAAAATAAAATTCGGCTAGTGCTAAATTTTAAAAAGCACTAAGTTGGATATCAAAACATATGACACAAGTTTTAGGGATATCTGGGAAATGAAGACACTATTATAAACCTTTTTTAGTTAACTCCTCTACTTATGTACATGAAAAACAGAGTTTCAGATTTTAAAAAAATCATTAAGATTCTAATAGAAAATATGATCCAAATCTACTCACTAAAACCTTTTTGGACGTATCTAACATAAAATTATTGAATAATACAATGTCCATAGGGTAAAGAAGGGAGCCAGAGACCCTTTTCCAGAATACACTGTAGCTTAGATAAGAATATAAATATTAGAAATCAGATGTAAATATCTGTACCACACATTTTAGATTTGTTTTCTGCCCCACTAGATGATTTTCACCTGGATTCAAAATGGACTCCTTGGACAACCTGTCTACTTGACCAACAAGCAACAAAGTTGCCCTTACTTAAAGAGCCAGACTTACTGAAAAAAAGCCCCTGTCATTTCTCAAAATGGCAAGTTATCGTAAATATAGTATTTTCTGCTTTTTTCATACATCTAAGTTTTTAGAGGTTTTTTTCAAGCCTCTAAGAATATTTTATGATTAGACATTTAAATTAAAAAATAGTTACACATAAAAACTTTATGGAGTATAAATTGAAACTACATGCCAATGTATACACAGTGCCTTACCTTTTAAATACTGTCAGTCCCAGTCCAGGCAATCATATAAAGGGTGGAAACTATGCACTATATCAGTATCCATCTCTTTTTACTAAAATCTGACCTTATAAAGCTTTGAATTTCAATGGATTTTACTTTACAGATTAAATCACTGGTAAACTGACTTTTTCTTCAATATTTTCATCTTCCTAACCCATTTTACCATCAAATTTCAGAGTCAGAGACCTATTGGGAAGAAGAAAATGGCTAAGTACATAAAAATATCCTGTTTTGAATCGACTTAAAGTAGGGACACAAATGTGCTGCTTCAATTGAAATGAACTGTTAACATTTCCTTCTCATCAACCAATACACACACACACACACACACACACACACACACACGAAAACATATATACTTCTCTGCAGGGTGCATGGATCAAGAAGCGCATAGGGAGGGCTATGAATGAATCTGCTGCAACTCTACCACAACCAATAAAAAATTAAAATATGTGTCCTCCCAGGCCTGAAAAGCAGAATTAAGGCTGGAGACACATCATTATTAATACAAGGAGTAAAGCACAAAGCCAGGTATGAGATGGGTTCTTTTAAATATAAAGTGACATTTCCTATAACCTCTGGGTCATAAGTCTACATGTCTGACATAGATAATTTCTTCAGAAATTGAGAATACCAAATTTGTGTGGGATAGCAGTAAATTGGGGTCGAAAATGAGGGTTCTTGTTTGCCTCTGAATCTGTTCTACAATGTTCTGATTATATTTTCATGCATTGGCCCATAGTTGAGTATTAATAAGATTTTTTGACAATTATGTATAAAAGATGCAAGAGCAGCACCCATAGTCTGACTGATGAATATTGTCTTTTCAAACTCTGTCAGCTTTCCTAAGCTTGGAAACAGCACAAGATTACTGTGAAGGAAAACAGATTCAGGTCAGTAACCCTGAATATAAAAGTTCCACTTGCAATATATTTGTAATAGTGAGAAAAGCAATTGCCCATGAATTCTTGGTGAACCAAAAGCAATTAGATTTACAAAAAAGGAAACTGTTAGAAATAAGTTTTCCAAAAAGAGAAAAAAACAAAAACAACAAAACCAGCACAGACACCATTCCCATTACTGAAGTACATCAGAACTGATAGTGTTTATATCAGAATATTCCAAACTTGTTAAAAATAAGCGGCATCATTTCTATTCAAGGTGACTAAGAAATAAAGTTGGCGTTTGCAACTTTGTTGAGACTGTAACTGGGGCCTGTAGGAATGCATTTAAGAGGTGAATTCAAAGTCTGTCAGACAAGGTAGGGTTTAAATCTCTCCACAAAATGAAATCTAATACTGTTCCTTTAATGCAAGCTGGGAAGGAGAGTGTGAGTAACAGTTTAATCAACCCCCAACAGCTAAATGGATAGATGAGAGTAGACAGGAGAAGCAGAGCTGCCTGGCATAGAGAAGTGCAGTAAGAAAAAACCTGAGTAATATCTTATGGTAGAGAGAGTGCTTTTCTTTTAGGGGTGCAAAACACCTCGGATTACTTGTCTAATTAATCTGTGAATTAGAAAAGTGAGTTACTCTCTAATTAAACTAGAAATTTTTATGAAGAGTTGGCTGGGGAAAGAAGAGTTACCTCTTATTATATATATAAAAAAAAACAGGAAGTAAATCCCAGCCTGCTCAAGGTCATACAGATGAGAAAGCCAAAAACTGAACTCAGATTTCCAGGTTCTATCTCCCGCACCCAAACACCACCAGCTCTGTGAACTCAAAGCCTCTTTAGGTGGAGGCTTTGAGATGAGTGGAGATTAAAAATATGACAAAAAAGTAAAATCATCCACATGGGGCTTAAGAGGGCTTTTTCTTTTGAATCGTACTTTTAAAAACAGACAAGTCTTTTTATTTTAATTACTCTTTTGATTCATTAGTTAACACAATGCAGGACAAATTCCCTAACATTTGTGACCTTCAATCTGGTAACTCTAAGCTACATGCAAAGGGAGCTGTGCTTCAGTCAGCTAATGTTATCACACTTAAAAATATGTATTTATTGAATCACACAAAGAAATTAAGAAAATGATTACCAATTATCTTGGCAAGGATTCCTTAATTAATTGCCAGCACTAATACCATGTTATCTTCTGCATATTAAAACAATGCAACTTCTATTAAAAACTATTCATTAAAGATTCATTCATTCCTTATTGCATCCTGCTGTTTCATATCTTATGTAGCTAAAGGGCTGCTTCCCAGAATAGGAGGTACTGCTGTGCAAAGAAGCAACAGCAACTACAGAATTTATGTTGAGATGTTACACTTCTGAATGTTCCATCTAAAGTATCATAAGGATGCTATTTATAAAAGTGAATAGAACTAATGTATAGAGGTCTAGTGTTTATGTGCACATGTGTCTGGCTGTCTGTCTATGTGTGTATACACAAACATTTAAACTCTAAGATGTTAGATTAAAAGCATTTTAGAAATTAAAAACTCTAAAATGTTAATATTTCCTGCAAGTATTCCACTCTCTTGGGAATGCTAAGCACAAGAACTGTCCTTCTTATGGAAGAGTAGTAAGCTAACAACACCAAGGGCTTGTTAGAATGAGAAATTTGTTATACCTTCCAAAAGTAACTTGCCTGTATTCCTCTCATACATTTATAGCAATGGTTCTCAAAGAGGGGCAATTTTGCTTCCCAGGGCACTTTTGGCAAATACTTGGAGACTTTTTAAGAAAGATTTATTTATTTATTTTAGAAAGAGAGAGAGAGAGCATGAGCAAGGGGAAGGGACAGAGGAAGAGGGAGAGAGAGAATCCCAAGCATACTCTCCACTGAGTGCGAAGCCCAACATGGAGCTCAATCCCATGACCCATGAGATCATGACCTGAGCCGAAACCAAGTTGGACTCTCAACCAACTAGGCCACCCAGGCACCCCAAATATTTGGAGACAATTTAAGTCTTCACAACTAGGGGAAGGGGCTACTGGAATTCAGTGCACAGAAGCCAGGCTATCCTAAAATGCAGAGGACAGTCCCCCACAACAAAGAATTACATGACCCAAAATGTCAATTTTGCCACTGTTGATAAACACTGATTTAGAGAGAAAATAGTGGATTTCTACCACCAGTAGCCACCGTTACTCTTAGCCAGCTCAGTCATAGCTGTTACAGAATTTAAGTCGGTACTTAGGTAATGCTACTAAGATAATTAGAACATAGGGATTTTTTTCTACATTTCTCCCCATAAATGAGCCAAATAAGGAATGGAGTAATTAGCTAACTAAGGATTTCCATAATTGCCACTTAATGCCCCCCACCATCAAACTCTCCTCCAACACACCCTTTCATGCTAAGAATGGCTAACATTTTATTAAGTTAAAAAGAATAAGATCCTATGTCTCTGACATATTTGAATCGAAGCCAACGAGACAAAACCAAACCTTAGTCTGTAACCTCCCTTGGGAAATCTTTGTTCATTTTAATACTTGTTCAGTCAGCTGTCTGCTTGAATGACAAGGTTTTTATCTCTAATGTGAGTGGCTTTGAAGGCTACTCGCATTATCCATTCCTCAGCAATTGCTGCTGAAACCACAACGTTGCAAACTGATAATTAAATCCAGCTGCCTCTCCTATGAATTCAATCATATCAACATTAGCAGCAATCTTGGTGGTTGTTGGTGGGTTTCTTTTTCAATTTCTAGACAACATAATTAACTTCACTAGCCTTCTTACATTAAACAAAACTCAGAGCTAAAGAATACTATGAATTAAACTACTATAAATACTCTTTGTGCAAAGGAATGCAGTTAGATCATCAGGATACTGAAATGGTGCCAATGCACTGCTTATTTGGGTCTAGCTATTTGACCTAATACACATTAATATTACGTTTTACCTAAGGGCATAGTTTCAGATTTCAATTAGAAAAGCTCATGTTAACTGACAATTTACTACTCATGAAATTTTAACCCCAGTACATATAAACAAGTCATAGTTCACAATGCAAAAAAGCCAACTTGTCAAACACTGAAATGTACCCTCAAACAATATCAAAGTTTTTTTTGTTATTTGAACTAATAACGCAAAAGAAATATGTTTTAATTAACTTTAAATAATCTGTTACATATAAAAGAATACTATGAAAAATTATATGCCAAAAAATTGGACAACCTGGAAGAAATGGATAAATTCCTAGAAATATACAATCTTCCAAAAGTGAAACTGTAAGAAATAGAAAATCTGAATAGACCAATAACTAGTAACAAAATTGAAACAGTATCAAAATCAAAATAAAGAACTCCCAACAAAAGTCCAGGACGAGATGGATTCTACCAAACATTTAAGGAAGAGTTAATACCTATTCTCCTCAAATTATTCCAGAAAATAGAAGAGGGATAAAAGCTTCCAAATTCATTCTATGAGACCAAAGTTACCCTAACACCAAAACCAGACAAAGATGCCACAAAAAAAGAAAACAACAGTCCAATATCCCTGAAGAACATAAATGCAAAATCCTCAACAAAATATTAGCCAACCACATTCAACAATAAATCAAAAGGATAATTCACCATGATCCAGTAGGACTTACTGCAGTGATGCAAGAATGGTTAAATATTTGCAAACCAGTCAACATGATACACCATATCAACAAAACAAAGGATACAAATCAATTGATCATTTCAATAGATATAGAAAAAGCATCTGACAAAATCCAACACCTATTCATTATAAAAACTCAACAAAGTGGGTTTAGAGGGAACGTACCTCAACATAATACGAGCCATCTACAAAAAAACAACTAACATCATACTCAATGATGAAAAACTGAGAGCTTTTCCTTTAAGATCAGGAAAAAGATAAGAATGGCTGCTCTTGCCGCTTTTATTCAACATAGTACCGAAAGTATTTGCCACACCAGTCAGACAAGAAAAAGAAATAAAATGTATCCAAATTGGTAAGGAAGAAGTTAAACTGTCACTGTTAACAGATGGCATCATACTACATAGAAAACCCTAAAGACTCCACAAAAATTTCTTAGAAGTAATAAATGAATTCATTAAAATTGCAGGATACAAAATTAATTCATAGAAATCAGTCCTGTTTCTACATACTAATAACAAAGTAGCAGAAGGAAAAATTAAGAAAACAATCCTATTTATAATTGCACCAAAAAGAATAAAATACCTAGAAATAAACTTAACCAAGGAAGTGAAAGACCTGTATTCTGAAAACTATAAAACACTGATGAAAGAAATTGAAGATGACACAAATGAAAAGATATTCCATGCTCATGGATTGGAAAAATTAATACTGTTAAAATGTCCATACTACCCAAAGCAATCTACAAATTCAATGCAATCCCTACTAACAGCAATTTTCACAGAACTCTAACAAATAATGCTAAAATTTGAATGGAACCAAAGAAGACCCCAATTTGACGAAGCAATGTTGAGAAAGAAGAACAAACCCGGAGGTACCACAATCCCAGATTTCACAATACACTCAAAGCTGTAATAATCAAAACAGTCTGGAACTGGCACAGAATAAGACACATAGATCATTAGAGCAGAACAGAGAGCTCAGAAATAAACCCACACCTATATGGTCAATTAATCTATCACAAAGGAAGCAAGAATATACAATGAGGAAAAAACAGTCTCTTCAATAAATGGTCCTGGAAAACTAGACAGCCACATGCAAAAGAATGAAACTGGACCATTTTCTAACACCATACACAAAAATAAACTCAAAATGGACTAAAGATCTAAATGTGAGACATGAAACCATAAAACACCTAGAAGAAAGCATAGGCAGTAATTTCTTTGACATTCGCTGCCACAACATTTTTCTAGATATAGCTCTCCAGGCAAAGGAAACAAAAACAAAATTAAACTATTGGTACTACATCAAAATAAAAAGCTTTTGCACAGCGAAATAAATCATCAACAAAACAAAAGGCAACCTACTGAATGGGAGAAGATATTTGCAAGTACTATAACTAATATGGGGTTAATATATCCAAAATATATAAAAACTTAAATAACTCAACATCAAAAAAACACAAACAATCCAATTAAAAAGTTTACTCAGAGGATCTGAATAGACATTTTTCCAAAGAAGACATACAGATGGTCAACAGACATATGAGAAGATGCTCAACATCGCTAATCATCAGGGAAATGCAAATCAAAACCACAATGAGACATCACATTATACATGTCAGAATGGCTAGAATCAAAAAGACAAGACAAAGCAAGTATTGGTGAGGGTGTGGAGAAAAAACAACTCTTGTTTCACAGTTGGGGGGAATGTAAATTGGTACAGTCACTATGGAAAACATGTATGAAGGTACAGAAATACAATATGATCCAGTAAGTCCACTACGGGGTACTTACTCAAAGAAAATAAAAACACTAATTTGAAAAGATATATATACCTGTATGTTTACTGCAGCTTTATTGACAATAGCCAAGCTATGGAAGCAACCCAAGACCCAAGTGCCCAGTGATAGATGAACGGATAAAGATGTGAGATAGATATATAGAGATAGATAGATGATAGACACACGCATACATATACACACGTGTGAGATATATATGTATATATATACATACATACTTATACACATGCAGTGGAATATTAGCCACAGAAAAGGGTGAGATCTTGTCATTTGTGACAAGATGGATGGACCTAGAAGGCATTATGCTAAGTGAAATAAGTCAGACAGAGAAAGACAAATAACACAATTTCACTTATATGTGGAATCTAAAAAATGAAACAAAAAGATAAACAAAAAGCAGAAACAGAACCCTAACAGACCCATTAGAGAACAAACTAATGGTTGAGGGAGGGGTGTGGTGGAAGGATGGGCAAAGTGGGTGAAGAAGAGTGAGAGATACAGGCTTCCAGTTATGGAATGAATAAGCCACAGGAATAAAAGGCATAGCAGAGGGCGTATAGTCAGTGGTATTATAATAGTATTGTATGGTGACTGATGACAGCTACACTGGTGAGCATAGCATAATGTATATAGACTTGTCAAAACACTATGTCGTACACCTGAAATTAATGTAACATTGTGTGTCAACTATACTTAAAAAAAAAAAAACACATAGCAGCTAATTCTACAGGACAAATCAGATATTTATCACCATGTTGGCACTAAGTTGTGTCTCAATTTATATTAATACGACCTATGAGAAAGGAATAAAGAAAAAAATTAATACAAAAAATCTGTCATAGTTCAAATATTTTAAAACCATCCAATTTTTAAATTATGATGGTACCATATGAGTACTTAGCCCAAAATGCACTTTAATATAAGCCATTTAATTAGTACTTGGCATCATTAGCAAGAAAGGCCATTTTTTCTGTACTAAGTAACATGTTTACTTGCACAAGTGCAACAATAGTTGTTTAATGTTTACAGACTAAAATAAATAAAAAGACAAATAAATATTACTACCTTATTATAATTCTAGTTTACTCAACAATCAGTGGATGCATTAATTTAGTATTGCTATTGTAACAAATCACCACAAACTTAGTGGCTTAACAAAACACAGATTTATCATTTTCTAGTTCTATAGATAAGAAATGCTGCACAGGTCTCACTGGGCTAAACTCAAGTTTTCAGCAGGGCAGGGTTCCTCCTGGAGGCTCTAAAGGAGAATGTATTCACTAGCTTTTTCCAACTTCTAGAAGCCACCTGCATTCCTTGGCCTGTGGGCCTCTTTCCCCATCTTCAAAGACAGCAGCATAAACTTTCCATATTGTTCTCTCTGACCACAGCTGGGAGAAATTCTCTACTTTTAAAGATTTATGTGATTAGATCACATCCACCTTGATCATCCAGGATGGTCTCCCCATTTCAAAGTCTTTAACTTTCATCACAGCCACTTAGTCCCTTCTGCCATGTAAGGGAACATATTCACAAGTCCTGGGGATTAGGACATACACATCTTTCCAGAGCCATTATTCTGTCTACCACAGTGACTAGTTACTGAATTTTCACATCAAACAAACAATCCAAATCAAAGATATATGACTCTCGATATAAAAATATTTACTTTTAATAATTCAATATTCTTTTTCCTTTAATCACATATTAGGAAAGAAAGACAAAAAGCATCTTTCCTTGGAAACATTGACAGTGATATTTAAAGTACGAACACCATAATTGAAAATAATTTAATGTCATAGAAGAAAGTGACAGAAAGAAATTGTAATGGACCTCAGTTTGATCTGGAGTCCCACAGGACTCTCTTCTTCACATTCTTCTGCCATCATAGGTGTTGTGAGTCCTGAGGATTTAGCAGCATAAACAGAATGTCACCAAATTCAGAATGCTTAATGATGAACTTTACATCTAATAATCATTCTCTTACCTACTTGAGAGTATCCTATGACTTTATAAGCTAATTTTAATTAACTTATTGATCCCGTGAAATGTATATAGTTTTTTACCATGTATATATCATCAAGGTCGGTAGGAATGATGCTTTCTTTAGGTACCATTTGGTGGGAGATGCCTTTGTCTGGTCTGCCTACTCTTGACACAGGACTCTGAACCACAAGTATCAGGTTTTGATCCACCAGTTAACATATTTCTTTTCAGCAATTCCCAAAAGAGCTTTATAAAGTCAAGAAGAGACTAACTGAAAGTGACAAAATCAGCACTGGGCAATGGATATCCACAGCTCACTTAAATGGACTATACACCCACAATAATTAAGAATTATGCAAATATCAGCCTAGATACCCCAGTGAACAAAAGAGCCAAAAATTCTATCCCTAAAGAAGTTTCCATTCTGGTGGGATAAACAGTCAATAAACAAGATATACAGTACATTAGACAGTGTTAAATGCTAAGAAGAAAAATGAAGTTGAGTAGAGGCAGGAAGTGTGGACAGTGGAAGGGTTTCGTTTTAAATAGGAAAGCCAGGGCAAGCCTCACAGAGAAAGTAACAGTGTTCAGTATGGACTGACAACCTTACGTCACTAAACAGGACTAGTTCAGGGAACCGCTTTTTCCCAGGATCTGCTCTGATTCCTATTCTTCTATTGACATTTTAGTCCGGTGTCACCTGCTGATGGTCTTCTGAATCCCATATTGGAACAAGTCCTATATTCATCTTGGCTTGTTCATATCAGGGTGATTTTATATCATTAATTCCTGATACTTCTCCCTCCATACTAATAGGTTTTCAAAGCTTAGTCTTTAAAGTCCACTGTGTCTCAATAACTTTGGCTATTTCTATATCTATTTACCAGGACATAGATACATACAAGTGAAGGCATTTAAAAGAGGCACACTCTCCTCCATTGCATGCGCTTCAAGGTAGACTTTTAAATTTCTCTTTTTGGCAATGGGGGAATTATGTTTTAACAGCATGGTGTGTGGCATGTTCACTCCACATCACAAGAACAGCCACCATTTCTGAATGGCAACACATGATATATAGTTCATACTCGGTAAATATTTGTTGACTGTGTAACCTCTCCTGTATCATACAACATACAGCATAATCCTCATTTCAGCCTTACAACCTGGGACTTACAGTCCTTACTTTATATGCAATAAAACAGGCTGAGAAAGGTTGAATCATCTTCCTAAGGTTTGACAGCTAATAAGCATAAAGGCAGGAGCTCTGCCAAACTTTGGGTCCCCTTCCCCAGCAAGGTACATCTGGGGCTGGTGGCTTCATCTGCTCTCCATCCCCCACCTCCCCACTCTGCCAAAAGATTATCACAGTACTCATCCTTACTTGGTCACAAAGTAGCTGAGGGATAAATCATGCCCTATTACTTTCCTGGATATATTTTTTTTTTTTGGTAATCTGATAATCTACACCACATTTGGATTTGAAAATGGCACTACATTAAGATCGAAAGTAAAGTGGATACTATTTAGAATTCCTTGAGAATGAAGCATTCTAAGTTTTTCTTTAAAAAAGGGGTTTCTAAAAAAAAAAATAAAATAAAAAAGGGGTTTCTAAATAGCTAAGCTCTAAACTTTCATATCCTAAATATAATGTTTTAATAGAAATACTTCTAATATATACCGGGGGCGCCTGGGTGGCTCAGTCGTTAAGCGTCTGCCTTCGGCTCAGGTCATGATCCCAGGGTCCCGGGATCGAGTCCCACATCGGGCTCCCTGCTCGGCAGGAAGCCTGCTTCTCCCTCTCCCACTCCCCCTGCTTGTGTTCCCTCTCTCGCTCTCTCTCTCTCTGTCAAATAAATAAATAAAATCTTAAAAAAAAAAAAAAGAAATACTTCTAATATATACCATGAATCTTATCTCTTATATATAAGACACTGAGTGAACATTGTGTAGTATCTTCACTACTCAGGACCGTTATTGGGTCATTAATTACTCACTGTGTTCAATATGTGCTTGTAAATAGAGATACACATATAGTTTGTCCTATGAAGATAACCAGGCCTAGAAAAAGTCCACTCAATCAGGAGACTCTATTATTGACCTGTCCCTTTCATATAAAGGCAAAGGAAAATGTACCTGGCAGCCAGACATCATAGCACATCTGCCTTTCTGCCAAATCAGTGATGATGGCAATGAAGATGATGATGATGGCAATGACATGAACCATGACAATGATCATGATGATGATGGTAGCATTCACTGGGTGCTTGCTACATGTCAAAAACAGTATTAAGTAATTTATATAAATTTTCTCATTCAATCATTCAAAAATTTTATCAGGTAAGAACTGTTTCTCTTTTTCCATTTTACAGATGAAGAAACTAAGTTACAGAGAGTAACTTAGTTACTTGAGTAAATAAGTCTCCTCAAGTCACCAAGAAACCTGCAGAACTCATTAACAACTCATACAGCCTAATGCCAGGACACTGTTTTAACCACTACACTCCATTGCCTCAAATTAAAGAATAAAGCAGTCTTTATATGGGATACTCACCTTCCAGAAAGTAATTATCTTATTCACTGTTACCTTCTGTTCACCATCATTCAGAGCAGCAAAGAACAGTAGCTAATGTTGATTAGCTAATGAAGCCAATCAAAGACAAACTGTCTGGAGCTTGTACTCACCTAGAGAGACATACACTGTAGTGGTGAAGAGTCTGGACTCTGGAGAGAGGCTGTCTTTGAATCTAGGCTTTTCACTTAACTAGCTGTGTGACCTTGGGCAAGTTACATAACTGCTCTGTGCTTTAGCTTTAAGAAGTGATACTGAGTATTTACTTCATTAAGACATTTCAAGAGTTAAATAAGTATTTTACATGCAAAGTGCTTTAAATAGTGTCTGGAAAATATTAAGAGCTCAAGAAACACGTTGTTAGTGTCTCATCTACACTAATGATGAGGAAAACACTCTGTCATTTAAAAAATTTGTGCAATAATATTATGGGGATAGTTTTCTCCATCAAATTCAGCAACTGGAAAATCCATCATAACAGAAGGAAATCAGAACACAACTTGACAGGGATTCCAGGAAGCTTACACTTGGGAGTCAAGCAACCTGAGATCAAGTATAGCTCTGTCACTTAACAAGAATCAGAATCATCACTCAGATGTGCCAGAAGATGCTGAGATTTTCCATGGGTTTGCCCTCATATCTTGGGGCACATGTGCCTATGTAGAAACTAGTAAATGACTTACAATGTTCAGCAAATGAGCATTGCCTCTGTTGATTAGTCTGTTCCCAGCATTTTGTATTAACATACCCATTGTTCAAAATAGTTAATGAAATCCTTATTCTAGATCATTTTATTTTGGTGCTAAAACTTTGACTTCAACTATCTATAAAAATTTTACCAAAATTAGTTATATAATTTTTTGAATTATTATACAAAATACAATAAAGATAGTCAGAAATAAACCATGAGCTTCTCAGTGTCAAGTGTATACTGTGAGGAAAGCAAAGGCATGTAAGACATGATCTCAGGCTTAAAGAGTTTATATCTAGTTGAAAGAACAAGACTCAGAGCACAAATAGATTACTGACTCCAGAAGGGAGAAAGGCCAAATAACTGACAGACATGCAAATGCTATAGGATTGAAGAAGAAAGAAAAATAAAAGTGAGCTGGTGAAATCAAAGTGGATTTTATAGAAAAATTGGGATTAAGGCCTGAAAAACTCACAACCTATAAACTTGGACTCATTATCTAATCCTAAAATGAAGTTTCCTTTCAATGTGATGACTCCTGTTGAGAGTGTCTTTGTGGAATTCTGTGTTCAGAAGGATTCTGAAGCTGAACATGGACTCAATGGGAAAGAATTCTATAATTGGTATTAACATCTGCTACCGGGAGAGGAAGCAGGAATGGAGGAGAACCCACCTCTACTCTTTTTGACCAATTCTGCTTCCTTCCCATACTGCTCCCTACCCTCCTGTTGCTCCTTTGGAGCCACTAACTATTGAACTATCTCCCTCCTCTCTTCCTTTTTTCTCAACTTCTCTCATTCCTCTCAGCTTTTCCAGAAAATCAACAAAGTTATCTTTTTTTTTTTTTTTTTTTGGTTAGTGAACCAACCAAACACCATGTCCCATTCAATCCTGAAGCTTCAGATGTTCTCAGTCTTTAGCAACCAGTCACTCACCCCCGGTTTTGCAATTTGAGAACCCAATGTTTATCATTGTGATCATCAGCATATCAACTACTTAGGTTGATTTAGGATGGGTTCTCGACATGATGAGAAGAGAATGAAGGTTGCAGATTCTGACACAACAAACTACCTATGCAAATGCCTCCTTCCCCCAGATCCACAGAATCCATAGAATGTGAAAGCAGAAAGAGACCTTAGAAATTATGTATAATTTCTTCTTTATATGAAGGAGGATGACGATGCCCAGGAAATCAAGTCACTTTCCCAAAGAAAACACAAATATTTTATAATGGAAATAGAGCTAGAACGTAGAACTTCTAAACCCATAACCTTCTGAATGCATTGCTCGAATCCTCAACACTCTGCCCAAAAAAAAAAAGTATCTACAAGATATGCCACCTTGCTGGTCTATTCAGTCTGCATTTCTTTTTCCTGCTCTTTCACGCCCTCTACTCAACAGCTTCTAGTAGGCTCTTGAAATGTATTTGTGTATTTATCAGCATTCATCTCTGAATGCGTCCTAGATCCTTAAGACATTTTCATCCAAGCACTGCATGTTATATGTATCTACTTCTTGACTCCTCAACACCTGGTATGAACCAGATTATACTAATGGTCAAAGAATTCTTTACTGAAGCCCATATGATCTGCTACAATGCAGTAGGGCATGCCGAATTTCTGAGGTCCATAAAACTGAGGTATTGATGTTCTGTATATAAGTGATGGTTAGTGTTTTCATAAATTCATACAAGGGCTTCAAAGTAGTGTTTGTTGCATCTAGTTAATGCTGGCATTTGTTGGATACCTAAAAATAACAATAATAGGCACCATTTATTGGATACTTATTATCTGCCAGGTACTGAAGTGGGTACTCCCCATCCATTATCTTACTTAATCATCTCAACACCCTGAAACTAGACATTATTGCCTCCATTTTACAAATGGGAACAAAGTAGAAACAATTCAAAAAGTGTGAAATCCCTTGGAGTGTTTCTGTAAGTCACAGATTTCCTAGACTCATTTAAATGAAACCACATTATAAGGCCCTGCATTATTTATCTCACGCACATCCTACCATGTTCAGATTTACAGATTAAAAAATAGCAGCTCTCTCCCTTTGAAAATATATATTTTATTCGGTGCTACCTGTTGAGCTACAAAGGACGCAAATGCCATGCAGTTCAGGCAGATTTCCCAGAAAAGGGGTTTGATTTTCATGTCCTCAGTCCTTTCATGACCAAAGAAGCCCAACAAATTGCAGGGCAGTCTCAGAGATGCTTCCGGGCCATGCTAACAGCTTCTCTTTAGCTGAAAAGCACTGACTCAGACCGTGGTTGAACCTATGACCTGTCGCTTCATTAGCATGGGCTTCTAACTGTTCTAACTGTCCCAGACAAATTTACATAATGACATGGCTCCAGAATAGATACTTAAAAAGCCTTCAAACAGAACAGTTTACTCTCTATAAACATCAGTTTTCGCACCTCAAAACCATTTCCTAGACCCTTATTCCAGATAGAAATTGCTTGAAAAATGTATACAGGACATTTAAGTCGTTCTTGTTGAGGCTTGCAATGGGATGTTTATGCCTATTTATAAACTTCTGTCATCAGAAATCTTGGTGCCACTATGGTATCTCACTCAGTCTGTCTCTTCCATTTTGATAAGGAGAAAAATGCAAACTACTCTCTTCTCTGCTCCCCTTTCACAAGGTTAGCTAGCACTTTGAGCCAGTAGCAATTGAAAGCTAGGAGCTAGAAAGTAATTTACTTCTTTGAGTCTCACTCTTCAGAGCCAGTACAATCGGAGCACATTTTTGCACCAAAGACATTAAGGGAGAATTCCTTTTCAAGTGGTTATTCTTGAATTCATTTACTTTTGACACACACAATGAAATCCCAATTCTCCTGCAGGCTGCAGTGCCTTTGTTTGCTATTTTGTGAAGTCTATCTCCCTGCATCTTTGAATGAACAGCTGCAGAATTTCAGAAACTTGCGAGTGCTTCCTCAAGATGGACTATTACTGCCAGAACTTAGCCAGTTAATGATTTTCAATCACGATTTTGCTGTTTCCTTTTTCAAAAGAGTGAAAAGTGACAGAAGATCCTCATTTTTAAACAGACTCCACACACTGAATCTGTGGCAAGTGCACTTTCAAGTTACAAAACTATTTTTGATAAATGGCACTAACTATGATTGAAAATGTGATAAAAACCTGAAACAGCTCTTCAAATCTATAGGAGATATTCCTGTTGGCCAGGGATCATTTTTTTTTTAAGATTTTATTTATTTATTCATGAGAGACACAGAGAGAGAGAGAGTCAGAGGGAGAAGCAGGCTCCCAAGGAGCAGGGAGCCCGATGTGGGACTCGATCCCAGGACCCTGGGATCATGACCTGAGCCGAAGGCAGACGCTTAACCATCTGAGCCACCCAGGCGCCCCACCAGGGATCATTTTAAAAACCAGAGGCAAGAAAAAAGGTGAATTTGCATTGCCCAGTTGAACTATGGGATCTCTAACAAGATGGATGACAAGAGCTCTGTGGAACAAGAAACACAGTGATGTCAACCACAAACACGCATTCACAGAAGCATCCTGTCTAAGCAACATAATAATGTTAGGATGAGATCGTGAGCTCTTTGTTTGAGTTCCATCACCTACATGTACACTCATTTTGAACAATTTATTTAATTGCTCCTTGCCTGCATCTCCTCATCTCTAAAATAGGGATGATCATAAAATGCTTCTTTTGGGAATGCCTGGATGGCTCAGTCGCTTAAGCATCATCCTTCAGCTCAGGTCATGATCTCAGGGTCCTGGAATGGAGCCTCGCATTAGGCTCCCTGCTCAGCGGGAAGCCTGCTTCTTCTCTCTCTGCCTGTTGTTCCCCCGCTTGTGTTCTCTCTCTATCTCTCTTACAAATAAATAAATAAAATCTTTAAAAAAAAATGCTTCTTTCACAGAACTGCTTGAGGAGTACATGTGCTAATATCTCATACAGTCTCTTTCGTTTTAATGAGGAGAAAAACGCAAACTATTATATTCTCTTCTAAAATACACTATTGTATGGCACATAGTAAATACCAAATATATTTTAATTTCTATATATGAAATTGGAGGTCACCCAGAGGTTTAAATTAAAGTGAACTATAGCAGTGGACTGGCTGTATTATATCCCATCTTGTGCTTTTGCCTAGCACCCGTCCATTTCAATACAGAAAATATAAAGCCACTCAGCATGGTTAATCAATCCTCTTGCAACTGCGACCAGCCTGAAGAAATACCTTTGAACAACTACAAAAAAAAAAAAAAAAAATTGGCAGACTTTTTCCCCCCTCTTATCTTTGACTTTTTCAAATAAATCTCTTTCAGTGCATCCTTTTCATTTCAAATGTTTTACCTTCAAAATATGTCTGTTTCCTTCTTGTTCTCAAATATAAATGCAGTACTGGATAAGTCAGTTTTATGATAAAGCATATAACAAAACTAGAAGATGTCTGCTGTTTAAAGTGGTATCTCAGTACTTTAGAGAATCTGAATAATTATAATCTAGGTCTTCAACATTCACACCTAATCTGAAAAATGTCAGCAAATACAACGATAATGTCATTATGTCATAGGAATTGATAAAAAATACTTTACAGAAATTTGGTATGGATTTAAATTGCCGGCAGTAATAGCAAGTGTTTTATACTTATACCTCTTTGAGGAAAAGCCTCCTAAATGGGCAGAACTAAAGATAAAAGGTGCCACTAGGGCAGCCTAGAAGAGATGCTTTCCAAAAATTTATGCCCACAGATATGGACAAGCACATTCAATACATGCAGGCATTTGTGAGCAACTTTCAAGCAGGGGCATCTGGTAGATCAATCCCCCTCAACCCTAGTCAGGCTAGCACAGGAAATGAAAATGTCTCCCCTAATACCAGTGTGCCAGAAGTCATAACAAGAAAGAGGCAGATCTAGACTATGAAACCACAACATCAAAGGCAAATTTATACTAAGAAGATTAGATAGGCAGATTTACAACCAACTAGTTTCAGTCTGAAATAAGCCAATGCAGAAAAAGATTTCATTTTCAAATGTCCATTACAATTTCATCTAAGTACCAAGATCACCTCTAGAGAAATACAAAAGAAGCATAAGCCATAAATGCATTTTTTCCTCTTTTAACCCAACAGTTTCGCTCTGAAATCAGTAAAGAAAAATAAGGCAAGCATCTGAGATTCTTATTCTCATATATTCAATAAATAAATATACATTGAGTTCCTATGGTGGAAGAGGAATTATCCAGAATTATTGCTTCATGATCCACTAGATCTACATTTTAAAACTTAGTTATATTCTGCTTAACTGTTTACAGGCAAAAGGAAGATCAGATTTATTTTTTAAAAAAGATTCTGGCTTGAAACTGTCCATTACAACTGCTGCAAACCTGCAAGAGTTGTGAAAACGGATTCTTAATCCAAAGCATAGTAACTTTACAACTGCTGGGCATTAGGAATTAGGCAAGAGAAGCAGGTCAAGGGGTGTGAGACTGCTAACACAGGGGAGTCGTACTTGAGACAGCTGTAGGAATGCTTCTGCAATCCTGAGTTACTGAAGCCAAGCACACGGTATCAAAAGTCTTGTCTCTCCCTGTGAGAAAAAAAAAACAAAAAACTTGCAGAGTAGACAAAGACACAAGAGAATGAAATTGGAAGTCTTACGATGGCAAATTATTAATACCTTCTCTTTGAGAAATTGCAAGCAGGCAGAAAAAGGTCTAACCTGAAGAGAAGGATCAAAGACGGAAATAAAAGCTTTGATGCCCAAGTTGCTCTGCAGCCCCAAAGCACTGTGGAGCCAGGAGTGAAGCCAGGAAGATTGTTAACTCCAAAAAAAAATTGTGGAATGAATTGGTTACTTAATCCCTGGGAGGATACAGGAGTGGGATTAGGTAGTGATTAGCTGCTTCTGAAATTTAGTGATGCCATTTAATTTGAAGCTAGATATTTATATTTCCTTAGATTTGGCTCTAGAGTTTTTACAACTTTAAAAACATATGCCAATGGTGGTGATTAGTTGATATGAATGTTTTAATTGAAAAAAAAGTTTATTTCTCAAAAGAGAACATTATTGATTGGGTCATGTGGTATAAAGTGAGATGAAGGCTACCTATCCTGGGAAAAGCTCAGCTGGGGCTGATCAGACAGCCACAGCCTTGCTGTACCATTCATCCTGAGATGAGGACCCAAACTGCTGACATAATGACTCAAAGAAAAAGAGACCACCTTTCAAGTCTAATTTTGCAGACTCAAACGTAAAGCCACACGGCAAGGTAAATAAATTTCTGATCACTCCGTTAATTTACACATTCAATACACACATTTAAAGTTCAGTTTGCTTCAGGCCCCTTGCTGGGAGCCAGATATAAAGATGCTAATGTTTGGTCCTGGCCTCAAAACTTCCATCTAGAGATTACAGAACCTTAGATTTTGAAGTGATCTTAGGGTTGATTTTCCCTCGCTAGTCAGTGTAACTTTGCAATCTCCTTTATGCCAACCGTACCATATGGTCATTCATAATCTAGTTCTGTATCTTCAGAAAGAGGAAACTTTCTACCTCCCTGGCTAAAAGTTACTCCCTTTTTTGTTTAAAAAAAAAAAAAAGTTGAAAAAAGATAGAGTTGGGCTCAAAGTCTTGCCACTAGATAAATAACAAACAAGCAAATGGAAGAAATAATCATTTTAATAAAGCCTCTGGAATTGGATCCCACGCATTTTCTTTTTGCTTAGCAAAAATGTATTACTTGGCAAATGGCACACAGGCATTCTCTTGGTAATGATCAGATATCAACAGACTGTCTTTAATGTGAAGGCCTATTTAAAATCACAATATTTAGTCTCACCTACTCATTCCCAGATGGTTCCCACAGGTCACATCTTACAACAGAGATAAGCTGAAGTCAGAAGAAGCATGATGTAATTTAAAGCCACAAAGAAATCTCCTGAAAGTCTGTTTTCTGTCTGACCTTACTTTTGCCAAGACTCAACAGGGCCACGTTAGTAGATACCATATTTCTACAGAACAGGGTAGGGAAGTCAGAAAATACCTTTATAAACAAAGAAGGAATATTTTTAGTATTGGAACAGTAGACCTTTGGGTATGACAGGGACCACCTTTCCTGATCTTTGAAATGCTGTATGGTTGTTGTTGTTGCCATTATTTTTCTTAACATAATCTTTACTATCCCATTATAGTAAAATACAATTGACCCGGAATAGTTGAAGACAGTTCTCATTCTCTGAACAATTTGATTACCTTAAGGTCACATACATTTTAGAGGGATTTCAAAATATTTAAAAAGGCAATGAAACATTTATTACTAGCTTATGCCAAACAAAATATTGATTAAAGCTTCAAAGGGCACTTAACCATTTATCTTAACCACCAAGAAAATTTCTTAGCCATTTGGAACATTTCACTTTTGTGGTCAAAGGATCTGGTACAAAAAAAAAAAAAGGATCTGGTACAAATGTCTGGTACAATGATTCGTTGAATTAATGAATGAATGCATGCATGAATGGATGAGTGAATGAATATATAACATCTCCAACAGAGTAGCAGAGCTAGCCTTTAACTACCATCATGTCAGTGACTTCATTAAACTTCAATATTTTTTCAGTTCAGGCAAAATATCAGCTATCTTTTCCTATTTATTAAACTATTAGTCTTGTTCAGCTTTAATTTCTTTATTACCTAACTTTTATTATTTGTTAATTGGCTATGAAAGAGCCTTCTTTCATGTCCATCAACAGATGAATGGATAAAGAAGATATAATACACACACACACACACACACACACACACACACACAATGGAATATTATGCAGCCATCAAAAATGAAATCTTGCCATTTGCAATGACGTGGATGGAACTAGAGGGTATTATGCTAAGCAAAAGAAGTCAATCAGAGAAAGTCAAGTATCATATGATCTCACTGATATGAGGAATTTGAGAAACAAGACAGAGGATCATAGGGGAACGGAGGGAAAAATGAAACAAGACGAAACCAGAGAAGGAGATAAACAATAAGAGACTCTTAATCTCAGGAAACAAACTGAGGGTTGCTGGAGTGGTGGGGGGTTGGGATCGGGATGGGGAGGCTGGTGATGGACATTGGGGAGGGTATGTGCTATGGTGAGAGCTGTGAATTGGGTAAAACTGATGAATCACAGACCTGTATCCCTGAAACAAATAATACATAAAAGAATAAAAGTAAACTCCAGAAACAAACAAACAAAAACGAGGCTTCTTCACCCTAAAGTATATTGGCTCTAATGTATTTATAAAATTTTAATCAATGCTTGTAATGAACATTCTTTTCAAGTGACACTTGTAAAAAACATGTCTCCTTCTTTACTTGTGTCGTAGTCATAAAGTAAGACTATCTAAATGAGAAAAAAAACTTGAAAAAAGAAAAAAGACCTTGAACCACATTTTTCAAGATATACTCAGTATATTAACTTTTATATTTCTTACAATAGCACCTTAGTCTTAATTTCCATTTCCTCCAGTATTAGTATGATTTGCTTCCTTTCAATTTTAATATCCATCTTGCTCATTCCTTTTCTTTTATCTTTTTGCAATGTGGCTTCCTCTACAGGTACCATCAGCATTTATACATAATTCTCTAAGTTAGCAAAGAAGTTACCATTGAGATTATCCAACATTCAGACCTTCTCTAACCCACTGCTAACCATACATTTATATAGTCAAGGTATTTGAGCTTTTCATTGTACTTTTTGTTTATTTGTTTGTTTCTAGTTAAGTGGAGACTATCACAACTGATGTCTTACCCGAGTATTTCCTTCTTGTATATGTGAGTAACTCAAAGCCAGCAACCACATGCTTTCTCTATTCTATGAGGAGTACTCTGTCCACAGCGGACATTTACTCACACTAGAACTAAAACAAAGAAAAATATTTCTCTACTAAACTCCAAGTAAATGGAAAAGAAGCCACAACAACTTGTATATAGACTGCAGGGAAAAAAATAGTTCTGGTTTTCTCTTCATATATTCCTGACACGCTCTTCAGCCAGCTGTAATATATTCTTGTTTAATTCACAGATTTATTTTGACCCTTCTCCAAGGTCAGATGTAACATAAGCATCTCAACATTGCAGCAATTGCAGCATCCTGGAGAAGATTATTTGTGATAAATGAGAGCTAAGGAGGGGTCACTAGAACTCACAACAGAACAAAACACATCATCTCTTCTGTCAAAATGGAAAAAATAGCCTTTATTTGAGTTACACAACTAAATTTCCAGTTGTTAAATATTCTTTAACATTTGTCTTTAAAACCATTACAGTAATTTCAATAAATATTCATTCAAAATGCAGGCAGTCTCATAAAACTTCAGGTCTCTTGTATTTTATTCTCCTACTCCCCCATATCCCCCAGTCTCCAGCATTGTTCAGAACTAACAGATTATAAAAATGTTATTTTTGCACTTGCCTTCTGTGGCTTGCCATCTGATTCAATAAATGGGTGAGTTAAGCCATTACTTTCAATCCACTTAGGCAATCCAGACACTATTGTTCTTCAGCAACAATGAGGAAAGCCCTCATCCAGTACCATCCTGCACAATTGGGCAGCCATAGAACACTACTTAATTCTCCCTGTGCCCCACACTCACTTCGAAACAGAACAAAGATTCACAGCACTTTATTCCTGAAGGAGAAAAGAAGTAAAGAGACTTTTCCTCTGACAGAGTTTAGCCAGCTAAGAAGTTAGAGAGAACAGTCCCCACAAGAGATTACCCTAACTTCTGACACCAACTGCAAGTTCAGGGGGTTCCCAAAACCACCCTTATGTGCAGGACTCACAATAATCACTAAAAGCTATTGCATTAAAATCAGCCAAGGAAAGAAGGCATAGGGCAGAGATGGGAAGTACCACAAGTAGACCTTCCATTGTCCTCTGTGAAATAGAGCCTGTTACTTCCCTGGCATCAACATGTGACAACATGCATGGACTGCTGCCAGTCGGGGAAGCTCAGCTGAGTCCCATGTATAGAGTTTTTATATTGAGACTCCGTTACATAGACGTGATCGATTGACTGATTGCCAACTGAGTTGATTTCAATCTCCAGTTTCCAGCCCCTTTTGGAATGACCCAAAGCCCCTACCAATGTCATTGGTCTTTCTGCTGTGGCAAGAGCCCCAACCTAAGACTATCTAAGTGTGGTCCAGCCTCACCCTAAGTCATATTCTTAGACTATCGAATGACCCAAAGCCCCTATCAGATATGACATTACAAGGGCTGAGAGATTACCTTCCAGAAACTGAGGTCAGAGGACAAAACTTTTTTTCATAAGGTTAAATTATTCACTGTACATCTTCACTTTCTCATTAGCCTTTGATTTGGGGCATTTATCTCAATGGTAAACATACTGATTATGGTTGTAACTATGCCTTTAGGCATTCTGAAGGTAAGGGAGATTTATATAATAAACTAGAGATTAAGAAAGCTAACTTATAGTGGAATATGCCTGCAGATGAAAGAAGGGAGGGTGGTGGGTATAAAATGAAGCCAGGTCAGAAATGCAGATCTTGGCATTATGAGCTTAAAGAAATATAGCAAGAGTTCTTTCCCTCACTGGCAATAACGAAGGAGTGGACTGCCACCAACTACCACTTGCCTTGAAGGCGACAGACACAGCTAGTTCTGCATCTCTGGGTGGAAAGAGCATGAACAGTACATCTGGAGGGGTTCCTCAAAGCTCCCCCTACAAGATCGCCCCATCTGCTGACTGCGAGGGCTCTGTCACCATTTAGGTTAAGCATTGTGTTTTCACAGTTAAAATACAAATTTGTTAAGCCAGTAGTATCCATGAATACTTTAGTTTGAAGCTGTTTGCTGGGAAAAGTAATGGAACTAAATTCTGATGGATGAAAGGGAGAAAAGAGAAAAATATGAATTATGAAAACTGCATGGGGCCCTGAATAGAGAGAGATGAGAAAGAATTCCCCAACTCCACTCTGCCCTCTCCATTTCTTGGCCCAACATAGTGCACAGTGCTGTCAAAAGAGAGGCCCTAAGGGCCCATCGCAAACCCTGCTTACCCCCGGGTAGCTGTACGACAATGCCATAAAACACTAAAGATCTGGGTGGAAATCTTGGCTCAGCTACTAACAAGCTATGACTTGGGTACATCAATTAAACTTTCTAAGTCTCTGTCACCTTGATTCTAATTTGGGATTAATGTGAACTCCCTCACAGAGTGGGTGTGAGGCTTAAATGAGATAACATATGGGAAAGCACCTTGTTAAATGTGTTTTTTTAAACTACTATATAAATATGTTATTATTAGTTGAGCAGATTGGAAAAATAACTTCAGCTTTTTGATTTCCAATTTTGAGATTTTATATATATACATATATATATTCCCTCAGAGCAACTGAATTCTACAAAATAATAATACTTCAAGAATATTATTTAAAAAAATACTTCAAGACAGACCCAGAAAAAGGGTTACATAGACACATGGGTCTGTAATACACAGGAATCTAGATACTCTTCTGAGAGAATCATAATATATATTAGCACATTGAAGGCTCTGGAGAGTCCTACAGGAATGAACCCAATATAAGGCTATTTGATATAGAATTTTCCAAACTGTTTGGAACAAAGAAATTTCCTTTCCTCTAAAACTTTTTAAAATCCAAGGGAAACAGTGATCCGGAAAATAAATTTTGAGGAAAACAGCTCACTTTCGTGGCAGCTTGGGGGTAGTAGTCTGCTTTAAGATGAAGCTGAGTATCTCTTTCCTGGCTACTGGCTGCCAGAAACTCATTGCAGTGGACGGTGAACATAAACTTCACAACTTTTATGAGAAGCGTATGGCCACAGAAATTGCTACTGATGCTCTGGGTGAAGAATGGAAGGTTTACATGGTCCAAGTCAGTGGTGGTGATGACAAACAAGGCTTCCCTTCCTCATGAAGCTGAGTAAGGGGCATTCCAGCTACAGATCAAGGAGGACTGAACAAAGAAAGCATAAATCTGTTCGGGGTTGTATTGTGGATACCAATCTCAGTGTTCCCAACTTGGTCATTGTAAAAAAAGGTAAGGATATCCCTGAACTCATTGATACTACTGTGCCTTGTCTCCCGGGGCCCAAAAAAGCTAGCAGAATCTGCAAACTTTTCAATCTCTCTAAAGAAGATGATGTCCACCAGTATGTTATGAGAAAGTCCTTAAACAAAGAAGGTAAGAAACCTAGAACCAAATCGCCCAAGATTCAGCATCTTGTTACTCCACATGCCCTCCAACATAAATGTTAACATATTGCTCTGAAGAAACAATGTACTAAGAAAAATAAGGAAGAGGCTGCAGAATATGCTAAACTTTCAGCAATGAGAATGAAGGAGGCCGAAGAAACACACCAGCAACAGATTGCCAAGAGTCAGAGGTTGTCCTATCTGAGAATTTTTACCTCTAAGTCTGAAGGTCCAGTCAAAAATGATATTTTCTAAGAGTAACAAATAAATAAAATCAGACATCAAATCTCAAAAAAAATATTTTTTGAGAAATACAGTAAAGCAGACTATTCATGTTTTAAAAAATATAATCTTAAAGCATCGTGTTCTGCACATCCAACTTTTTACTATGCTTGACCAGGAAGGAATAGGGTGCTCTGTGTAGATGCTTCTGTTGAGAACAAGGTCTGAATATGTTCAGCTAAATCTGTACCTTCAGTTATCACCCAGTCTCTCAATTCTCTTGATGATCACTACTTGCCTCCCTTTGTTTGATCTAGAATTTGATTTTTTATTTGGTATTATCTTCTCTTTTGTTTGGCATTATCTTCTCTGGCCTTCTATTTTGTCTCTTTCAGGAATTGTGCCCTTAAATCACCATCGAAAAAGCCTGTCACCATTTCACTGGGTGTCGGTAGTCTTTTTTTTTTTTTTGCGAGAGAGAGAATGAGAGAGAGCATGAGAGGGAGGAGGGTCAGAGGGAGAAGCAGACTCCCTGCCGAGCAGGGAGCCCGATGCGGGACTCGATCCCGGGACTCCAGGATCATGACCTGAGCCGAAGGCAGTCGCTTAACCAACTGAGCCACCCAGGCGCCCCTCACTTACGGTTTTATTTATTTATTTATTTATTTATTTTATTTTTATTTTTTTTAAAGGTTTTATTTATTTATCTGCGAGAGAGAATGGGAGACAGAGAGCATGAGAGGGGGAGGGTCAGAGGGAAAAGCAGACGCCCGCTGAGCAGGGAGCCCCTTGCCGGACTCGATCCCGGGACTCCAGGATCATGACCTGAGCCGAAGGCAGTCGCTTAACCAACTGAGCCACCCAGGCGCCCCAAACATTATTACAATATTATTGATTATATTCCCTATGTTGTACTTTTCATCTCCATGATTTATTTTATAACTGGAAGCTGGTACCTTTTAATCCCCTTCATCTATTTCACCCATTCCCACACCCACCTTCCCTCTGGTAACCACCAGTTTATTCTCTGTATTTAAGAGTCTGGTTTTTTGTTTGTTTTGTTTTTTATATTCTACATGTAAGTTAAATCTTATGGTATTTGTCTTTTTCTGTCTGACTTATTTCACATAGCATACTCTCCTCTAGGTCTACTCATGCTGTCGCAAATGGCAAGATCTCATTTTTTATGGTTGAATAATATTCCATTGTACAGGTACACCACTCTTTTTTATCCATTCATCTATCAATGGACACTTGGGTTGCTTCCATATCTTGGCTGTTGGAAATAAATCTGCAATAAACATACAGGTGCATACATATTTTGAATTAGTATTTTTATTTTCTTTTGCTAAATACCCAGTAGTGGAATTACTGGATCATATGGTATTTCTATTTTTCATTTTTTAAAGGAAGCTTCACACTGTTTTCCATAGTGGCTGCACCAAATTACAGTCCCACCAACAGTGCACAAAGGTTCCCTTTTCTCCACATCCTTGCCAACACTACTATTTCTTGTATTTTTATACTAGCCATTCTGACTTGTGCAAGATGATATTTCATTGCAGTTTTGACTTGCATTTCCCTGGTGATGGGTGATGTTGAGCACCTTTTGTCTGTATGTCTTCTTTGGAGAAGTGTCTATTCAGGTCCTCTGCCCATTTTTAATCAGATTGTTTGGTTTTGGGTGCAAAGTTGTAGAAGTTCTTTATATATTTTTTATATTAACCACTTACTGGATATATGATTTGCCAGTATCTTCTCCCATTCAGTAGGTTGCCTTTTAGTTTTGTTGATTGTTTCCTTCAATGCACAAAAGCCTTTTATTTTGATGTAGTCCCAATAGCTTACGCTGCAGATTTACAAATGGATGCAGATATAATCAAGATGTCGGAGATGGAATTCAGGCTAGCAAATGTGAAGACAATGCCTAGAATGGAGAAATCAATTAATGGCAACATAGAGTCTCTAAGGGCAGAAATAAAAGGTGAATTGGCAGAACTTAAAAATGCTATCAATGAGATCCAATCCAATCTAGATAATCTAACACCTAGGGTAACTGAGGAAAAGAGAGAATAAGTGACCTGGAAGACAATATAACAGATAAAAAGGGAAAAGAGGAGGCCAGGGAAAAACAACTCAGAATCCATGAAAATAGAATCAGAGAAATAAGTGACACGATGAAGCATTCCAATGTCAGAATAATTGGAATCCCGGAGGGAGTGGAGAGAGAGAGAGGACTAGAAGATGTATTTGAGCAAATCATAGCTGAGAACTTCCCTAATCTGGGGAATGAAACAAACATTTGCGTCCTAGAGGCAGAGAGGACCCCTCCTAAGATCAAGGAAAACAGGTCAACACCCCAGCATGTAATAGTAAAACTTGCAAATCTTAGAACCAAGGAAACCATCTTAAGGGCAGTTAGGGGAAGAGATTCCTTA
>NC_138369.1:105407630-105458890 GCF_054177405.1 Leptonychotes weddellii | reverse complement strand
CACTTCACATATGAAATGCCCCTCTTAAAATCTTCAGTGGCATTACATATCTGAGGGGTTGTGATCCAAACTATTTAGCTTGGCAATAATGAGTGGCTTAGCATTAATCTACAGTTTTATTTGTCACAATTCCCAAGTCCAACTCCCCATCATGACCTCATTCTTATGCCCCTGTTAATGTGTTTCTGAGAACACTGTTCGTCATATTATAATGATTTGTTTTCCTGTCTCTGTAACTGGAATATAAGCTTTTCAATAGTAGAGCTACATATTTCTTACACAGGTCAGAAACAGTTAATCGATACATATGTGTATAATGAGCAAAACTTTAAATGAAGAGAATCTTTAAGCTCACACTTTTTGTAGGAAGACTGTTTACTCAGCATACTGACCAAGTTTAAACACTAAAAAGTATAAATCCCTTTTAGAAATATGACATCAACTACATTTTTCATAGACAAGAAAATTTGTACACTTTAAAGAAACAGCATTGCCCAGTGGTTGAAAGGACAAACTGGAGAGCTAGACTGCTTGAGTCCACACCCTGGCTCCGTCATCTACTACATGTATGATCTCAGCTAAGTATCTTGACCACACCTTACCTACAGGGGGTGTCATCTCTAACAGGGGACTACTCATGGCACTCACCTTACAGGATTGTTGTATTAAATGAGCCAACATGCATAAAACACTTAGGACAACATCTAGCATGGATCATATAAGCCTCAATGGTATAGATTATTCTCCTCTAAGGTTGTCATATTCGCAATATCAGGCCATTCTCGTGCAGCCTTTTTTAAATTACATCTTATGTTTACTAACACTGGCCATGCAAAGCATAATTGGAAGGGTTTGTTAGTAAAAGCACTTTTAAAGTTGCTGTTTTCAAATCAGTGCCAGGGCAGTAAATTTTCTGCGTGGATCCCAAAGAGTAGAATGCCCCTTTAGTAGGCTCACAAGATGTCAGATAGTTATTGCTTCACTTTCCTCATAAATGGTCTACCCGTCCCTTCACTGCACTTGTCCCAATTCCTGTCAATACTGCCATATCTTTCTGCCAAGTTATGTAAAGCAGGATGCAGTCACCTTAATACGAACTTGCTAGAACCTTTTTGAGGGCTTAAGGCTCTAATGCAATGCATCTTTATGTGGCAAACAAAATGACACTTGATTTTATACTGTCAGCTCATGCTAAGAACACATACCAATTTATCTCCATAATATAATGTGCTCCATTTCATATGATTGCCTAACAATTCTCATTTAGGACTGCAGATTAATAAGTGTGTTCAATTAATGATTTTGCATTTTTTCCAAATTAAATCTCCTTCCCACACTAATTTTATAATTCAATTAAAATAAGCCATCAAGTTTTCTTAGCATGATTTGCTCTTTATAAACCCCCTGCCATTTTTTCTCCATTGTCATTGTTTTAGTAGGCCTCTGCTGAAATGAAGCTGTGGATAAAAAGAAAATGTTTTCTAAACTTCCTATATTACTTTGCCAGGGCTGCTGTAACAAAGTACCACAAATTGAGAGGCTTAAGCCTCGGAATTTTATTGTCTCACAGTTCTGGAAGCTAGAATTCTGAGATCAAGTTGTCAGCAGGATTGCTTCCTTTTGAGGGCTGTAAGAAAAACTCTTTCCCCTGCCCCTCTTCTAGCTTCTAGTAGTTTACTAGCAGTCGTCGGCTTTTCTTTACTTGTAGATGCACCAGCCTCATCATCTTCCCATGATATTCTTCCTATGTGCATACCTCTGTGCCCAAATTTCCCCTTTTTATGAGGATACCAGTCATATTGGATTAGGGGACGGCCATATTCCAGTACAATCGTACCTTAACTAATTACATCTGCAACATCCATATTTCCAAATAAAGTCATTCTGAACTACTGGGGGTTAGGATTGCAACATATGAATTGGCAGGGGACACATATACCAACCTACACCACTTCCCAGATTCAAAATGCTCTTGTAGACAAGTCATTTTGAAAATCCACTGGTCCAGGGCACCTGGGTGGCTCAGTTAGTTAAGCGACTGCCTTTGGCTCAGGTCATGATCCTGAAGTCCCAGGATCAAGTCCCACATTGGACTCCCTGCTCAGTGGGGAGTCTGCTTCTCCCTCTGACCCTCCCCCCTCTCAGGTGCTCTCTCTCTCTCTCTCTAATTCTCTCTCTCTCAAATAAATAAATAAGATCTTTAAAAAAAAAAAGAAAAGAAAATCCTTTGGTCCAAACTCCTATTCACATAGAACAAATATATCATGTAGAATGCTCACTGGACTCCTTGAGAAAAATACTGGTTCACTCTAAATCATACCTATGACCCAACACCTAAGGTTTGCTCAGATTTCCCATAAGATAGGAAGCAAAGCAGCAATACGACCCTTTTCCTTTTCACCTTGTGCACTTCCTCTAAAAATTCTCAGAGAATTTGGGCACCTGGGTGGCTCAGTCAGTTAAACGTCTGACTCTCGATTTCAGCTCAGGTCATGATCTCAGGGTTGTGAGATCAAGCCCTGCGTCAGGCTCTGCACTAGGTGTGGAGCCTGCTTAAGATTGTCTCTCTCCCTCTCCCTCTGCCCCTCCCTGTTCCTTCTCAAACAACAACAACAAAAAAAAACAAAACAAAACTCAGAGAATTTGCAGTCAACCAAAGGAAGTAATGCTTGGATAACGTTTTCCAAATTACAGATCTCATGCATTATCTCATGGGACTCTCACAAAGAACAACCTAGCAGACAGGGCATTACGTCAAGTATTTTTATAAAGGGACCATGACTTGAAAGTTAAGCTTACAGGCTCTGAAGCCAGAACACATGGACATGGATCCCTTATCTCCTTCTTCCCAGTTGTTTGAACTTGGACAAGTTGGTATCCCTCCGTCAGGTACAAAAATGGGGCAAATAAGAGTACTCACATCATCAACTTGTAAGGATTAATAATTTAATCCATATAAATTGTTTAGAATGGTGTCTGGTATATGAAAGGTGTTCAGGAAAATGTGAGTTATTATTTTACAAATGATGACATTAAGGCTCAGGGATACAAAATGACTTCTTCAAGAAAAGAAGACAGTGATGAGACCCAACCTCAACTCCAGAACTTCTGTGGGCCTTCCATGCCACCAGACAGCATTCCAGCAACACTTCCTCTTTAAAGTGCATAAACCTCACACTTTGACGTAATGGAGACATTGGGAACTCTGATATAGGAGTAGAGAAACACCGAACACTGTTGTATGCTCAAGAAATCCCAAATGCTTGGGGCACTTGGGTGGCTCAATCGGTTAAGCATCTGACTCTTGATTTTGGCTCAGGTCATGATCTCAGGGTCCTGAGGATCCAGCCTCACACTGGGCTCCATGCCCAGCAGGGAGTCTGCTTGAGATTCTCTCTCTCCCTCTTCCTTTGCCCCTCCCCACTCCTTGTGCACATGTGCTCTTTTTCTCTCTCTCCCCCTCCCTCCCTCAAAAACAAATAAATAAATCTTAAAAAAAAAAAAAGAAAGAAAGAAAGAAAGAAAGAAAGAAAGAAAGAAAGAAAGAAAGAAAGAAAGAAAGAAAGAAAAGAAATCCCAACTGCTGGCCTGCCTGCTCAGAACCTAAATTTAGGGAAGGAAAAGTCCCTGCAGAACCCCATCAGTTAGCCACTTGTGCAGACAGTTCTGAAATAGCTGGTTTGGCTAGACCAAGAAAAGCTAAGGAACTGCTGCCCTAAACCTAAACAAAGCCCATGTTTTGCCACATCCCACACACATCTCTTATTGCAGCCAAGAGAACTACTTGTATTATTATTATTATTTCTTAAATTTGCTGTGCTTTTCATGTCTCTGGGAAATATTCCATATCCTATGTCCAATTTCATATTACTGTTCTGTTTATCTTTAAGAATCAGTTGTATTTTATATTTTCAACTCTTCTGAGAAAACTTCCCTCATTGTCTGGCATGATATAGATGGACCCTCCCCCTGTCTTCTTTTAGGACAGAATCATACTCCATCATAGCACTTGTGAGTTACATTATAATCCCTGATTTCCTGGTCTCTATTCCCCACCACACTAAGGATACCATATTTGTTTTGGTATCTGCAGTATCTTACACAGAACATGGTATATAAAATTTACTAACTGGAAGATTGACTAGAAGAATTAATTAATTCATTAATTAATATATGAATAAAAGAGACAAGAAGAGCTCAGAGTCCTAGCATCCAACCATTAGGCACATTATAATTTAACTTAACTTCTGACCAGAGACAGGGAAGATGGAATAAGTGATGAGGAGAAAAGGTGTGACTTTGTGTGTGATATTAATCAGTAAATGAAACTCCAAGTTGTTCTTCCTGGATCCATAGAATTAAAAAAAGAGAGAAAATTCCACCACCATCTATCTAGCCTGATTTGCATGTGTTCAAATCTTCAAAGTATTTCCTTTGATTCCTTTAATCAAAGCTATTTTAGAAAGCTCTTCATTACTTCCTAATTGTCCAAATTCATTTTCTTCATTTTTCCTTATTAGAGGCAGATTTTTCAAATGAGTTAAGTAGATCAGTAATTTTAGAATCATTATTAACTTCAAGCATTTCTCTCAGTTATTAGCATGTCCCTTCTCTCTCCAGGACTAGATTATTTTCTCCATTTTTAATAGTCCGTCTGGTTCATTTTCTAGACTTTTTTTTCCCCATACATCTCTACTAAAGTCAACATTACCCTATCTTAAGACCAATCCATGCTTACAATAACCCTGATCCTAGAAACTTTAATTTATCATATCTCTGGTTTGGGATGAAGATACAAGTGATTCCCTATTCTGTTAACATGTCAAAAAATAAGTAAATAATTAGCATTTATCTAGATTTTAATGCATCCCAACCAAATAAGTTGGTAAAGTCATTACCATGGCCCACAAAACATTTTACAAATAATTTAAATGAATATTTTGATCCTTAAATATATTAAAATAAAAAATACACATATTCGTTGACCCTAACAATCCCATTTCTGGAAATCTGTATCACAGAAATAAAAGCACCAATTATTGTGCCAAAACTTGGAAACAAAATGAATGGCCATCAACAAACAGGTGGTTGAAAATGTATGGTACCTCTATACCATGAAATGTTATTTAGTTGTTTGTATATGAGTATATGAGTGCAGAGAAAGATACAAAAGAAGATTCAACAGGTTGTTACTGGGGAGGAGAGAAGAAGCTGGAAGGGAAGAGGGAGAAGAAAGGAGAAGGTAAAAAAAAAAAAAGAGGGACATTCATGGCAAACAGTATATAGGATATAATCTTCTTTATGTAAAATTGCATATATGTGTATGAATATTAATAAATAAACATAAAAGAATAACTTGAGGGCAATAAGACTGCATTTTTACTTTATTGTACATATGGTAATGTTTTATAATTTGATATTTTTCAAAATTTGAATTAATTTTTTATCATTTGAATTGTTTATATAATTTGAAAACATTAAAGTTCTTTTCACTGTGATATATATACTATATATAGAGAGAAAGACTAGTGTCAAGCAGACGAAGGATTATGTATTCAACCAACAGAATGCAAATCCAGCTGAATAAGAGATAGGTTATAGTCAGTACCACCAGACTATATTCAACCTGTTTGATAGGGTATATATCCTATCAACTATATTCCTTTAAAAAAAATTCTTTGCTGATTTTCATGTTTAATCCACTTCAAGACTCAGTTAATGTCATTCCTTCTTAATTGGGGTCTCCATTTGTTTACCCAAATATTTGATTTCTTAGGAAGTTTTCAAAATTCCTCCATGAAACCCTTTTACATTTACATACTTTGTGATACCTCATTTTGCTGGATAATTGTGATACCATGTAGGAGATATCTGAACTCTTACTTCAGGTGGTATGTCCCTCAGAATTCATCATTTTTCTTTTTAAATTCAACATAGCAGTTCTACAGTGAGAGAAGAAACATGTCAAAATCTAAAGATAAACACAATTGGACAATAATGCCAAAAAATGAAATGCAGACTTTGCAAAGGTATTTTGTATGGTTGGTCTCTCATGACTTCCAGAACTTTTTGGTATATCAACAAACATGTGGGAAAAAAATACACTGATTCTGCCTACATTTAAGATAATCTAGTATTCTCATCAACCCAAAATTGAAAAATAAAAAAATCTAACTTGAATTTCAGAAAGCATTTTAATTACTTTGGTATATAAAAGTTAAGAGATTAAAATATCAAAATATCCAAGTACTGATGTAGAAAACAAACAATAAATTAACCCAGGTGTAATTTCTAAGTCATTATCATTACCATATGTCTCTTTAATTACCTTTCTCCTCAGGGACTTGATGTTTTATAAGATTTGTTCTGCCAAAACGAATTAATAAAGTAATAATGAATTATTTTCTTTAATTCTTAATGAATCGATGACATGGGCAATTAGCTCATCACAGCTATTGATCAAGATGAGGAAACCAGCATTACAGATGTTATTGAAACAATTTATTTAAAGGAAAATAACTTATCATGTATCAATGTATAATTTCTGTTAGCTTCTGAAAACTGATGAGAACAGTTGAAGATATACACTAAAGCTCGAAGAGTACACTAACCCTTGTTTCAGAATCAATGTTCCATAGTGAAAGAATAAATTGGGGTTGAAAATCAGCTTCATGTTAATTCACAAATTTGTTGAAAAAAGAAGAAAAGAAAAAGAAAAGCAAACAGCCCAGAAAAGAGTATCAGGATTCATTTGCAAGAATAGCTTCAAGGTGACCCATGGAAAACGTGAGCCCTAACCTATGCCAAGAGAAGAGACAAATGGGTACCAGTGATGAGCTCTCAGCCACCTTCCAATTTCATTCACGAAGATTCAAGTGACGGATAAGGGAAGGCAAACTAACCAGCAAGAGATAATGACTACAATATTTTTGTTAGATTTTTACACCTATTTCTTTAACTTCTATAAGATAGATTTTATTTTGTTTTTTTCTTCCCTGAAAAGATAAATGCAGATGCAGTCACATTCTCTGAAGACTAGAATCAGATGATCAAGTCAAAACAAATCCTTTTGAAAGCACCCGATCTCATGGCAGATGCAGTAAAAGATAAATCATTGGCCATTTTGAAAATTTCCTGTACAAGAAATATTTCAAATGCACATGTCCAAAATTGACAGCTGATAGAGCTCTAACCTTGAAAATTAGGTTACCAAGTTTTGATACTTTGAGAATCAAGCAAGTTGGGTTTTTTGTATTGTTTTGTTTTTAATAAAGGGCACAAAAGTAGTAAACATCGCATCACATTGAATTTGTGCTAATCCCCACTTTGTTCATCCACAAACCGAAGACACCTCACAGAAAAATACTGTACAGGCACTTTCAAACCATTGCTCTGTTAAAGATTTAGCACCTGAGGTCAGAATGAGGTTTTCTTATTAAGCTGCCATTTCCTTTACAAAACAGACTATTTTGTACTTACTGCCACCCTTTGAACTCTTATAGTGAATAATTAAAACTAAACTGCAAAGCATATTTTGTGATGCTGAGTACACTGTAGGTTGTAGGTTTTTGCTTCGTGGCTCATTTTAAATGCTCACCCATCCCTGGAGGGATAACCCTGCCATTAGTCTGAATCGACAAAATTGGCTGCCTCCTAAAAGCAAAGCAGACAGCTCCAAATCATAATAAAATAGTCTTGTTGGCGACTCACCATATTGACAGTGGGGGCCTTGGAAACCCTCTGAACACTGGCACCGCTGGGCCTCATTGTCTGAGCACCTCCTTCCACTGAAACATGTCCCCACTGCAGAAACAGCTAAAACGAGTGTAGACAAGGAGTATGAGAGAACGAATGGAGTTGAAAGAGAAAAAGAAAATCCTCATTAGTAAGTCGCTAAAGTAAATACAACCTAGAAATTCCCACCAGCCCCTCCAAGGCAAGATCACACAATGTTTTCATCATAAGTTAAAGCCTTGCTGTTTAAAGCCATGTAGAACTCTGTACGTAGTATCATCCACATCTCCTAGAAGCTCATACAAATGCAGAATCTCAGACGCTACCCCAGACCTATTGAATCAGAACCCACATTTTAACTGGATACTAGGTGATTTGTATTCACTTTCAAGTTTGAGTAGCACTAGTCTAAAGAAATGCCATGGATAAGATGATCATGTGGCCAAAACAATCTAAAAGCCAAGTGAGAAACACTAATACTCACCAGAGGCAAAGGACTGTGACAGGTGTCATCTATAATATAAAGCAGTCATCTCAGTCGTTAATTTCCAGGGGTTTCTAGCATAGTTGAGATGACATTGTGGGCAGATGGTTTCACTGAGCTTAACTCAGCCAGCTGCAGTGGCCTCACAGAGCATGCAAATACACCTGACCCTTGGTGCACCACTCAACACTGAGCCTGCTTAACATGGGAAGCCTGCGGCAACTTCACTAAGATATTTCAAGAGCAGAAAGCACAGTGGGGGAGGAAGCAGGATGCCTACAAACTCCCTAGGGTACAGGATAGCAGGAGAGATGGATGGTGGTGCTGTTGTGCTGCATTGATTGCAACACACTGAAGCATTTTAAGTGACTTCGCAATAACCATAAACACATAGGGAAGGGAGTAGCTACACAGAGCCATTTCTCCTGGCAGGAATGAACTATATAATGCCACTATGCGGCTGCTTGAGTGCTGTCAAACATACTCCAAAGGTTCTGGAATGCCCTCACCAGCGGTTTGCAAAGGACTGCATACCTCATCTTAAAAAGTAAACTGCCTCCAGAGTTCTGCAATTAATCATGACAAGCACAAGTTGAGAAATCCCATTTAGATTTAGTACAGTGATTTCCCTCCAGACTTTTGAAATCAACTGTGGATTACAAATTTGATGATATGGAGAGGGGCAAACAGAAAAGGGAGATAAAAGTCAAGGTGTAACCTGTCTGGCTTTAAATAAACTGTCTTTTCAATAAAGAGACATAATATAAAGCAACAGTTCTATGGGTTCTGAGCGCTGACCTATCATTAGGAACGCTTAACAGAAAAGCTTTTTGTGCATTTTTTGCACATGTCAAGTGTGAATTTTCAGTCCAAAGGGTTGTTCTGAATCTGTGGTGATTCTAAAGATGCCTAAAACTTGACAGACATGGTATGATTGGAACCCCAAACAGGGAAACCATTACTTCTCATGACGGAGTGTTGGACAGGAGGAATGAAAACTTACAGCGTGGGCAGCCAGGTTCATGGTCCCACCGGCTCCGACCAGGGCAGCGCTTATAGATGGGCTGCACGCTGTATGCTTGTCTGTAGACGGTGTAGTTCCGGATCTTGTGAAATACAAGAATCTAGCTCAGTAATGCTTCCTCTTAAGGCAAAGCTGCTATCTTGAGACTATTAAAACATTGCCCCACCAACCCAAACCCAGCCCTTTATACACACACACAAATACATCATTTGTTTATGCTATATGTGTGTGTACGCAACAAGATTATGTAACCAAGATTCAAAGTAGGTATAGGGTTAACGAAAATCAAAAAAGATCCCATGCCCTGTGGTATAAACTATCCGAAGGTCACTCAAGCTGTCAAGAATGAAATCCAAAATGATGAAGAGAAGGAAATCCTGAAGATAATAAGGTACATACTTTTCAACTGAACATGGAAGTCCCCTCAGATATTGGTCCCAGTATAGTAGGCTTTCTTAGTAGTGGTAACATCACCCATAAAGGGATGACAGTTGGTTCTTGGGTGGGAGGGGTGAAAAAAAATCTTAGCTAATACAATGCTTTTTGGTCCTATAAAGGAGCACAGTATACAAATAAAAGTATATCTGTGGTATTAAAACTCACGGGGGAAGGGGACAATCACTAAAATAAAAAAATAAAAAGAGAGTTTACGAAAGCTCCTTAAGACGGCAATAATGAACACAAAGTTAAAAAGATTACACTCTCCAGTACTGTGACCTCTCAATAAACCAAAATACCAGATATCTCTAAACAGGCTAATTTTCTTCCCATCAAATCTATGTGATATATATTCTTTATCCCCAAAGTATTAACCTGTTTTCTTCCCTTCACATACCTCTCCTCATATCCCAGCCCAAGTGATCATTATTCAAGGCCAACTCCAAGTTCCACTCCCGCCAATCTTCCTTTCCCCAACATGACAATGTCTTTCTCCTCTCCCAAAAATGGAACTTACCAGACATGCCATTTTTTGACACAACTATTCACCATCTTGAAGTGTAACCTCATTTTTTTATATGTGTATGTCTGCAGTAGGGATATAAATACAGGTTTGTATACATATATATAAACAAGAGGGATATTAGTTTGGCAAAAATGCCAAACCTCTCTGAATACTGCCTCACCTCCAAACCCAGTGTCATAAATATTTATTGAACAACAACAACAACAACAACAACAAAAACATAGAAAACTACTAAGCTCTTGAGAATAAAAATATAAAACATGTTTTACTTATTCGTGTTTGTTTTCCCAAGCCTAAATGTCTATGTGGTGGCAGACTTTCTTTGGTTCAATCTAATATCAGCAATGATTAAACCCCATGGGGGAGAACAGAAAATCTAAATGAAAAGCCATTTTCAAAAACAAGTACTCTAAGGAACAAACATATTGAGTACCTACTGTGTACCAAGCATGGTGCCACATATATTAAATATGTTTTCAGTTAATCCTCATAGTTCCATGCATGGTATTATTTTTGTAATTTTACAGACTAAGGCACAAAGAAATGTAAGAACTTTGCCTAGGGCCAAACAGCTAGTAAGAACCAGGGGAAGTTTTCTGATTTAAACTTAAAAGTTTCTGAGTGCAGACCAAAAAAAAAAAAGACTATCTGAAGGTTAAACACACACACACTATATATATGTACATATTCACAATTATAGTCTTATTTTATTTAGTCCTATATTACCAGTGTTCTGCTATTTCTATACAGTGACAAATCCGGGTATTTATAAATGTCCCCAACTTTCCTTGACAATAGTAATAATAATGATAGTGATAGAGATGACGTGATAAATTCATTAACCTTAAACCATATTTTTTAACTTTAAATATCTTCAATTCAGACCCAGTTGATTCATTTACATAAAACTTAATCCATGAGCAACTATTTGCACTAAGAGGCACTCAGATGTTTTGTAAAACTATTATAACACTTTGATTTAAAAAAGTCCATATGAAGGCTTGACTCAGAAAGCACTGTACTGGCTTTTTCTCTCTTCTTCCAGCCTGCTGAGCTAATCCTAATTCAAAAGCCATAATAAAGTTAAAGAAGCTCTAGGTTTCAAAGTGTTACAAGAGAACCAAGGGCAGGTCAGAGAGTGGTTCACAACCTAGGATGCCCTGGATCCAAGTCGTGCTAAATTTAGCAAACCAACACAATATTCCTTGTTTCTCAGTCCTCTGATCTTTAGCTTTCAACAGTCTATCATGTCATGAGGTAAAATTAGTGGCATCTAACCCAAAATAACTCACACATAAATGAGGCCTAAAGTAAAGTAATGATATATCTTGTCTCTGAAGGAAAGTATATAATAACTCTGAAAGTTCCTGGTGGGTATATTTTATGCTCATTTACTTCATTATATAATTATTTTCTAAAACTTACTGGATGAAAACTTTAGATGCAGTTGAACCTTTAGGTTTTGATTTTTAGTAATCAAAAGGAAAGTGGAAGCACCCTTACCTTCTTTCATCACCCACATATCCTCTGAGGCCGGCACAGCCCTGCCTCCAGATCTGACAATGTGCGTGAATACCTGCACACACAGGTGTGGGAGTTTCACCACATTCAACTGCTGTTCTTCACAAACATTTGGCCTTGGGAAAAAAAAAAAAGAGTAGTAATGTGATAAAAGTAGCTTGTTTCTTTGTGTTTTATACATGAATCATTTATTCTTCCATTTTCCACAAAAGCTGGTGGTGACTTACATAAATACATAAAGTAAGAGAGAAAAATACAGTCAATATAAAAAAAAAATTAGGCCCAGGAAAAAGAATAATCAGAATAAATTTTAAAAACAAGGAGACATTTAGAAGATAAATATAAATGTCATAAGCTACCTTATGCTTAGAAAAACTGAGCTGTGAATTAAGTTCTGAGCTCCTTGGAAGCTAAAATTAAAAAAAGAAACAATTGCATGATTCTTATTTTTTCTTTTTTTTTTTTAAGATTTTATTTATACACTTGAGAGAGGAAAGAGAGAGCACAAACAGGGGGAGCAACAGAGGGAGAGGGAGAAGTAGACTCCTTGATGAGCAGGGAGTCCGATGCTTGATCCCGGGACTCCAGGATCATGACCTGAGCCAAAGGCAGAAGCTTAACTGACTGAGCCACCCAGGCGCCCCCAATTGTACGATTCTTAACATCCATGAAGAAAAGGCAATCCAATTTATCAAAAGAAGTTAAATGTTTCCAGGAAATTATTTCTGAACTATATTTTCCATCAGCATGTGTAATTCAGTTTCACACATAATGCTTGTTTAAGCACAAATGTTTTTCAACTGGCACTATTATATTAATATTTCCTCACAGAAAGTTTATATAAATTTACAGGATTTTAAACACATTAATTTTTAAATGTGTGGAGCTAGATAACACTGACAGCATGGAATGTCAGAGTTAAAAAAAAATTTTTTTTAAGATTTTATTTACTTATTTGAGAGAGAGGAAAGAGAACACACACATGTGGGAGTGCACAGAGGGAGGGAAGGGGAAAGGAACAGAATCTTAAGCAGACTCCGCAGAGCATGGAGCCCAACTCGGAGCTCAATCTCACAATCCTGAGATCATGACCTGAGCCAAAACCAAGAATGAGTCGCTTAACCAACTGAGCACCCAGGCACCCCTAAGATCTTTTTTAATTTGAGGAATGCTTTACTTAGTGATGAATGATTTACTACTCCATATCAACTGTTTTATATATGAAAACAATACCAACTATAAAAGCAAGTTGTCCCAACCACACTAAGACTTTTCATGCATTCAAAGTCATCTGAATTCCATGTGCTGACCTCACTGGGGTCAGGCTTTGATGTTCTTGCCTTCAGAAAACTCACCATCTAGCTAAGTCTCCATGCTCATAATCTGCTGAAAATCAAAATGATTTCTGATTCAGGAGTTCTAGTCAGCCCCTAGCTAATGCTGGGAACTTGTCCAGCAGCACAATAATGATACTGATAAGCACATCTAACAGTTCTGCCCACACTGGAATCAGTTATCCCACCCTGTACAGCTGCGGTCTCTTTCTGGTATCACTTCTTTCTGTGGTTCTAACCAAATCTCACCATCTGACTTCACTTATAGCCCAATTCTCACTTCCAGAGATATTTCTAAAAGGGGACTGTTTGAACTATTAACTTCACCTACATTGAACAAAATTCATGAGCTTGCATAGTTCATTTTAATGCTTTAAGTAAATACTGTACTAAAGCAATAAATATAAAAACTGCACATAAGTCGGGTATCCATAATGTCATCAAGAATTGGGTAGTGGCCTAAAGAAAACCTTACTTTTCAAAAATTCCATATCAGATATTCTGCCTATACCTACATCTTTATGTGGGCTTTCATGACTCCCAACCAGCTCTAGTTAGAATGAGCTCACCATGCCTTTGTTTTTTCCTAGTTTGAAATCTTATACCTTATCCAGCCTTGAATTCCATTCCACAACCTACCCTTCATCTATTATCCATCTATCCACCCACTCACCCACCCATCCATCCATCCATCCATCCATCCATCCAACAAATACTACGTGTGCAAGAAGCATTGCCCCACACAAGGATTTGAGTATCAGTAGTTATTTGGGAGATGCAGAAAACACTGGTAAGGAAGTAGTGAAGTGAGACAGGGAAAAAGAGTTAGCCAATAAAAAAAAAAAATGCATTATGGAGCCAGCCAATGCTTCAGATAACCAGAGCCCCAAATGGGTGACAGAGCTTGGGCATTTATATACTAATTCCTCTCAGTGATTATTTAAAGGCTATTTCCTCTACCATTTTAGGTGGAAGCTCAGGTAGGCAAAATCAGCTTCCAGAAGCCAAAGTAAGTCTTCAGGCAAAGAAATGCAAATGCTGGCATTGGGAGACCTGCCAAGTGTGCGGTAGTAAAGGAGAGGGGACATGGGTGCTGCACTGATGGTTTCAGCTGCAGGTGGTACAGAAAGAAAGTCCATATTCACTTTGCGTTGATACGATTGAAATAGAGAAGAGAGAGAAAGTAAAAGCACCTGAATAAATACAAAATGTGAAGTGCTAAGCTGGAAGCGATCGGGGAGCTGAAATACAGATGGGGAAGCTTACTAACATTTATTAATTAGGAAAAGCCTCATTGAGGAGATGACATTGTGACCTGAAAGGATGAGGAGAAGCCAGTCATCGAAGAGCCCCCAGGTGCTGTTCAGTCAGAAGAAACAGAACGAGCAGAGGCTCTAAAGGTGAAAAGGTTTGGCCTCCAGAGGATCTGAAAGAAGGCCAAATTGGCTCAAATGAGGAGAGGCTTGGTAGGGTAGACAGGGCCTTTCAGGCTGAAGAGTTTTTATTTTTTCCTCAGGACCTTGGAAGCCACAAAGCGGTTTTAGAATTCTGATTTCTAGCCTCCTTTCTCACAGCCAGGATCTGGGGTACCAACTGTAGCTCCCCTCCTTGACAGTGACTTAGGCTATATCTGCTCCTGGGCAATGTAAGTGACAGCCCAGCCCAATCCAGCCCAGCCCCAAATCCCAGGAATCTGCCACACTCCCCTCAGGGTCTTCCTGATTCCTACAAAGAAATAAGTCCTCCAGAGAAATCTGTACTTTCAGAGAAACCCAAAGCCAGCAGCACCAGTGAACATGGAAAGGCACAGAAAACATTTTATGCATCACAAGGAAATTGCATTTGACTAAACAAAGTTTCCAGGAAACTATCTGCAATCCAGATTGTCACCAAGAAATTTTTCTGATAACATCATAAGAAATGTTAATGTGACTTCAGAACTTCACATTATATTACTGAACCATAGTTAACAAGCAGAATAGTTTTGGTTAAGATGAGTTTTTATTTCAGGTTAACTCATGCTGGGGACTGTTTTAGTAAAACAGTATCATTCTTGACTCCCAAGTACATGTAGCTAAGTACAGTCAGCCACTTGGTTATCCTGCAGGTGTCCCCAGTTTAAAAAAAAAAATTAATCTTTCTTATCTATGAAAGCTATAAATGCTACTGGTAAAAAAGCCTCAATAATGGATAAATATAGAAGGTCAAAAGTGCCCCCAAGATGCTCCCGGATACAACCACTGCTAACAATCTGATGTATTCATACACAATACTTTTTAGGAGTGCATAAACATTTTTGCATAAATGGGATTACATTTACTTACTATTGTTTAAATTGTGCAGCAAGTATTTTTTTAAGTTAGCAAATAACATGGTATGATTTTTTTTTCATTTTGAAAAATATAGAATTACTTTAACCCTTTTGTTTTTTTCCAGTATATGGACTTATCAGAATAATATATCAGAATTAATTTAACCAACATCATGTTGATTGACATTTAACTGTTTGTAATAGTTTGTAACTATAAATAACTTGGATGTCAGCCCCCTATGTAAAGAACTGAATTACAGATTTTTTTCTTCTTAGATTTTTTTATGAAATATTAGTTTCCTCTGTGTCCCCTTAGCTCTTTTTTTAGCCTTTCTCCTATATGTGTTACACTCTCTCAAGCATCAGGTTATCAGACTATTTTGAAGCATGAGGCACCAGAAGTTGATTGGAAGCTATGAATGATAGGAAGGACTTATAATTGCTGGGCTCACCGGCAGGTGATTAGGGGTGATTTTTTTTTTTTTTTTTTGAGAAGCTCTTAGATGTCAATGTATAAAAATCTGATTTCTAGAGCCATTTTTTTTTTTTCCAGAAAAGTATCCTAATCTCCTGCCTGGGAAAGCAGACAATTGTGGGCTGAGTGGGAGTTGAGCAGGACTATCTGTGCAGCCCTGCAATTTGGAGGAGGGGGCCTGGGGATTTCACCAACTTTACGTACAGTCTTTCATATAACTCTCTGCATCCTGCCCCACACATCTCCCCTGTGCATTCCTTGCCTTCACTCTAAATGCTAAATGTTGAACCTCTCCAGGGTTGCATGTGAAGGGACCAACAACCAGCCAGAATGGTATAAAGATTACATCAAACTGAAAATATCTGAGCTACAGAGACAGAATGAAACCTTATCTGAACTTTCACTGTGCAACTCAAGCAGAGATTTAAAAGAGTCATCTGCTACCTCCATCCCATCCCACAAACACCACTCCAGGGAAGTCTCCAATCAGGGAGACTGAGCTTGGGCTCTGGGACATTTCAAAGCAAATTTATGTAAACAAACCACATCAGAACCTTCCATCCTTTGAAGCCCTAACCCCTTGTCCTTTATTAAGTTGGTATAAAAATCCTTATCCCTAGCTGTTCAGAGAGCTACTCCCTACAGAATACTCCTACATGTATGAGTAATAAATTTTTCTCCTATTAACCTTTCTGTTGTCAGTTAATTTGCAGGCCCTCAAACACTTGACCTAAGTTGGTAGAGGAAAAGATTTTCCTCCCAGTAGTTTCTGCAGCAAGGATGGGATGGCTCTAGGGATCTCTGACCAAGCTGGACAAAAATAAGCTTTCTTACCAGTCAGATCCCAGGTCTCTGTTTGGGGTCCAGTTGGGCAAAGGTGGTAAGAGCCTCTCATCTTTTCAAAAAGGAATTTTCCAAAATTTAGTTTTATAGGAGAAAACATTTTGGTTAAAACTAATCTAGTTCTCTGGGTATTGGGACTCTTGGTTTGGATCTCTCAGGATAGCCATTGTGTTCTGTTTGTCACTGTCTTTTGTGCTACTGTTTTGTGTTGTGCCATCTAAAAATGTTGCTTGTCATAAGAACGAGAATCATAGGATAGAACACAGGTGTAGGTCCCATAAGCCTGTTATTCAAGCCAGCCTCACACAGACTGGTGACTTTGCAGTTCTCACCAGACTAATGTCTGCTTGGGACAAATTTAGTTGGTCACCAATAAAACCAGATGTGTTTCTCCTTCAGTCTCACTTTTGTGTCCTGAGAGCTTGGCTGGGAACCAGAGAGAGCACACTCTCTGATTTTCTGCCTGCCAGTGGGTACAAAGTGTCAGGTCTGTGCTCAGAGGTGGCCAGCCATTAGGTTGGGGCCTGAGATAGGATGTGCACAAGCAAAATTCTCGGCCAACCATTGCCATGTCTTGGGAAGGCCATCTAGGTCTAAATACTAAAGGGTCTCAGACCGTAAGGACCCTTGTCATCTCTTTCCCCATTGCCCTTATAGTGCTGAGACTTCCCATCTCAGTATTGCCTTGCTGGTATCACAGCTGAGCAGTTCTGTGACTAGAGGTGCCTTGATTGTGGGAGAGTTGGAACTAACCATTCTGTCTGCCAATGGCAACTTCCACCAATGGAAACTTGGTTTCCTTCTTTTCAGCTATAGTTGGGAGTGATTTTGAATTATGGGAGTTGCATCTTATGCACCCTCTTCAGAGATGCCTGCTGCACTCATGACTAAGCCATAAAACCACTTATTAATGTGAGTCACATTTGGAATGGGGATACCTAGGCAGATCCTAAACACCAATGGCTAGATGAGGGATTCTTTGATTTAGAAAAACTTTTCATATTTAAAAGATTTTTAGAGAGCTTTCATCCTGAACAAATGATACCTATAAGAATACCAAATTGAAATGAACATAAAAAATATCATAGTTAGCCTAAAATACTCCCTTTACAAAATTAAAAAGCAGAAATTATTCAAACTTTAGGCTCCTTACCCCCATCAGAGGTTCTCAAAGAACCCCCAAAAGCAACCATCTGAGGTTGATAAGGAGGAAAAGGAGGCTGATTGGAACAGACTGAATATTTTAGCCATTCAGATAAATCTGGAGACACACAGATGGCTGCGTGATGTCTCTCCAATTCTTCACCCAAATTTTTGTCTACAGCCTCCATAAGATATGTCAGGGCAAAAGAAAATCTTTAAAAAATCTTCTCTGTAAATATTGGTAGAAAGCTTTTGCTCTCATATTGAACATATAACAACTTCTTCCATCTGCCAGAAACACAATTAGGATAAAAATACAAAGTGGGGCAAAGACATGAACCAACTCTTACATAAACTAGTGAATTTTGCATTTCCGTGTATGCCTAACTCATGACTAAAATTTTAGAGTGAAAGCCCCAAGAGCTCTATTTGCATCTATCTTTATGTTTATGTTTGTTATATTTTTTCCTACCTCTGGAGGTATTACCAAATTAATTTATAAAATCCCTTAAAAGAGCTCTATTCTAATTGGCTTAGAGAAAAATAAGCTCTTACAGAAATTAAATATCCCTAAATCTCCCAGAAGTACAGGAACTAACCCAAATGTTTTTCAGATGTGTGTGATTTGGGTAAATCTCTGGTAAATAAGACTAGTATAATATTATTGTTGGTTTAATAAAAATGTTTATGTCTTCTCATTTATCAGCATTAAGTACAATACAAGCATAAATTTTATTTTACCTGGGTTTGCTAGTCAAATAAGCTAATATTGTATCTACTAAATATTTCAAATTATAAAAATAATCAATTTGATTTTAATCAAATTGAGTCATTATTTTGAAAATTTTATTTCAATAATAATGACATTTTATAATGTCTGCCTAAAGATAGTTACTATCATCTTTTTGCTAAAGATGCTAAGTTAAGTAATAGATATTCATTAAATAGATATATTATTCCTAAATAAGATCAAATGCTGACACATTCATTATTACGCATAAGTTAGAGTATATATATACTTTGGCTTCTTACTTTTAAATGGTACAGAAAGGTTAAAGATATAGTCTATAAATAAACATAATCTTTTTTGCCACATTGAGAACTTGTACTATTAAGAAGCATATATCTTTAAAATTGTGAGATGGTATATTCATAAATTTTGCTAATCTGCTACAAAATGCTGGTACATGACATATAATTCATAATTATCTACTTCTAGTTTTCTCTGTAAAAGAGTCTTACCTTAGTCATCCAGGCTGTCATAACAAGAAACCACAGACTGGGCAGTTCAAGCAACAATTATTTTGTCACAGTTCTTGAGGCTGGAAATCCAACATCAAGGTGCCAGCAAGGCTAGTTTCTGGTGAGAAAGCTCTTCCTGACTTACAGACAGCTGCCTTCTCACAGTCTTCATATAGCCTTTCCTCTGTGTGCACGCACAGAGAGGTCTCTGGTAGCTCTTCCTCTTCTTAGAAGGACTTGGTTCTGTAAGATTAGGGTCTCACCTTAATAACCCCATTTAACCTGAATAACCTCCTTTATGACCCTATCTCCAAATACATTCACATTGAGAGTTAGGGTTTCAATATATGCATTTGAGGGGGCTCCACAACAGTTACTAATGATACTAAAAATTAGTAGATGAAAATACTATAAGTAATAAGGATGAAGAGAAACAACTTTATATTAAAAGTAGACAAGGAATTTAAGATGTGTTATTGCTAAAGGAAAAATAAGAGTAATTTTGTCCTAAAGTAAAATGACTGGTTGTTCCACAATGAAAAAGAAGAAAAGAATAGGATAAAACCTGATTGGATATATGAAGTTGTAAAAGGTTTGCAGAAAAAAAATTTTATGCTTCATGGTCAAAGCTGGCTAAGGTTGGATAGGTTTATTTATAAGGTTGTTGGTTTTGTTGTTTTGTTTTGTTTTTAATGAGCTATAGTATTAATAGTACCTGAATGCAAAACTAGAATCTGGTTTTCTCTTTCTATTATTTCTATTTCTATTATTTTGGGGAGCTATTGGTCTGCTCTTGGTAAGGGATTACCAAAGGTTTTTCTTTACCTTTTAAGTAATCTGCCTAAAAAACAAAGATTCTGTGTCTACCAGAATAAGTTCCTGTGTTGCCTAAATCATGTTCTTGACTATTTAAGAGAACTGAGTCTTCTCACAATTGAAAAAGCTAAGCTCTTTGCTATAATCATGTCACTTCCTTTAATTACATTTACAATCTTTCATTGTCACATTGTTGAATAGATAACTAAGTATTTTTTCATAGTGACCTGTAATCCTACCTAATCAAGTGTTCAAACCTTTTGACATTTTGACATCTTTGATACATATTTTGCCTTCTCAAAGTCAAATCCTAAATAAAATCTTGATCTTGAACTGACTTTGAAATTTCTCAGAGCGTCCCTGGAAAATCTCAAATGATTTGTTCTTTCACCTTGTAAAAAGAGAGATGTTAAAAATTAATTAGATATGTTGAATTGCATGAAAAGCATTGTCAAAAAAGAAGAGATGCTTAACCTTCCCTAGAGTATACTTTACAGGTAAATACTATTAATACTTCAGAAATTGTATGAAGTATTCAGAAATTGTATGAAGTTCCTAAAAATCTATCAGTACCCTCTGAGCTGTCCATGATATGTCCTGGTACTTTTGACTGATATTAGAAAACAATAGTACATGTCATCAGTCATATCTCCAGTTTTTATTTTCAGAATATTGTATGTCACAGAAAAAAAAAAAACAAACGCCTTCATCAACTGCATTACTTTCATAACGAACTCTCATCAGATCTTTGACTACAGCTTTTTTAAGTCTTCTGTCAGCCACAGAGTCATTGTTTTACTCTGATGCTTTCCTGAAAGCGCTGTGGCAATCAGCTATGGGCCAGAGTGCTTATCTTCGATGAAAAGGAACTTTCTCAAAGACCCATGAAAAAGGACTATGCCAGGTACTTTAGGGTACAGACTTCTAATCGCATTGCTAAAGCAACTTTGAAGTCGTGCCATTGAACTAAGTCAGGATTTCCAAAACTCTAGTGAAGAAGCTGATAGATTCATGAAACTGCTAATCCAAGATCAAGCAGAACAAGAATTAATTACATGAGACTGAATGAACTGATAAAGGATGATTATGGCTTTTGTTTGGAATATTGTTGCTGGATTTAAAAGAACCCCTTTCTCTTTTCTCTTAAGCTATCTACAATTTACAAAAATTTTTGTAAACTATACTTTTATAAGCAGAAATGAAACATTTAAACATTTATCTTTTTCTCCCTGCCTGATCCCTCCAGAATTTAAAAACTCTCATTAGGTATTCTTATTTTTGTGGCAATATAGTTATTTGTATAAATTTGATAAGAATCTGTCCTCCTTGCTACAGGACATAATTGGAAACATTGGTTACATAACCAAGGCTTTGACCAGAATGTCATATTTTTTAAATGATGCATAAGTCACATATGATCAGACAATTTAAAGGAACTAAGGTTGACTTTATGGAGCCAATGCTTACAAAGCCCTCTTGGGAAAAAATAGCCTGGTATCTGGCTTATAGGGTTCCCAGCCTTATAGGTCAATAAGGAAGGTCACTTCTTGGCCCAGGAATCAGGATATTTGGGGGACCTTGAGAACAGAGGAATTCATTTAAATCTATACTGCAGGTAAAATCTAATGACAGGTTTTTGGCTTGGTTTCCTAGCTGGAGAGGCTTTTAAAGTCCAATCTGAGACTCCTTATAAAAATTCCAGCAAAGTAACTTTTTAAAAGGCCTATGTGGTCAATTACCATTCTTGCAGCACTTAAATAATCAAGCCAAATGTAATGTGAGCAGACTTACTTTATAAACAAGACCAATCTTACTTTACTTTTTATTAAAATGGGAATTATTATGGAAAAAAAAGTTTATGTTTCAATGGGAAACTACATCCCACTTTTGTAGATTATCAGAATCTAGTCCTGATGACAGTCTGAGGTTTTACTGTCTATCTGTAAACTGGACAGGATCCTGCCATCTTACACATTTGGTCAGTCCTTACCAAATTCTCGATTCTTCTAGTTTCCTTCAATATCTGGCTACACCCTCTAAATTAACATTTCCAGTTTTTCTCCCACCCTCCTGACTGGATACCACTGAGAACTAAAATCTGACTAACCCAGACAACTCTAGGTTGTCTTGTAGCTGCCCCTTCCACCAGGATCTAAAGAAGACCTTCAAGGTGAAGCTGAATGACTTGATATGAACTTCACAGAACTCATCACCACAACAGATCAGGGATGGGCAACCTTTGTGCCTGGAGCTGCTGCTGTAGGGACTACTTAGGAAATTCACTGGGACTGATGCTTTCATTCTTTCATGCTCTGCTCCAGGAAATAACCATGACAGTGGCACTGATGTCCATGCCATCACCAGAGACATTCAACCTTCAAACCAGGAAATCTATTGGATTGACACTGATATTCTCACTCTACCACCTAAAAATACTTCAAACCCAATGTTTAAAATCTTCTCGACTGGTTGCACTGTAGACTCATAAACCAAGCTTATAGTCTGCTCCAACCATTAGTGGTTGATTTTCTTTATTTCTCCAACAGTTTAATCTATGTTCTTCTCTCCTTTCATAGATCCCTTACTTCATAACGTCTAGGCTCAGTTCTTCTCTCCAGAGCATTCAACCCAGCTTCTTTCCAAGAAGTTTCACATGGGGGAAATGAAGAATGAAGCACCCAGCAACCTAGGAATGGTGTAAAGATTACTTCAAGGTAGAAACATCTGAGTTAAAGATGCAAAAAAAAAAAATCTTTTATGAACTTTTCCTATATGACATAACAAAGATTGATAAGAGTCATCTGTCACAAACCCCAGCCCCTCTACTCCAGAGACATCTCCAATCAGGGATGCAACGGACCTTGGGCATCAGAATTCCAAAAACAAATGTGTAAAGAAACATCATCAGAATCTTTCATCTTTTCAAGCCTTTTTTTTTAAATGTTTTATTTATTTATTCATGAGAGTCAGAGAGAGAGAGGCAGAGGCAGAGGGAGAAGCAGGCTCCCCACCTAGCAGGGAGCCTGATGCGGGACTTGATCCCAGAACCCTAGGATCATGACCTGAGCCGAAGGCAGACGCTCAACCATCTGAGCCACCCAGGCGCCCCTCATCTTTTCAAGCCTTAAATGCCTCCTCCCTCTTAATAAGCTGGTATATAAACCTACCCCTAACTGTTTGGTGTGCTACTCCCTATAGAGTACTTCTGCATGCACGAACAGTGAACTTTTCTGGTTAATCTGAATTTTGTCAGTTAATTAGCAGGGCCCCAACCACAAATTTAAGTTGGTAGAGGACAAGTTTTTCCTCCCAACACATGAAAGAACTGAATATTGCTGATTTCTAATTAAATTATACAGAAGTCAAAGACTATCATCTGGATAATAGTGATTCCTCAAAATCTATGAATATAACACTATATATCATTTAGTATATGGAAAATTTTGTGCAGTTGTGTTTAAAAGTTTTACGTACTTGTGTACTCAATAATATGTACTCTTTGGTAATGAAACATGGACAAATGCATGTGTACGTACACACACACACATATTCAAGCTTGTGCATTTTGTTGATCAAATCTCTATACTTACTACGTTTTTCTCTGCTAGGTATTGGATCGTAAAAGATGTATACTGAAATCTCCCATTAGTTATCTTGGACATTACTCTTTACGATTTTGACAGTTTAGTTCTTTATTTTGATGCTATATTGTTAAGCATTTACAAGTTGATGATTATTGTATATACTTGGTGTATTATCTCTCCTTTTATCATTATGTAGTGTATCTTCTAATCCGTGCTAATGTGTTTTGTATTCTTTTGTTTTACCTTAAAAATCATTTGTCTGATGTTAACATTTTAGAACTACTTTCATTTGGTTAGCATTTTCTTACTCATAGCTTGTTCTGTTACTTTACATTCTTTTATATCTACAGCTGCATTGTTTAAAAATCTAATTTGTTAGTTCCTGTCTTTTAATAGGTAAAGTAAATATAGTTGCATACATTTTCATTATAAGTATGACTGTACGTATTTTTCCATCTTATTTTGTGGCTTCTATACACCAGCCATTTGCACTTATTCTTTTCTGCTCTTTCTTATGTCAGTTGGATGGAAACGTTTTCTATATTCTCTGTTCTCTGTGTTATATTTGGCCTAGTTCTCAATTATATTTCTAAGATTTTAATGGTTACTTTTACATTAGTAGGTACTTCTTGGAAGTACTTATCATGAGTCCCCTGATGTTTTGGAGTCTTATGTAAATGAGTGTCTGATTCTGGTCCACAGATGTGTGAATCAAGTTAAGAGGCCCTGTTGGAAGAGTTCATAAAGTAGGGCTTACAGAAACCAAGCTGCAGTAAGCCCACCCCGTCTCAGTTCTCCACAAATTCAGGAGAGTTATTGTGGTTTCATGCAAAGAACCATTGAGATGAGAGGAGAGGAAGAAGTCAGGCTTCATGTGGCTACCAGGTCAAGTGATCACACATTCACCCAAAGAAGCAGTTGGGCATGTGGGCCATACAGACTCTCTGTATGATGATCCTTAAAGACAGACTGGGTTGAAGATAAATTCTTCCCCCGAGAACACAGAGCACACCACCTAAAACAGACGGCACCAACTTCAGACAGAACCAAGCCAAATTTAAGTAACATCAGGCACTGCCTCCATCACTGTAAGGATGTTAACCTCCCTCACCCCTTCTCCCTAACCTTCCCAACCCCAGAACGGCTAGAGTTGTGAGGAAATGGGAGAACAAGCTGCCTCAGAGCTAGACCAAGCCTCTAAGCTACCTCCAAATGCTTCCAAACCCAGAGCCCAGCAAGCCCACACTGTACTTCAACTCACCACTGGCTGGCATTTCTATACCTCTCTGGTCCACCTAGGGGTTTGATTTTCAATTTTCATATAATACTGTTTTTTATTAGAGTGTTTAAAAAATATATTACCTAGCTTTGATAGATACTTTGAGCAGAGGGACTTCAAAATATGAACTTATAATACCATATTGACCAGAAGTTGGAATTATTTTTTATAAACTCAAATATGATCTTTTTTCCTCCACTTTCTTCTAAAACATTAGTGCTTCCAACCTAGTTCAGTGGCTGGCACAAAGATGGTTTTCAGTAAGTAGGTCCTAAATGAGTGAATGCATGACTTTGCTTAAAAAGGGCTCCAGTAATCACAATAACACAAATGAGTTAATACATACAAGCATTTAGCATAGTGTCTGAAACATGGTAAATGTTTAGGAAATATTAGCTCTATATTTTTTAAGCTCATAAAGGCTGAGGCTAGGTTTCTCAAAGAAAAATTATTTATAGAATATAACTTCAACAGCACTGCCAATTTGTAATGCAGTGAAACGAATGAAAGTAGATAATGTGTCATTTTTTAAAAATCAGAATTTAATATGACACTTCCTAATGAAAACACTAATTAAAATTAATAAAAGACACCATACTGCCGCTGTTACCATCTGACCTTCTATCCCTCTGGGAATAGATAAGCCTGTGCTCTCCAATGTTAAGACATCATTTGAGAACAAGTACCAACTCTCTTGTTCCTTAAGCTATTAGTATAATGTTCTGGAGTCAACAAACAAAAGTGTGGTGACCTGAAGTGCATGATAAGGTATCGAGAAGTTAGAGGGAAATAAAATGAGGGGTTAAAAATGAATCCACCCTTATGTTCCAAAAGTTTATTACTATCTGCCACTTCCCTCTTTGTTTTAATGTACTAGATCCCACCACAGCTGCAAATTAATTTTCTCTGCTCCCTAAATGAATTACACGTAACTATTTCTAAAAATGACTGCAGACATGAAAGTCATTTTCACTTAATAACTATTAATCTCATATTTCTTGGTGTCACTTTAGTATGAAATGCAAATGAAAATTATGCTAAACATTGCAAATTTATGGCAAACACCAGCCCTTGATTTATATTATTATAGATGGTTTATCACCAGAAGCAATCTAAACAAAACTCCATCAGATAGATGTTATAATTTGTATTTATTTCTCCCAGCACTAAATGGTTCTTCAATTTCAGAGTGATCATTAATTTCTTATAAATGCAAATCTTTATTTCTTATTTTAATCTACAATGATTTCTCTAAGTCTTCAGAAGATTAGCTTTTACATAAAATATTCAAATAGCAATTATAAATGATACTTTGTTTTCCCTGGGCAATCTATTAGCTATTATGCATAAACTATTTAAAAGAAATGGGTGGTCTATATTGATCAGGGATATAATGAGCTAATAATGTGGTCTTCTTTCCTTTTAAATGATCCCCTTACAACTCCAACCAAATCATTAAGAGAAGAAACCTTTCCATGTTTGTGACTATCTTAAAATTGTTTTGCCTACCTCATTAATCCTCTACTTTTATTATATTTTCTTTCAGAATCTCTGGGAAGACCTGAGCCACCACACTGACCTTAATCAAGAGAAAGCTACAACTCTGTATTCTTCACTTATTTTTTACTGCCATCTCATCTCATCTCATCTCATCTCATCTCATCTCATCTCATCTCAAAGCAGAAACACTCATGAATCTTCACCTGACCACACATACTCAAGAACAGAAGAGGCAAACAGCTCTGCCTACTCTGACCATGCTCCAGGGTCAGACTGCATGTGTTCTACTATAGTCCGTCCTCAGCGAAACCTGGTCTCCCATACCTAATGCCCTGTGGTAACCAAAGCTCTACTAAAATCATTCTGATTTGAGGATTTCACTAGTGCAAATTCTCCATGATTCAAAATCTCCCAGCCCTGTTTCCTCTAAAAAGTTAGAAGATAGCACAATAGAATCTTCAAAATTCCAACCTAACCAGTCTTGCATTTTGTCAGATCCATCCAGCTGACATCCTTTTTGGCCTAAGTGCATTCATTTGTCGTCATTGCTCATCTCTTTAGCTTATGATAAGCAGCCCCTTATGAATACATTATTGATTCTACATAGAAAAATACTGGTTGATTTAGATCCTGTATTTTCTTTATCTAAAAAAAAAAAAATCTTAATGCTAGTATATATTCAACATTAAGCCATAGATAGTGACATCAATAGCACAAAAATAATGGAAATCATACTGCTTTAAAGATACTGTGATGAAGAATTCATAAATTCATTCCACAAGATTTCCCTGAGCAACAACGATGTATCAGCAATGTGTCAGAGGCCTGGAATACAGTCAGAATTGAACTGTCCTTGAGGCTAATGGAATTTAATCTTCAGGGGCACCTGGGTGGCTCAGTTGGTTGGGCGACTGCCTTCGGCTCAGGTCATGATCCTGGAGTCCCGGGATTGAGTCCCGCATCGGGCTCCCTGCTCGGCAGGGAGTCTGCTTCTCCCTCTGACCCTTCCCCCTCTCATGCTTTCTCTCTCTCATTCTCTCTCTCAAATAAATAAATAAAATCTTTAAAAAAAAAGAAAAAAAAGAAATTTAATCTTCAGGGCACCTACTAGCGTGGGTCACTTCCGGCCCTAGAAGAAGTTAAATAATATTTTCATATGAGCATATGTTTTTGTAAAATTTGCCAAGATAAGATATATTTGTACTCTTGAAGAGGGCTCCCCAGATTTTATAAATCTCAGCTACCTAAGAATGGGACTTACATCTGATGTCCACGGAGAAGTTGCATAACTATAAGCAAGGTGTTACATGGGGTATTAATTTACTAACTAGAAGACACAAATAGCACCAACGTGCATCTCAATAAATCTAATATAAAGCCTTACTCAAAAGAGGCATGCTAAGTTACAGTCACTTCTGCTTGTCATGTCTGGGTCAGATAAATTTCCTTCCCGTAACTTGGATGCCTTCTGTTAAATCTTTCTTGTACAGGTTAAAGGAGTTCGGCCTTCTTTCATCAAAGATAATTGGCCTTACTATTCAACATCTTTTTGTTTATCAAAATTAAATTAAGGTCAGTATTAGGGTGCTAGAGCAATATGTTACTTAGACTGGGGACATGAAGTGGGAGGAAATAGAGAAGACTAATAATGGTCTTTAATTACTATATGATACCACCTTTCCAAGGTCAGAAAGTTTACAACAAAGATGAGGTAAGTTTCAGGTAAAGGTTTTATAAGAGTTTTTTTTTTTTTTCACTGAAAAACTATTGAGTAAGTTATGAGGAAAGTAGTTGTCTCCCTCCCTGAAAACACTTAAACACAGCACATTTTCTAATCTTCCACAGAATCGTGGCTATTCCAAATGAGAATTCAACCTGCAGCAGGTTTTTGTTTTCAGATTTACATTTTAAAAAGTAATAACAGTTTTACATGGTAAGGGAATCTCCTAGATCAGTGGTTCTAAAAGTGTGGTCTCTGGACCAACAGCAGAATCAACACCTGGGACTTCTTAGAAATGTAAATTCTTGGGCCCCATCTGGATGTACTAAATCAGAAATTGTGGAGATGGAGCCCAGCAATCTGTGTTTTAACCTATCCCCAGGTAATTCTTATACATGCTACAGCTTGAGAGTCATAACCCTAGAGATCTACTGAAGATGAACCCAGTCAATAGCACACACAGCCTCTGCCTATGGTCATAAGAGAACTAGCTAACTTCTATAAATTTAAAATTTTTATTTTACTCTAAAAAAGATCAAAAGTCAGATCTGGTTTTGTCTAAGAGGCAGATTCACAATGTTGTACAATTTGCAATCATGAAATAAACATCTTATTGACACATGAGCAGAAACAGTCTGCAGTTGTAGCTCAAAGTCCCCAGTGATTCTCCAACTGTGACAAGGTTTTGACCATCTCAGGAGCCTGTGAAATACCAAAGGTGTAGAACCATTGCTCAGTGGGCCTATCCTCTCTGAGTCTCAGGAAATGTTGCTACAATCCTGAACAGACCTCTAAAGATCACTGGAGGAATAATAAAATTGGCAACTTCTCACAAATTCCTAGTTTGCTGGATTACAAATGAGATAAAATGTTGAATTAAGGAGAAAGCAGTACGCCAAAAGGACTATTCCAAAGAAAGCACAATGTAAAAATAGCAGGAAAAAATGACAGTCAGGTTATTTGCTCAGGATTCAGTATACAAGTTTTGAGCATGAGAAGCTCTGCATAACAGAAGTCATGTGCAAAATTCGGTTTCTGATTAAAGGCTGTAGTAGGTAGGTAACTACAATGTATAATCATTCAACAATCATCCATGAGGACCCACTCACTATTCAACTCTCACTACTGGACAAACAGCATGACTCTACCACTAACTCTAAGACTTATATTAATGGCTCTATAAATCTGCCTCTCTCTATATTAAGTGTTTCCTAGACACTAGGACCATTTATATTAGTCTTTGTATCTTCAGTATTCTGCACAGTATTTGACACATGGTGGGTGCTTAATAAATATACACTGAATCAAAGAGTATTGCTATCAGCTATCCAACAAAAAGGACATGGATTCCCTAAACTGCCATGGGCCTGGGGACATTGCATGGCATCCCTAGTCAATTCAGATGATAAGCAACCCTCTCAAACAGGGCTCTAAGCATTCTCCTGAACTAAGGGTGGTTCTTGGGCTCCAAAGAAATAACCAGTAAGGGCAATAATCAGTAAAGGGTCGTTAAGAGAGGGACCCTTTAACACTCCTGCCCCCACAATCTCTATCAGATCCCCAAAACTATCCCAAATAAATATATACACGCAAAAATTCTAGTATGAAGACCTTGTCTCCCTTCCCAAACATGCTGCCATTCTACCCCTTCATACATAAAAGCTCTGGGCCACCGCAGCCTGGCATAAATATATTCAGTCACCCAGTAAAGAGCCAAGAGAGCTAATAGTAAAAGTCTTCTGTCTGTCTAACGATGCTCTTGGAATGTTTTCTCTCCTCCTGCCTGCTTTTGGCCCAGTGGTCTATCACCTTCAGGTCACATCAAGTCCTAACTTGTCACTTTGCTTTAATATGGATCCCAGGACATGTGCCAATTAACTCAAGTGTTTCTTGCTTCTGACTCCGTCCAGTCAGCCCTCCACAAACCTCTGTAGCAGCCAGCTGCCATGATCCATTCACAGACTGAGCAACCGTTCCCACCGTCTGCCCTACCAGACACAGAGCAGAAGCTCCTCCGGGGCCCCTCCCTGGCCCTCCACACTCTGGACAATAGAGAAGAGAGAGGCCTTGGTATGGACTGTACAACCAGGTTCAAAGACGGGGCTCTTCTCTAGGGCCACCTCAGGACTATTGTGAAATGAAGGTTATAAACTGGGTCACACTGAAAACTGTCCAACCAAATCCAAAAAGTATGATCCCAATTAAATACATGGAATACTTATATTATAGAAAAGCATTCTCCCTCTCCCTCTGCCTGCCTTTCTCTCTGTCAAATAAATAAATAAAATCTTAAAAAAAAAAAGGGGGGGGGTGGCACCTGAGTGGTTCAGTCGTTAAGCGACTGCCTTCGGCTCAGGTCATGATCCCAGGGTCCTGGGATCAAGTCCCACATAGGGTTCCTTGCTCAGCAGGGAGCCTGCCTCTCTCTTTCCCTGTCAAATAAATAAATAAAATCTTTAAAAAAAAAAAAAGGATAACAAAGACTAGAACTTGGAACCAAAAGCTGACAGTAGTTTTCTCCGGTTTGTAAGATTACACCCTTTTGTTTGTTTGTTTATACTCCCTTTATCTATTTTACAGACTTTCTATGGTGAGAGTGCATACTTATATAATTTAAAAGTTATCATTTTTAAAAAATGCATGGAGGGGCTGAGTCTCGAGTTCAGTCTTTAATTAAGTAAGTATGAGTCAGACTGGCTATGGAAGATTTTTATCTGTTTTAAAATGATTAAAAACAAAAAAAAATAGAAAAAGTTGATATGATAGAAATATCTTTTTCAAAAATAGCCATCCCAATTACTTAACAGTGTACGTGGTTTCTCTAGATGCATATGCATTTTTTAATATACTTGCATTATCTTCCCTCGAAGAAGTTCAGAGTTGCTCAGTAATAATTGACCCAGTCACTGTAATATTGAGACACTGGCAGGAATTGACGGCTGAAAATCAAATTTGTTCCAAATATGCAACCTTCAGTCTCAGATTATTTTTTACAGTCCCTCCCACATAGGTTTTTCTCTCTTCCCCCCAAACTGGATCACTAAAGGCTTATGGAAGAGGCAGAAGAGGGTACAGAAGAGAAGCAACACTTACTAAGCATCTAGTATGATCCAGCACTGTGCTAGGTACTTAGATACATGATCACAGTACTACTAAAAGGATCCAGAACACAGGTTTACTGTCTATTAAAGGAAAACTCCTCAAACAGCTAGTTCCTCTGCACTTCTATTCTCCTATTCTTCAGAATAGAAACCTTTTTTTTTTTTTTTTTTTTTAGTCAAGTGATTCTATGCCCAATGTCTTAGAAATACCAGGAGGAAAAAAGGGAAGGTGGGGAGGAAGAAAGGGAGGGGAGGGATGGAGACAGCAAGGGAGGAGGGAGAAAGAAATAAAAGGAAGGGAGACATCTGTGATGCCTGATATATAACCAAGTGAAGCTATGTATGCATTTAATTGTTATTCTGTTCGTTTTTTTGAACAAGGGTCAGAGAATGAAGACAGTCTACTCAAAGGCTAATTTCAAGGTGTAAATTTCAAGAGTGGCCACTGCTCTTTTATAGAGCAACTGCTAAGCAGAAGAAATACTGGTACTGTAATTTATTTCCTTATGAAACCTTCTTCTACGATTCTTAGCCACAGTGGTCACTTCCTTTTCTGAATTCCTATGTCACTTAGGGCCTACCTTACATTACTTAGCAGTAAATTATATACTATTTCTGGCTTTTCTTGCTCTTTATTATTTTCCCATGTTTTAATGTTCTCTTTCCTACAACAATCCACAGTCTTGGAGGTCACAGTTGCATCTTAGTTAGTTAGCATTTTCCATCATACCCAGCTCCTGGACATCAACCTAGGTACCCAATAAACTGTAACGGGAGCCCCAGCCTTACCATTGCTCTTCCTGGATGTCCCATGGCACACTGTTCCTCCCACTGCCACCACAGGTGTAACACTGGGCTCTGTCAGTGGTTTGGGTACCAGTCTGTCTACTCAAAATGCTGTAAACACCTTAAGGGCAGAGTTGTTACCTTATTCACCTCTGCAGCCCCCTCTGGGCACATCATAGGTACTCGATATATACTGATTGGCTCAAATAGATTAAGGATGGAATTCTGATGTATCCCCAACTCAGCTACACATAAGCAGGGTCTTCTAAGGACCATGGGGAGTCAGGAGATTCACCATCTCCTTTCATGGGGTTTTTTAAAACATTAATCACACATTTTAAAAGACCACATGGTTTTGTAGAAAAAGCACAAATGTTGGGGTCAGACACCTCTACTTGACATCAGAGCTGCCCCCACTTTCTTTTTTTAAGCTATTTTCACTTTCAAATGTTCACCTGGGCAGCAAAAGTCCTTTCTCGACTTTCTCTCAGCCATTCAGTGTGCTCAGTTCTGGTTCTCTCTATCTGCATTTACACATGTGTGACTGTGTGTATAGAGAGATGAATAGATAGGTAGATGGATCCACACTCACTTTTTGTATTTTTTACATAACTAGGTCTATATTATATACATATTGCTTTGTTACATTTTTCACTAAATTTAGCTGATCTCATTCAATATTTAACATCAATTTATATACATATAAATATATATTTATATATGAATTTATGTATATATAAATATATATTTACATATACATATATATGTATGTATATGTTTTATCTTGCACTTCAACAGCACCAACACTTTGTACTTATGTGCCTTTGAGAAGGACATAAATGTTCTGGGCACCAGTTTAAATTGGAAATGGTATCTACTTCAAAAAGTTGAGTGAAGATTAAGTAAAATAAGGCATGCAAATCACTTAAATGATTGGTAACGAATAAAATGTCACCATCGTTGTTGTTACTGTTATTACCTTTGAACCCCAGAAATTATTACACTGACAAGTTCCTAGCTTCCTCTCAGGGCCGATCCTTAGTGGGATTTTGGGAAATCAACATTAGAAGAAGAACTACAATAGCCTCAATGTCATAATTCACTGTTTGCAGGAGGACTTCATTCCCTCACTTGGGAAACACAGGAAGTCCCTGGGACTCCATGGGGACTTGTATTTACCCCTAGTGCCTCTGTTCCCGTGGGGTTATAGAAGTGTAAGGGTGAGCAGAAATATCTCCCTCCTAATTGCCTTCCAGGGAGCCAGCAGTGTGAGTTCACCTTTTCATTAACCAGAGCCAAATATACAAAGACCTCACAGCAGTAGCATCCTGACATTAAATTGTGACAAAAACAATACCCACTGGCAACTCCAGAGTACAGCTGTTCTCCCTTCCACATCTGCCTTCCTGTTACAACAAGGAGTGCACTGCATGCCTATCAACTTGTATTTAAGAAGGCACCTCAATACATACATTTTAAATCAGACTGAATTGCTGATCAAAACTGTTTGAAGTTTTCCAGATGCAAGTACATTTATCTACAGCACTTCTAAAGATAAGGGGAAGAAAAGCCCAAAGCCTGTCAAAGTTAATTAGATTCATACAAAAAGCTTAACATTCCTATGCAATGTTTTTACTCTATTACATATAAATGTACAATAATTCCGTGAACACTGGGTTTAATTGCTCATAATATTTTAATTAAAGTTATGCTTTGTATAAATATCAACTTATCATTTACTCTGACTATAGTCCTATTTAAATGATGAAGTCAATTTGACAGTACATTCATGGAAAAGAGAGCCTTTTAAGAGTTTTGCTCTTATGTGGTCTAGAATACTAATGGAGGTTAATTGTCAAAACAAGCCTAGTAAGACTTCTATGTTGATAGAACAACATAACCACATTTTTATGTGACCTGCTGACCTAATACCATGAAGAACATAATGGCTATTGTAAGTCTCCACATCTGCTTCCTAAAAACCAGAGAGCTCCTTTTTAATATTTACATTTTGTGGCTACCCTTTAAACAGACACCCTTTAACTACTGTATTTGCGATTCAGATGATCAGATAATTAGATGTAAGATTAGATGCGCCAGAAGAGATGGCTGCCTCAATTAATCTTACAGTCTGTGCCTCTGCAAATCACTACTTGGTGTGTAACAGAAAATATCAAATTAAGTTTTCAGAGGCAGGGAAATCTCAAGTCTGCAGTCATTTTAATTCCATCTGAGGCAAGGATATAATTTATTACTGTATTCAGAATTCATGTTCTCTTTTTCCAAAACACCAATTTTAATTAGAGAACAGAGACCCAAAAGAGTAGAAATAGAGGGAAAAAAATGCCTTCTAGTGTCCACAGGGATCCCTATCTACCCCTTCTCTAGGCAATACCTGTCTCAAGTCCGTGGCTGCCACAAGTGAATATCAAAAGATTAGATACAGTGAGGCTTTTCCTATCAAGTGGCCCTCACCAGCCTTCAAAAGAGCAGTGAGGCATCTCCCATCTGGCAAATACCCTGACTGCTTTTCTTCCCTTTGCTACTGGTTTTCATATTCAAATTTCACAAACCACTATGTCTTCCAAAATGATCTAGTAGTTTGTCTCATCAAAAACAAGAAGATGCAAAAAAATCTTATTGCCAACTATATTGTACTTTTTATAAAGAGAATAGAATTTTTAACAGAATAGAAAGAGGACATAAAAATAGTCCTAGAAACTAGAAAACAGATGGCAACAAAAGATACCGGTATTTATCCATGGATCCTATTAAGAGGGAAGTGTAAAATAACCAGCCCATTTTGAGTTCTTTTAAGAGTTTTGAATAAAGTATTACAGCTTCTACTAAAGTCAAAGGGCCTTTAAAGATAGAGGGTGGTTAGGTGGTGTTTAAGTATCTATGTTCACAACTCCCAGATGTGAAATCCAAAGCTTGAATCCTATGCTAAGATGTTACCATGACAAATCTGACCCTAAGGTCATTTGAAGTCTTCACTTCATCTGCCAATGGCATATCTGAAAGTTGGGGCTAAGTTAGTTTAAAAAGTCACTCTGTTCATTCACTCAACAAATATTTATGAAATACAAGAAAGCTTTTAAAAAGAAGCATCTGCAAAGTAATTCCTAGGGGAAAGAAATCTCCATAAATAACAAGAGGGCAGGAATAGCTTGTCATAAACTTATTTAATATTCCTCTGATCTCTGAATATGAGGGTGACAACACATGGGGACATGCTAACATCTTCAAGGATACCTGAAAGAGAAATCTGCTAATAGCAAACTGGAGCCAGAACAGATGAGCTTGACCCCATTTATTACCTGAGGCACAACTAAAATACAATACACTTTGTGTATCTGTTTCTAAGTTTAGCTTCTGCAGGGCAGAAATTCCAACCCATCATTTTTCTCTTTTGCATTCGCACAGTAGTTATATTATCTGTAACTGTGTGCTGATTATTTCCTAAGTATGGGTAGATCCTATTCCCCACATTGGACATTGAGCATCTAAAGGGCAGGAGGATGTCTTCTGCATGTTTTTCCCCTTCGTTACCTCACATTGCACAGAGTCAAGCACAAAGCAGAGGCTGTGTGTGAGGGTTGGAAGGAAGACTGGGAAGGAAGAAAGAAACGCAGCCAGAAGGGAAGCAAGCTTTGGTTCCAAGCTTATCAGTATCCTTTCCTTCTCTCTAGTTGTTGTCAGTGGCCTCAATATTCTCCCAATCATCCTACAGTCTTTGTTTCTGACTTCTCCCTTCTCATCTATCCAGGTCTTTCTTCCCAATTTCTTCCTCATGACTCCATCATTTTTGCTTCCTCAGCCTCTTACCTAGCACAAGCGGTCATTCCTCCTGCCTAAGCTACTGCAGTGTCTGCCCACGTGGCATTCTTAACTCTTCCCTCACAGTTATCACCTAACTCTACCGGTGCTCTTGCCTCCTCAAAAGCCTTCAATGGCTTTTAGAAAGCACCACACGGTACCCATATAGTTTCTATGTACTACCACCTGCTGTTCTCTGTGCGGGGCCTCTGCTTCCACATCTCCATCATGCTCCATTTCCCCTTCAAGGCCCAGCCCAAAGGCCATGCCTCCAGGAAAGCCCTGTATGTGTTCATCTTGCCCGAACTCATTGCTGGCAGCTCTCGGCCTTTATAGAAATGCCCTGTACCTCTCAGGTGGCCTTTATGGTATCTGTTACTGCCAAATCTACCCGAGGTTATTGCAAGCTCCTTGTAAAAAAAAGTGCCACCACGTCTCATTAAACTTGTATCCCATGCCTTTTCCACAGTAGTTGCTTAGTAAACATTTGTTTAATGATCCCCATATGCCCTCAGAACCTTATATCACACACTCAGCACCAACAATCTCAGTGATGATGAGGGAATCATAATTTAAGAATTGATTCTAGGAAACAATTGATTTTATCCTTCTATCTTAAGGCACATAAATATTTTAGCCAATTAAGAATTTATCAAGGGCGCCTGGGTGGCTCAGTTGGTTAAGCGACTGCCTTCGGCTCAGGTCATGATCCTGGAGTCCCAGGATCGAGTCCCGCATCGGGCTCCCTGCTCGGCAGGGAGTCTGCTTCTCCCTCTGACCCTCCTCCCTCTCATGTGCTCTCTCTCATTCTCTGTCTCAAATAAATAAATAAAATCTTTAAAAAAAAATAAAAAAAAAAAGAATTTATCTATATTTAATACTCTTGTAAGGTAGTAAGTCAAAATATTTTAAATACAAAAGATTTTACGTTATACATATTTTCCAGCCACCAAACCAAAGCATTTCTACAAACACTAACTCTTTTCTATAAACACAGCAAGCCAGCCTGCTAACTCCTCTCCCTTCTTTATTCTTTTACACAATGTCTTTGCTTGTGTATACCATTCCTTTGGTGTCTCTTTTATATTTTGATGTGCATTAGCACCCTCCACTCTTCAGCTGCCCCTGAGATGATTTTTTTTTTTTTTTGCCTAGGAGTGATTGTTTGCTGTTCCTCTTACTTTCTAACAAGTCCAGCAAATTCTTTACAGCCATGGCTTGTTTACTTCTTTCACATAAGGTTTGCCGGCAGCTCTCTAAAGACTTGTACTATAATACATTCAGAGGCCAGGTACGCTCACAACTCTTCCACCCCATACTTAGGCCTGCACTGTCTCTCCTGTAACTCATTCTCTACCAGAATATAATTCCTTATAACCAACCTAAATTTCTCACACTGCAGTTTTCTCTCCTTTTTCTAACTTTAGTGGATGTAGAATACAATAATTTTCCTCAGTATAATTAGGGGGGAAAAACTTCAAGGGATGACCCAAGAAACTCTTTTGATATTATTTTGCTTTTCTCATGGGCAATATTGCCTTTTATATAATTTATCCAGTAGAAATACAGAGTACATCAAATTTTGTCTCTGCCAATGACATCCTATTTCTTTTATCCTGTCTGCAGAGTTATCTTGTCTGAGCTGATGGCTCCTGTTTTGAAAGTCTATGAAGGATTGAAAGATTCAGCTTTAAGCTTGGTGAATTGTGGTTGCTAATCCAACTTCCACACACTATGGTAGTGTGGCCAACTTACCTTAAGATATGCATGATTTTAATGGAGAAATCCAAAAGAGCTTATTAGCTTAGAGGATTTACATATATTAGTAGCACACTTGAAGTGTCCGATTAATATTGTGTTCTTATATTATATACCAACCAAGCCCTAATAAAGAGTTCACTCACCTGAGTTGAGAGTTTCTGCCCCACACTACCCTGGACACTATACAGGCCTCATGAAATGTACACATGTGGAGAGAAGGTGAGAGGATGCACTCAGAGAAGTCCCTGGAAAGAACTATGGAAGATCTATAACAACATCAAGAAGCTTTCTTGCTTTATGTGCCTCAAACATGACATGGCTATGCAAGGATCCTTTCAGAACAGTGAACTATCCAACTCTCCCTTCAATTGGAGGAACAAGAAAAAGCTACCTAAAACTGGAATTTTTCTCAGCAGATTATTAAAATAGAGCAAGAAGAAAGTTGGCTGAAGATACCCATAAATTTAAAAAACAAACAAATAATAATCATTCATGGGCAGTTGGAGATCTGCTTAGAGCTCCTGCAATCCATTAGAGTGGAGTACATGTTTTATTCACTTGCTAAGTTTGGATCACAGTGACCCCCTGAGGATGAGCTCCTGTATTGTCGTCCATCTTCTCAATAAACAACAATGACAGTCGAATAGACTCAAGCTCCTGAAAAATAACCTGATTTATCTTCTGCAACTAAGCAAAGAGAACACTCCCAACTTAATGTTGCTCTCATACATCAGACTGCTCACTTACCCTGTTTGGAAGATTCATGCAAGTTAGAAGCCCTGATATTCTGACCCCCATGTCACACACTCCACCTGATTGGCACTTAAATCTAAAGTACCAACAGAACACTTACTTAGAAGCCTAATTCCCCTTCATTTTTCAACCTGTTTGGACATGTAAGAAACTTCTGTACATTTTTGTATCTTCATAGCCAACCCCAGACACACTGCTTATCCTTTTGTAAAAATACTGAGATAAAAATAAAAGACTTTATGATTTCTCCAAAGTTAATAAAGTAAAGGTTATCTCAGTAAAGTAATTATTTTCTACTAGTAAGTAATAATTGCCACATAGCAATTTATGGGATATATCTGTCTGGGGGAAAGTACACACACACATACATACACACATATGCATGCGTACACACACACATTTCTTTTTTCCATTTTAGGTACTGGTGTTATAGATGTTATGTTAAAAAAAAAGTCAACTTTTCAGGGCAATATAATATATTGCTGGTGGTATTTTAGGTTGCTGTACTCTTAAAGAAGGACAATTTAGAAAGAAAGAAAAAGAGAGGAGAGAGAGAGAAAAAGAGAGAGAAAGAAAAAGAAAGAGAGAGGGAAAGAAACAGAATTTAAATTACATACACACACACATCCAGAGCCCCTAAAATGTGACTCAGTAATTCTACTTCCAAGAATTTATTCTTAAGAAATTATGAGAATTCCACTTAAAAATTGAGTCACAAAGATGTTTATCATATTTTATAATGCTAAAAAAAAGAAATAAGTCAAAATACCAATGATAGGGAAACATTAATAAATTATAGTACCACTACGAGACAAAATACTTTGCAACCCTTAAAGAGCATATTTTTAAATATTATTTAAAATATTATTTCCCACATGGGGAAATGTTTATGATTAAAGTTAAGTAAAAGCAACAGATATAAAACAGTGGTTAAATAGGATCTTGATTTTTTTAAAAAAGAATGTAAGAAAGATATATGTTCTTATGCATGAAGATTCTCTATGCAAAGTCACTCACCCAAATATTAATAATGGTAATCTCTAGGAAGTCGGTTTACAGGTGATTTATATTTTATTATTTATATTTTTATATATTCCAAGTGGTCACTAGTGAATGTGTTTTATTAATTTTAATCAACAATTTTTCCATCTTCCTAGCCCTTCGTATACCAGTATTTCTCTATCTATTTATACCCAGGCTTTGGGAGACTATATGTGGTTTGCCCAGGAGAGTCCCTTTCATTTTTGCTTGTTGCCCTATCATTGACCACTTCCATACTCAAAGGTGTCCTGGTTTATATAATAAATTAATGGTTACCCTATCCTAACTGAATTTGTAGGATTAGGTATATAAAAGTTGGAGGTATAAAACACTCTCTAAAATATGACCAGTCTTCTATCTAAAGATGTGCTAAAGCTCTATTCTAAGAACAGAAGAGGGATTGAGAGAGAGGTCTCATCTCTACTCACCTATATTTTGCCATTTCAGAACAGATTAAAGATTGCTTTTTATCCACCTTGATATGTCTTGAATTCTAAGGACAGGAGCCAAGTGTGACCTAAGGTGCATGATATCAATATGGACACCCAATTATCGATACTCTTGCAAAACTTGCATTTTTATACACTAGAAGAAAGAGGGTTATCAAAGCAAAACAAAGAGAGCCCACTCCTGAAAAACACAGGTTTGAATTGCATGAGTCCACTTATATATGGACTTTTTTCAATAAATACAGTATAGTACTATATATGTATTTTCTCTTCCATATGATTTTCTTAACGCTTTCATTTCTCTAGCTTCCTTTATTCTAAGACTACAGTATATAATACATATAACTTACAAAATATGTGTCAATCAACTGTTTATATTATAGGCAAGGCTTCCAGTCAACAGTAGGCTATTAGTAGTGAAGTTTTCAGAAAATCAAAAGTTTTACATGGATTTTTGACTGTGGGTGGGAAGTGGAAGAGGTGCCCCTAACCCTTGCATTGTTCAAGGTTAACTGTAATCTCTATTGGTGCACAGAGCAAGGCTGTGTTTTAGTATCCTAAGTTTGTAAATAATTGGATGCATTCTCCACTTCCATACAAATTTTTAAAATAATTATTTTCCTGTATGCTAATATACAATTTCATTTTCATTTTCCTAGGTTGGTCTAAGAACCTAGAATCCTAGATTGGTCTAGGAATATATAATTTGTTCTGTTTTCTAGCCAAAGTCAAAAATAATAGATTACAAATTAATATAAATTACTCTAAAACTAAAATCAGTATCTTTGGAAATTTTTCTTCAAAAGGCAATGGGAATTTGTTTGCCCATTTCCACACCCCTTCCAGGTGGTACACTGTTTCATTCATTCGACTAGATTCTCAGAAAAAGCTCTTGTTAAAATAAATCAATCCATGAGAGTTTATTGTGGATTTTATATTGCCATGATGAGTAATTAGACCAAAATCATTATGGTCATGCAAAATGGTAGTAGTTTCTCAAAATTTTAAGCAAAATAATTTCTTTCACTGCTTGTCATATAGTCCTTTGCAGAACCTCAATGTATAAAAATAAGTAAGGCTGAACTGCTTAATCTTACCCCTTGAGTCTTTCCCTTCCCTTCCCCCCCTCACCCAAGTGTCCCAAGGTACCTCTAATGAACTCAGAGCTTCACGACTAAGTACAGAAACATACTATAATTTTCTTCGTAGAGAGTTAACTTTACTAGCTTTCTAGCTGATTTCTAAAGTATACTGGTCCTGCTAAAAAAAAAAAAACACCCAACTAAACATATTCCTACTTCTGTCCCTTTTTGAACTAGAACCTGCTATCCAGCTCTTCTCAAACTCTGGCTGAGCGAAGTGACTTTAAAGAATGTTGTAGAAGGATAAAATAGTCAATCTCTAAATTATACTTTGGATCAGGTCAGACCACATGAAGTTTACATATACAGACCAAATTAGCTTAGGTTTTCAGAACAGTGCCTTTGTTGAACTGACACTTAATAAATAACCTTTAGATTTTTTTCCTAAGATTGCTTTTAAAAAGAGCATTTGTTTCAAAAAATATTGTTGAAGAAATTGCCTTTTAAATCAATGCTCATTATTTATGGTCTCCTGTGATAAATCTCTTTTAAAAACCAGAACTAGGACTAGATCTCCTTTGTCGTCTTGGCTGCCAAGAACCTCAGAGCTAAATTTAAAATTCCGTGGTAATATATATGTTAGATCTTGGGTGTCATACTTGAGTTCTGTTATACCACAGCACCAATTTCTACTTTTATATACATCTTACTTCTTTCATTATAGGTGTTTTAATCGTAAACTCCTTCAGATTCCTGATGGAATAATTAATTGTTCATGAGCCATTAACTGACACTGTAATTATATTGGTACAAATCTGTATATCCAGCTAACAGTATTATAATCAAGTCAATACTGCCCCATCATGCCCACATTGTCATTAGCTTTTGTTGGATGCCTTTTTAAAAATATTATTTACTTCTTGCCTGTCTTCAGAAATACCTCCAAGTTTTTAGAAGATCACCAGAAACCGTTCTATCATAACATATAAACATATTATCTCAGTAATCTGGAATGTAATTAGTCTAGGATTGAAAACCTCATTGAGTCTTTCTTACTATGCCCTGACATCTTGAGATTTCATTCCCTCTCAACTGTTGTTCTACCTGTCACAGTCTGAAGATCATTTTCCTCTTTTAGTGGTAACTCTAATCCAATCACAATCATTTAGTGCATGTATCAGGCACTATCCTAAGTATCTTAGAGTATGTAATGCCTCACTAAATTCTCATAACTAGTATCACCCACTTTTACAGATGAGAACACCACACCCAAATGAAGTTAAGTATCTTACCCAGGGCCACATGATAGTAAGTGGCAAAGCGACAATTTCACCCCAGGTGGTCTAAATCTAGGGTCCTGCCTCTTAACCACTATTCTGTATTGCTCTGTGGAAGAGTGTATAAAATAAGAAGCTTGAATTCTGCTGCAAGAGATTAAGTACAATATTAATAAGAAAGTTATAATAGCATGACTTATATTTTAAAAGAAGGATACCAGGTAAAGTTTTGAAAACAATTTTAATGGCTTCCGAAATAGGGCAGCATTTCATTTTCTGGAGCTATTTAACTATGAGGCTGCCTGAAGATAAGAACGGGGAAGACATTGTAAAGGTTCCTTTCCGCTCAGTCACTCTAATTTTTACAATTTCAGGTGAAAAGAGTTTTATGCAAATGACGGGCAATTCCCAAACATCTGTTTCTTCAAGTCTAGCCCTTTGTAATTGTCAAAAATCAGTTAAGTATGGTTACTATAACAGATTATAAAATATTATTATTATTCAGACACCATTTTATGCAAAGGCAGGGGTGGCAATATAAAGCAATAAAATGGAGGAGGGACATTCTCAAGAGATAAAATTCTTTTGAACATATTTTCTGCAACCAGGGAAAATACACCAGCACCCAAAGGAATATGGGAAACTGTACACTACATTTAAGCACAAGCACATTTTCTACTTCTTAACTTAAAAAAGGAAAGGACAGCATTAAAATGCGCATACAAATAAACAGGCCATTTATTTACTTCTACTAATTAACATCTCTTAAGATCTCCAGGGTCTCTTAACATCTCTAGGGCCTCTCTCAAAGGATGTTCTCATGGCAGGAGAACCAGCGATTCAAAAACTTGCTGAGTCCGGAGGGAGAAATGTCAGAGAAGAAAAGACACCCTAAAAACAAACATGTTAATTAAAAACATGAAATAAACACCAGCATCTTCCACCTCTACCCACTACCCCTGGGAGGCCAGGGAAAATAGTCTTCCTGCTTTAAACTTTTAAAGGGCCAAATTAGTATGAATTCTCCAGAAACAGTTAACATTTGCTCCCATACAGTCATTACCCCCAAGAAACGCAACTCCTAAAATCAGAGCCAAAGAGCAGGAGTAGAAATTTCCAATTGCTCCTATTTAAAATACATGAGACGCAATGAGTATCACCCCCAAAGAGGCTCTGAAGCTCCCTTGGATGTTTCCAGCAGTCTCAACCAAAAAAAAATAAACTAAGACAGTTGGGATATCCAAAAGGGAATGTCAAAGTTGGGAGAAGACCAGTCAGGAACAGGAGGAAGAGACTGGGTGAAGCAGTGATTTGATTGTGCACCAAAACACAGTTGTAGTTAGAAATATGATTCTTGCTGATTGAAAACTGAAAGTGATGGGGTGTAGAACACATTACCCCCAAATATGGCACCTTGTCATCTGAATATTTTAAGCTGAAAGAGTTTGAGAAAACAGCAGAAGCAGGAAGTTCTCTCTGACTTTATCCCCTACCTTCCCTTCTCCCCTGAAGCAGCTCTTAAGATCATCATATGGGAGTCACCCTTCCTATATCCAGAGAAAAGGAGCATCTTTACCTCCTAGATGCAGGAAACCAAGAAGAATCTGCACACATGGTCCTTATTAAGTTTCCCCCAATTTACTACATTTACCTCATACTCTTTGTTCTATCATATCTTTCTACAAATATCTCCTTTTTTTCAGACCTAGCATAAAAACTCAGCTTTAACCATTTCTTGGGACTTCTCTTCCTTATGAAAGTGCCCATATCATATAAAACTGATATTAAATAAATGTGTATGCTTTCCTTCTGGTTATCTTTGTCACTCTAATTTTCAGACCCAGCCAAGCACCCTAAAGAGTCAAAGAAAACCTTTTCTTCCCCTACAAAACCATGGGAAGGAGAAGAGAATAGAAAAGGAGGAGAAAGGAAGGGGGAAAAAATAATGAAGAACTATAGAGGCAAGATGAAGGTGGAAAGAAAATCAAAGTTGAACAAATTAACTCAAAGAAAACCATTGTCATGGTACCATTCTGGATTTTTCCTTAATTTTCCTTAAAATACATATGTGTATTTTAAATATAAAAGCACTATTACAAGTTTAGCAAAATGTTAAAGGCATGGTTTTGGAGGCAAACAACCCTGGGACCGGGTCCATTCTGTCCCTGAGTAGCCGTGTGAACCGAACAAATTACTTCACTACACTGAACCTTGGTTTTCTCATCTGTGGTATATTGCTAATACGAGTTATCAAATGATTACTATTTCTCCACAAATCTACTTTCAATGTATATCTACAAAATACAACAGTAAGTAATCTACAATTTTAAATGCATAGCATTATTTTTCACCTTGCATCATACCAAAGCAGTTTCCATGTTGCCAAGGCTTCATAAGTACAACTTCCAATGCCTGCAAAAGTTCTGTCTAGTGGATGCATCACCTTCCTATACTGCTGTTTTCAGTTTCTCCTTTTTGTAAATAAGGCAGTTATAAGTATCATCATGCTGATGGTTGTTTCTTCATATTTTGGATGATTCCTTTACATGTAAAGAGCTTCCCTCTGGAGCAGTGCTGACTCCATAAAGAGCCTGAACATTGCTTTTGTCTTCTAACAACCAGAAGTAAAAATCTAGCTCTGCCCTCACCAATCAAGAGTGTGTGGTTACTCCAGTATTACTAATTACCATGATCTGTAACCAGTGTCTCAGGCTATGTCATTTTGTCATCTTTACAGAGGCTCTTGTGTTCTTCAAAGATTATCTTGAGTGAATTCCAGATTCTAGATCAATAGTTAATTCAAGAACCTTCCCAGCACTCTCACCCCTGCTTCCCAGATAAACACACTTACACATACACAGTATGGATAGAGTTTCTCTAGAGAGAGATTTTCAGTCCCTATCTGCAATCACCAGGCTTTCCAATCAATATGAAATGAAAAATTGCAGCCCAGTGTATTCAGCCAAAATTCAACTATGAGATGTTTGTCCATGGCAGTCTGTATATTATTTAATCGAAAACTTTATGACAACTTTTTCCATTGTGGTTTGTGATAAATGCAATCAATCAGCAAATATACACAGATCGATCATCTAACTACTTTGAATTGTCTGTAAACTTGGTTGAAGTGCAAAGAAAAATAAGAACTATAATCAATGTAATTGGTAATGCTGGAGGAAAATCAGACTTGGATGTTTTAAATATGCAGGTGTGAAACACGACTTCCTGTTTATTCTCTACTGTCCCTGCAGGCCTGCTGTATTAACTTTAAGTCAAAAGTTCGCTTGATATTTTTTAAAGAAACTGTCATTTTTCATATTAATATCTGCTACTTCATATTATTAATATTTATCTACAAAGATTACATCTATTTCCTGTCATCTATAAATCTCATACTAATAGCTTCTGGGACAAATAACATTAGGAGTGTGTTACTCTGGATTTAACCACAAACCTTTGAAAGGTCATGATATGCAAGACAGAACTCATAAATAAATAAATAAAACCTCTTCTAAATTCATAAGATAGTTGTGCCCATCTGGATTTTGCATGAGATTATCTCTTCTAAAGCACTTCATGTTACTCAGTGAGATAGAGAGGTATAACATAATCTTACAGATGAAAGAAGAATAAAATATAAAATGTGGTTTAACATATTTTAGAATTTTATTAAATCATACACCAAAGTATTCTGGAACAGGAAAAGAAAAGATATGAAACAAACAATATACAACTGTTTTTTCAGATAATGTGAATGGAGAACATAAGTCAGAGTCCTACATATTCTCTTTTTTTTAAGATTTTATTTATTTATTTGACAGAGAGAGAGAGCACAGAGGGAGAAGGAGACTCCCTGCTGAGCAGGGAACCCGACACGGGGCTCGATCCCAGCCTAACTGACTGAGCCACCCAGGCGCCCCGACTCTTACATATTCTTAATGACACAAGAGTTTGATATTCTGGAAAGAACATGGTAGACTGAGAGATTTAACTGTATAACTTGATTAAGTTCACCGTTATCCTAACCTCTCCAAAGATTCCTCATCTGTAAAATGGGATTATAACTCTCTACCTCACTGAGTTTTGTGATAATTAATGTTTGTGAAAGCTCTTGGTCAATTATAATCTATGGATTCTAATCGTGAATCATTTTTCTTTTACTTTCTTCACATGTCATAAGCATTTCCATTTTAGAAATCAATTTTTTTTCTGTATCTTGTAACTGTCAAGTTCTGCATGGATGGTTCACAAATATCACATGATTTTCCTTTGTCCCCAACTCCTGCAATGTTAGCTGGAGATTAAAAGAGACCAGTTTCATTCATGCAGAGAGTACTTCCTATAGATTTATAAGTTGCATTGTGGATTTTTTCCTAATGATTTGTTTCCTCAAACATTTTCAGAGACACTGGGTACAGAAATATAATCAAGACAAAAACACTTTAAGGTGTTACCCTATCTGATAAAGGAGTATTTAAATAAACATACATTTATACAAACATCCCAATTTACGTAGCCTCTTCCCTCTTAAAGGTTAAAGGCCTTTAAGCTTAAGTCTCCAGGACCTCCAGGAAAGAAGCAAACAGGCATTCGTACAGAGATCAACAAACCTCTCCATAAAGAGGCAAATTGCCATCTACTATAGCTAGAGCTTTAGAACCAGACAGAGCCAGTCCGAACATTCTAACCTGCAGCTTGTAGGATCTTGTGAAATTTGTTACCTCACTGAAGCTGAGTTTCCTGATTAGAAAACCAAGAGAGGAATGGTGAGGGAATAGCAAGGTGCCTTGAATATCATGGATTCTGGCTAAACATCTCTACCTTTCTCCCAAGGCCACCTGAGCTCACCTCCACTAAAGCACTTACCACCATGTACTGTAAACACCTGACTTCTTCCTCCACTGCAAGCTCCCTGTGGACAGTGCCTCCTTCTTATTTATCTTTGTATTCCAGTGCCTGCTATTAGGTGCCACTATTTGGAGATTAATACATCGTCAACACCTGTATAGGAATGGAATAGCTATTTTCAAAAGAAATAGATACCATTGTGGAGAATATGCAAAGCAATATAGCAATATAATTAATGTTAATATGGCAACATGAAATTCATTTATTTATTCAACAATTTATTCAACAACAGTATTTATTAGCAACTACTGCCTGGTAGAAACTTTTCCAAATGCTGGGGGTACAGCAGTAAACAAAATGGACAGAATGTCCTGCCCTAATGGAGCTTACCTCCTAATGCAGGAAATGGACAATAAATACATGACATAAGCAAAATAGGTAGTATATGAGATCATTGAAAGTGCTATGGAAAACATGAAATAGGAAGGGAAAGAGAATAAGTTAAGATCTTGGAAAGCTTTACTGAGAAAATGACATTTGAGCAAAGACCTTATGAGGGAGAGGACAGTGTATATGTCTAGAGGAAAAGCATTCCAGGCAGAAAGAACCCTTTCCAAAGCCCTGAGGCAGAATTCCTTGCAAGTGTGCATAGAGTAGGGTGAACATGGAAGAGAAGAGTTCAGAGAAATAGGCTGTGGGTAGTGGGTGGGTGCTTGATCACATAAGGTCTGCTGGGCCACAGTGAAGACACTGGTTTTTACTCTCAATGAGGTGGGAGTCAAGGAAAGGTTTTGAGCAGAGAACTAACATTATCCGACTTATATTTTAACAGATTCACACCAGGGACAGGGTGGAGAAAAAGGGCAAGGATATAAATAGGGAGTCCAATTGGGAGGCTACATTAATAACCTGGCTTGGATATGATGATGGTTTGGACCAGGGTAACTACAGTGAAGGTGGCAGGTAGAGGTCAAAGTCTAGATACACTTTGAAGGTAGAGCTCACAGGTTTGCATATAATGTGCAAACTAGAGAGGAGTCAAAGACTGATGCCTAAGCACTTTGAAAGAGAATGAGTTGAATGAAAAATACAAGGTTCTGAAATTAAAATACAGGTGGCAACTTCTGAGGAATGAAGAATGGCTGCTGACTACTGGCTAGGACTTAAATGGGCAAAACATGGCAATTGCTTTGGAGAAACAACCTTTTGCACACAGCTTAAAAAAACATAAAATGTATAAAATGAAGGGAATATTCAGTACTGTGGTATCCCCACCTCCCTAAGACTGGATGTAAGAAGATACTCATACTCAGATCAGGGGTGTTGGGAGGGACAATACAAGGAGTCAGGGTGTGAAGGGGACAACTGGAAGGAATGATCCCAATCAATCACAGAATGGAAATCCAGAGTTCACTATGGTTGCTGGACACAATGCCCTGTGATAGTAAGGGCAGGAAGAAACAATAAGTAAATATAAAACGTCCTCCTCCTTGGAAGGAAGACCAATGACAGAACTTCGGAAGCAAAAAGGGTCTTATATCGTTTTTAGGAGAATCACAGGGAAGCTGGTGTCCGTACATACCTACCTAACCCCCTCCACCAACCCCAAGCCCTAGCATACAACATTCCAGAGCAGGGGATGGAAAGTAAAATTGTATGGAATCAAATCTTCACAAGTCCCCATAAAGTGATATATGCATATGTGTAAACAATGTACCTCTCCATTTATATATGGAGAAAAAGAACAAAAGCAAAAGAGACTGAGTGAACCTATTTATCCCGTGACCATGGAAAAACAGTTAACTTCTCACTAAAAGAGGGAAAAAAGGAAACTTTGAAAAGAGCTATAATCATATCAAAGTAACCTCCCTCTTCCTCCGCATTTTAGTTGCTTTGTGTCTAGGGGAATGAAATAGTGAAGACATGCTATAAATGTGAATGAATGAGTGAATGAAATGTTAATCATACTCTCCACAATTCAACTAACAAAGGTGTATGTTTTACTTTATTTAATAACAGTACATGAAAAAGATTATATTCCTTCCTTCCCCAAATGGAAGAAACACACACACACACAGTGTTGTAGTCTCCAGGGCCTAAAATATACTAATTTTCAAAATTTAATAATCCAGTTCCCATAGCAACCATAAATCAGTCTTTTGAAGGACACATAGGAAGGATATTCTGGCTGGAAACATTCTTTGACCACTGAGAAAAATGAAACCAAAGCCAAATTATAGTAACCCAAGATAGGATTGTTTTAAAGGTCCCAAGTTTCTTCTCTTTGACAGTATTAATGCTAAAGTAGACAGGACATCCGCATGCTAAGGAAACCTTGAATTCAAAGCAGAGAGCGGAACGCGGAGGCACCGCCTGGCTGGCGGCCCTGGAGCCTCCCCGCGGCGCTGGTGATTGCCTGTCGATCTGAGTTGCACCTAGCCTCCTGTCCACACCAGCTAGGTCAGTAGAGAACTTGTACCAGGCTTTGGCTGTGCTCTTTTGGGCAACCCCATTTCCTAACATATGCAGCGCGATGCATTTTCACTGTATCTTTCATCTCTTTCAGAATTCAAACGCGTACCAACAGAGCTAAATTTCCACACACTCCACTTCAAATTACTGCCAGAAAACCTTCACGTAAGTCTCCCGATTTGCTTGGGAACTACGACTAAGGAATGTGAATGTCTCTTACTATGTAACTTTAAGCAGAATATTGGAAACTTCAAGCATCTGTTAGTATTCACAAATTGGTGATAAAATGAAATAGACTAAATGAACTCTAAAGTTGCTAGAAAAACAGCATCTATGACTTCGCAAGTATGCTTTCGCCAGCCACAAACACCACTTTGGAGTTCTTTATTGTTAAGCCTAAAATGCACCCAATTAATTGGACGGAAAAGAGCACGTATCCAGGGAAACTTAGAGTTCGATCTACTTTTTTTAAACACTGCCTTCTAACATTCCTTAACACAAATTCATTGAGCTCTCTTTGGTGCTGTGTACCTTTTGTGTCTCTCCAATGACTTCCCAGCTCCTGTCCTCTGAAATTTCTCACTTTGGTTGATGGAAGGAGGTGAGCGGGGGATGGGCTAAATGGGGGATGGGCATTAAGAAGGGCCCTTGTTATGATGAGCACTGGGTGTTATATGTAAGTGGTGAATCGCTAAGCTCTACTCCTTAAACCAATATTATACTATATGTTAACTAACTAGAATTTAAATAAAAATTTGGGAAAAAAAAGAAAAATGATCTAATGTAAATATAAAAATTTATGAATAAAATAGATTAGAAATAAAAAAATAAATTAAAAAAATAAAAAAATAACATTTCTCCCTTTGGGGGCACCTAGCGGGCTGGGTCAGTGGGGCATGCAACTCTTGATCTCAGGGTTGTGGGTTCCAGTCCCACACTGGGTATAGCGATTCCTTCAAAAGGTAAAAATCTTTAAATAAATAAATATCTTGATGAAGTCCCAATAGTTCATTTTTGCCCTTGCTTCCCTTGCCTTTGGCGATGTTTCTAGGAAGAATTTACTGCAGCTGAGGTCGAAGAGGTTGCTGCCTGTGTTCTCCTTTAGGATTTTGATGGACTCCTGTCTCACATTTAGGTCTTTCAACCATTTTGAGTCTATTTTTGTGTGTGGTGTAAGAAAATGGTCCAGTTTCATTCAACTTCTTCCTAGAAACAATCCCAAAGGCAAGGGAAGCAAGGGCAAAAATGAACCATTGGGACTTCATCAGGATAAAAAGCTTTTGCACAGCAGAGGAAACAGTCAACAAAACCAAAAGACAACTGACAGAATGGGAGAAGATATTTGCAAATGACAGATCAGATAAAGGGCTAGTATCCAAAAATCTATAAAGAACTTGTCAAACTCAACACCCAAAGAACAAATGATCCAATCAAGAAATGGGCAGAAGACATGAACAGACATTTTTCCAAGGAAGACATCCAAATGGCCAACAGACACATGAAAAAGTGCTCAACATCACTTGGCATCAGGGAAATCCAAATCAAAACCTCAATGAGATACCACCTCACACCAGTCAGAATGGCTAAAATTAACAAGTCAGGAAATGACAGATGTTGGCAGGGATGTGGAGAAAGGGGAACTCTCCTACACTGTTGGTGGGAATGCAAGCTGGTGCAGCCACTCTGGAAAACAGTACGGAGGTTCTCCAAAAAGTTGAAAATACAGCTGCCCTACAACCCAGAGATTACACTACTGGGTATTTACCCCAAAGATACAAATGTAGTGATCTGAAGGAGTATGTGCACCCCAATGTTTATAGCAGCAAGGTCCACAATAGCCAAACTATGGAAAGAGCCAAAATGTCCTCGACAGATGAATGTATAAAGAAGATGTGGT
>NC_138369.1:105383549-105407530 GCF_054177405.1 Leptonychotes weddellii | reverse complement strand
CATTGGAGGGTATGTGCTATGGTGAGTGCTGTGAATTGTGTAAGACTGTTGAATCACAGACCTGTACCTCTGAAACAAATAATACATTATATGTTAAAAAAAAAAAGAAGAAGAAGATAGCAGGAAGGGAAAAATGAAGGGGGGGATTTGGAGGGGGAGATGAACCATGAGAGACTATGGACTCTGAGAAACAAACTGAGGGTTCTAGAGGGGGGTGGGGGAATGGGTTAGCCTGGTGATGGGTATTAAAGAGGGCACATACTGAACGGAGCACTGGGTGTTATACGCTAACAATGAATCATGGAACACTACATCAAAAACTAATGGTGTAATGTATGGTGATTAATATAACATAATAAAAAAAAGAAATGTAAAAAAAAGATAAAAAATAAAAGTATGCATAGTCCCATTTTGTTAAAACATAAACATATATATGTACATTTATACATACATTTATATTTGTATTACTTATATCTTCCAAAATGTTAACAGTGGATATCTCTGGTTGTGAAATTATGACAGATTTTTATTTTGTTATTTCATCTGTATATTCTAATCTTTTCACAATAAAATGCATAAATTATATAATAAAAATAGAAATTAATAAAAAATTAGTACTATATTGAATTTTAAGATTTTATTGACAAGATAAATCATCACAATCAAGTTCCATATTTATCCACTGGTACACTTGGAAGCTAATAAAGTTAACAAATGTCTTAACAAACCAATCCAAAATATAATGCTTTCAGAGTTCTTGGGAATATAGTTTAGATTTTTCAGCCCTTCTCATTTAGTCTACAGCTGAATTTCTTTTTTGCTATCAATTCCTGCTTCCAGAAGTCCCCTTTTCCTCTTTTCAAATACGTTATTTGTAAATTTGCTAAAGTCATTTGAAAAGTAGAGTGATTCTTTCTTGAGACCTTGAAGTGTCAAGTCTGCATTTTTTGAACACAGACTTTGTGACATCTGTTTGCATGTTGTATTTACTATAATAGTTAAGAGTATGTTTGGGCTTTGGAATGTAGTTCAACTTCTAGCTTCACAGCAACTAGCTATGTGACCCTGGACAAACTACTCAACTTTACTGAGCCTCAGTTTTCTCATCTGTAGATAGGGAGAACAGTAACAACTGTATATGTTTGTTATGAAGACTAAATAAGACAATGAGGTAAGGTGTTCCACAGAGAGTTCAAAACAATAGCTAGTACCCAATAAGAGGTATATTATTTATGTTACTATTTTTGTTTACTTCTTCATTCTCAATTATTTTCCAGGTTTATAGGCTTCCAGATAATTGAGTTCTAGGGAAGCAAAATATTTCTATGTGTAAGCAACTGGTTACAGAAATGAGTCGCCTAAAAGCCAAATCAGGTTAATCTCATCCTTAGAAGTAGAAAAAAAATGTATTTAACTTGTTAAAGAGTTAGCAGTTTACAGCACATCTAATGTCCAGTAAATTAAACACAAGACTAAGATTAACATTGAATCACTAACTATAGATCTGATGAAACCATGTTTATGGCAACCTGTTCTTCAATATACTTATGTCAGTTACTTTATAGGCCACAAGATTGGAGCTCATGAGATAAGACTAGCTCTTCCCCCCTGCCCTGGGATGCTTCGAGAGCCTTTAAACAGAGGAAATTTCCTTCATATATATATTTATTGGCCATCACTGGAATAAATAATAGCAACCCAAGCAGAGTACTTTTACTAAAATACAAGTGAACCATAAAGGTTCTTACCAGAAATAAAGTTTGATGGTGATGGTGGCCTCAACAGTGGTCTTACAAAGATGTTGTCAAGTAGCTCTGGTCAGTAATACATTACAGGTCAGAAAACTTTCCTAAGCAAATAAAAATTTTTCAAGTATTTTTCTAAGAAAAAAAGTAATAGATGTACATTATAGAGAAGTTGGCAAAAACTGAGAACTGTAGATGAGAGAATAAAAATTATCCATAATTCACCACCAAGAGATAAACACTATTAAAACATTCTGATGCATTTTCCTCCTTTTTTGCTTATTATCTTTATATTTATACATTTATATATAAAATCATGCTGTTATAAGCATTTGTATCCTGCTTCTTTTTTGACTTACTATAATGTAAGCATTTTATAGAGCATTAAAATTCTTTGTAAACATCGTTTTTAATAGCTGCATAAATGTTCCATTGTAAAGATATACGATAATTTACCTAACTGTTTCCTCATTGTTGGACATTTAGGCTGTTCCCTTTTTTTTTTTTTTTTTTTTTTTTGCTAACACACAGAAATTTTAAAGATGATTTTCAAGAGAAAACAAGTTTATTTTGTAGGCAAATGAAGTACACAATGAAACAGACAGTGATGGTATGTTAGTGTAATAGGTTCACCGGTAGCCTCAGGTTCAATCAGAATAGGCATTTATCTTTCCTTCAAGCAATAATTCATTTTAATTCAGACTTTCCATTCCTAGCTGCTTCCTCACAAATATATTTTCCATCTCACACAATTGCAAAGAGTCAACCATAAAGCTCACTTTTTGACAGGTGGCATTTAATTTGTCTGTAGGTCAAAAGCCCTACTATCTCTTGTTGCCACACTGAACAGAGGCAGGAAGCCTCATAATCCTGCCCATGTGTAACCCTCCTCCTTTGTGAGAATATTTACCTCTTCTTCAAGCTCAATTCCTGTCTCTTGGCTTGTCTGTCAGATGCAAAAGTGTCTTCCTTGGGCTTCTGGGTACTTTAGAATTAACTTTTCTTCCCACGCCCTTAGGCTCCCTTGAAGTGTCTGTCTCCATGGGGACCAGAAAGCCATATCAAGGGACTCCACCCCCCCTGAAGAGGATCCCTATTTCTTTTAGAATAGGCCTCTTTCCTGCTATGCTAGAAAGTCATGCCAGAAATATAAATGCCCCACCTATGCCTCCAGATGAAGAGCTTAAACTTTGAGATAACTGAAGTAGTCACAGCAAGAAGCAAAGCCTTGGGGAGGCCATTAATATTGCAACATGTGGTCATGCAGATTGCATGTACAAAAGAGAATACTATAAGCATATTTAACATGAAATGCAAGAAATACAGCAGAGTGAGTTAGGAATTTGGGTTGATTCTCCTTGGAAACTAATCACTTACCACAGTCTAAACAGCTATAGATTGATCACAAATGCAATATAAAAAATATAACAGCTTGTTGGGGTCAAAATAGGGATTTCACAAAACAAAATAAAATTTATGAAAAATATGAAATAGGAAAGTTTGTGAATCAGATGAGAGCAAAAGACTTCAAAGTCTACTTCTATTAATATTGAATCTGGTACTAAGAGATCCAGCAGACTGATCCTAACCAGACCACCTTACCCTTCAAAAGACTAGCACACCCTCTGGAATTAAACATCATAAAAAGTAACCAGGAGAGGACCCAAGAAGTTTTATCCTTCCTGCACAGAGAATGGAATTGGAATGAATAAAATATCTAAACTGTAAAAAAAAATGGGTTTTCCTTCCTTTATCAGTATCCCTAAATAATATTTTTTTCAACATTGGAGGCATAGTACAATTTCAGTGTTTGGTGTTCCGATGAAATAATATAGAAAGCCCTTGCCATGCTGCCTGGCATGAAGTTCCTGTTCAATGGATGTCAACTGATTCTTTTCTTCTATAAAGAAGAAATGGGCTTAAGAGAATAAGAACAGAGCTTGTTTTCATGCATTACCCTTAGCGGATCATCTAATCTCTATTTTCTGGTTATTAGGATGGGAAGTTATATATATACATATATTATACCTTTGACAAGGTGTGTCATAAAATGTTGGGATTTCAGTTTTAAAAAAGTCTACCAATGATACAGCTCTTTTGCTGTTTTTGTTTTTGGCGGGAGGACACGGGAAGCTAAACCTTCCTTGCTTTACACCAACCAACATCCAGAATTTATTTTTATTATTTTTTTATTTAAATTCAATTAATTAACATATAATGTATTATTGGTTTCTGAGGTAGAGGTCAGTGATTCATCAGTTTTAAATATTACCTAGTGCTTGTTACGTCATGTGCCCTCCTTAATGTCTATCACCCAGTTACCCCCTCTCCTTACCTACCCCAAACTCCAGCAACCCTCAGTTTGTTCCCTATGATTAAGAGTCTCTGAGCCAGTTGGGCATCTGCCAGAGTCCTGGGATTGAACCCTGGTCAGACTCCCTGCTCAGTGGTGAGTCTGCTTCTCCCTTTGCCTCTCCCCGCCCCACCCCGCTCATGTTCTTTCTCTCTCTCTCTTTCAAATAAATAAATAAAATCTTTTTTTTTAAAAAGAGTCTCTTATGGTTTGTCTCCCTCTCTGATTTCATCTTGTTTTATTTTTTCCTCACTTCCCTATGATCCTCTGTTTTGTTTCTTAAATTCCACATATAAGTGAGATCATATGATAGTTGTCTTTCTCTGATTGACTTATTTTGCTTAGCATAATACCCTCTAATTCCATCCATGTCATTGTAAATGACAACATCTGGAATTTAAACAAACAAAAATAAGTGGGCACTTCTTTGCTTAAAAGCAAACTTCATTTTATTTAAAAAAATCCATACAAATAAACAAATTTTTAGAAGTTTAAATAACCCTTTGAAATTCAGTATGTTCTCCAAATATCATATTTACAAATACAGGTTTGAAGTATTTGAATGCCTAGGGGCCAAATTGTTTTAGAGTTCAGAATTTTTCATATTTTAGAAAGGCAATATGATGCATATATGCCCAGAACTATCTCAAGAGTCACATCCTAATCAAATACATTAATACTTCTTCAGGGAAACTTAAGGATTTTCATATTGAATAAAATAAATAAAGTCCATAATTAGACTCATGTCTGCTCAGTGAAGGTTATGCCACCAAATTAGTCTGTGACAAATAATAGCAACAAAAAAGTACCTGCCATTGTTTAGAGATTTTTTAATTTCAGACTATGGATAAGGGATTATGAAACTATTTTTGTTATGACCACATACTATCAAGTAAACCTGTCTACTGTGTAAATTTAAGAAGGATAAATAATTAAGAAATAAAAAGGGCAGCTTTATGCTAATATCATCTAGACAAAACACTGCCTCAAATAGAAAAAACTTTTATGAAAATTACAAGGCAAAAAAGAATTGGTGAAACCAATGTACCCCTTAAAATTGAACATGCAGTGTGGGCAAAGCCCAACAAAGACACTTCCAGAAATTGACAACCACACAAACATAGTTCACCTCACCCTTTGGGTTTATAAATGCACAGAAATCACATGGTAAAAAGAATACGTGAACACATGCTCCCAGTTATTACTGTTTCTGTATAACCCTACATCTTATTATCACTGCCAAATCTCAGGATTAAGAATAGATACTTACCAGCCCAAATACCAAGTTATAGTAACATGATCTTGAGTATTCCTAGTTTTTAATGCACTTTGATAGTGTAAGGTTTTGGGGTCATTTTGATGTTAGTCTTTTCCTTTTTCCATCTCAAGTTTTCCCATTAAAAAAACAAATATTTTCTCTCTAGCAGCAAATGAGAGGGCTTCATTATTATCAAACAGAAAGGGCTTAACATAAACTAGAGCCAAACAGAAAACTGTTGTCTTGGGCAGAAAGTTCCCTACATTTAAGTGCTAACTGTTAAATAATTGCATATAACAAGTCACATTAGGAACATATTTTAAGGCTGGTGGATCGTTGAAGCATACGTATCTTCTGAAATATATACCAAACTTTTAATAAATGAGAAACTAGAGATCAGAGAGGTTACACCCAGCTAATTTGTAGCACAGCCAGAACAAGAATTCCCAATAGTTATAAATAGTTTTGTTTGGATATATTTTTTACTGGGGTCAGGGGTACAATATAGGGGGCAAAAAAACATGGGTTGAAAGTAAGTTACCAATGACTAGTTTTATTTCAACAATTATTGGCTTCATACTTTGACCTCAACTAGAGTACAAGCTAGATGTAGAATTAACACAGTCAACTAAATAAATGTTGGCAGAAAATGTTCAACAGGACCTTGGGAAACCCTAGGATTCAGATGAGGAAAAAAAGAGGAGGAGAGTTTTCTGGTGGGATTGAAATGAGGCAATGCAGCAATGTACCTGGGAGCACACTTAGCTTCTACAAAGAATCTCTCAATTGTTCATTGAGACAAAAATATATTTAGAACCTTTACAACCCTCACTAGGTCGTTAGAGTAGACTATGGACCCCCTGGTCTCTTAAATTTTAATGAACCAGAGCCTTTTAAAGGTGGCATGGAGATCAACTTTAGCTGTAAAACAATTAAAATGTTAATGGGGTTTCTACTGTAAATAGATTTATGAAATAAGGAGAATGCTGAGTTATTTCCTGGACCTGACTTGTTACTGTCAATTGAATTCAAGCAAGATGTGCTTTACAAGAGATGTAAGACATACCTTTTAATGGCTGCTGCCTACTGTGTTTCCTATTTCAAAATTCATTTCAATATTGCATATAACAGGGGCGCCTGGGTGGCTCAGTTGGTTAAGCGACTGCCTTCGGCTCAGGTCATGATCCTGGAGTCCCGGGATCGAGTCCCGCATCGGGCTCCCTGCTCGGCAGGGAGTCTGCTTCTCCCTCTGGCCCTCCCCCCTCTCATGTGCTCTCTCTCATTCTCTCTCTCTCAAATAAATAAAATCTTAAAAAAAAAAAAAAAAACTATCTTCTAGGGGCGCCTGGGTGGCTCAGTTGGTTAAGCGACTGCCTTCGGCTCAGGTCATGATCCTGGAGTCCCTGGATCAAGTCCCGCATCGGGCTCCCTGCTCGGCGGGGAGTCTGCTTCTCCCTCTGACCCTCCTCCCTCTCATGCTCTCTGTCTCTCATTCTCTCTCTCAAATAAAATAAATAAAATCTAAAAAATAAAAAAAAAATATTGCATATAACATGCCTAAAGCCCAATACAAATACTATTCTGTTATCATATAATTGGCCAGTGTGTATTGCTGTGTCTTGAGTTTCTACTTGTTTTATTTTACATGTGGTATACCAGTACATTGAAAGGAAACTCATGTTCATTTTTGCTCATCCCGACTCAGAGAGAGTTCAAAAGTTCAAAAGATAAGAAGTGGTTCTCAGCATGAGTAAACCGTGAAATGCATTGGAAAATAAATTTTTGATGTCAAGATACATTCCCAGTTTATTCATGCTGAAAATAGTTTTTTTTTTTTAATCTTTTGGAGTTTATAAGCTGGAATAGCCAAAATTTAAATTCCACAATAAATAAAGAAGCAATATAATTTACTATTATTTTATTGTCACATACTTTTGACTATAAACAAAACCCTTCCTAGTGTAACAAAAATCTGGAAGTACTACAAATGAATATTAGTACTTTGAGCTCCAGAAAGGAAAATCATTCAAAATTAGGTTGCCTTTCTCCTGGTCAGAATCTACTATACTAAACCATGAAAATAGTTTTCTTTTTTTTTTTTTTTTTTGAGGTATAATGGCACAATAGTTTTAATACAACCACCAGTCTTCACAAAATAATTTTAATACTTTGTGCCTGGGCTAGCAGCATCTTGCACTGTGACATTCCTATACATACATAAGCATTTTATCCAAGTACAAATGTTAAAAGCAGGGTAACTTAAGCAATTGCCTATACAAAGGTAAATAGACATTGCAGGTTATTTTTCTTGAATCATTTTGCTGCATAGTAAATTGCAATTACGTGTCAGTATAATGTTACTGATCTATAGAATACACTTTGAACTTGAGGTATGGCAACTCTCTAAGAGAGAGCTAACATGTAAACCTGAGTATTTTGATTTTTTTTTTTTTTAGCTGCCATGGATGGGTAAGACAAAAAAAAATCCAGCATTCAAAGATCCTAGAAACTTTCTAATCAATAAAAATAAAATAAAATCCTTTAGTAATTCTCAGCTATTTCCTATCATCTCCATATTGCAGCACTGTTGAATGGACAAAGATAAAGTAAATACTGAAGTGAAGCTAAGTTTCTTATGGAATTATGGATTAAGCCAGCTATTAAAAAAAAACCCGCCAGGTAACTGCTCATTTACTTTACATCAAGTTGAGATCCCAATGTGTGTGTGTGTATGTATATACATATATATATATGTGCATACCAACTTTATAATTCAAGATTGCAGTTAAATACTTCTAATTCACTTGAATTACCATGGTAATAAGACAATTAGAAACCTTATATTTTCTTAAAAAGGACATGCTTAACATTTTCTGACATTACTTCTAAACTCAGATGAAGCACAAACTCCCCCCACAAAACAAATAATCTGCTTTAAAAGTTAAACAGTTGAGAGTTGGTAGCAGAAGCTATCCCGGTTTAACATTTCCACCACAGAGACAAATAAAGGTTTAACCACTGTTTAAGCACCCAATGGATAAGAAATTAACATGAACTAATTAACTAAAATTAGAAGGTAAGAATACTGCCATTCCAGTTTGAATATTTTCAATATCTTTTTCATACTTTTAAAGTGGGACAGTAAAGCAGTTTTCCTGTTTTGCTGCAATTTCAGTTTAAATCCTTGCCCAGATTACATATTTAAAATTGGATGCTATATCACTCATACATTATTCAAATTCAGGAAATAAATCATGATTGGTTAAATGTATTATAGGTAACTATCACAAAACATCTGTAGAAATAAAGGAATTCCAAAAATGGAACCAAACAGAAGAAAGACTAGAAGAACTACAGAATTGGTTGAACATTAGGTCAAAGAATGGATCCAAGGTAAAACAAACTTGGGGTGTTTGTACATGAAAGAAAGAATAAACTTCATGTTTGTTCCCCATTAGTACTGTACTCAAGAAGATGATAGTCCCTTTTCCTAGTTTTCTTAATAATTCTGAGAAACCAAAATTCAAATCTCCTAGGATTGCCTCTTCCCTCAAGAGCAAAATCCATTGAAGTTCAGAATCACTGTCAATTCTTAATTAACCATATCAGAGGGAAAGAACATTAAACACCACTGAAAACTGTCCACTGAAGAATGACAAAAAACATTTCCCAGATCAAAAGGTGACAAGCCACATAACTTATACACAAGGGGCTGATTTACAAAGAGCTGACTGGAAATGCCTTTACTAATTCTGAACATGTCCCCATCGTTATCATATGGTTATCAAATAGATTTCTTTAAAGAAACTAGAGATCTCGGGCGCCTGGGTGGCTCAGTTGGTTAAGCGACTGCCTTCAGCTCAGGTCATGATCCTGGAGTCCCGGGATCGAGTCCCGCATCAGGCTCCCTGCTCAGCGAGGAGCCTGCTTCTCCCTCTGACCCTCCCCCCTCTCATGTACTCTCTCTCATTCTCGCTCTCGCAAATAAATAAATAAATCTTAAAAAAAAAAAAAAAAAGAAACTAGAGATCTCCAAATACCTAAGTAAAATAAAGATGTAAGTTAAGATTGCTGAGACTGACAAACATGCAATTAATCCTATCTGAAGGACCTAGAATTAATTGTGAAATAGATAACTTTTGTGCTGGGTCTTAGAGATTAGCCTGGAAGAAAGGGAGGAGGCAGGAAGTCACTGAGAACAAAGGTCACATGACAGGAATGTATGGAGTGCATTTGGGGACCCTGGGATATCCTGGTGAAGGTAGAGCTGCAAGTACATGGAGGCAAGAAGAGCAATACCAGTTAACTGTAGTGTAAATCATCCCCAGAAAGTACTTTCCCCTTCCAACAGCTTCCAAGGTCTTCTCTGCTCTCTTCCTATAATGAATGTTCTTCTGCTCGCAATCCTAACTCCTTTCAAATGCCACCATGTTCATGAAGCTTTTCGTGATTCCCTCTTATGAATTTGGTTTTTTTATTTTTTATTACAGTAATACTTTGGTCTAAGTCCTTTATGGTACTTAACTATCCACAACAAAGAAGAAAGTACTTGATTATAAGCTCCTTAGAAGTGGAGGCTTTATTTTACCCATCTTCACAATCCCTGCAGAAAATGCCTTGATGGTTGTGAGTTGATCATAAATTGTGTCCCATCTGTAATTAATTATGCTGGAGTAGTGTAGCAGGAAGTTCTTCCTCATTTCTGGCTATAGGAATAATGAGGCTAAGAATGATGGCAGATACATAGTAAACATTTAATCATGCAAGAATGCAGACTGCCAACACATGCAGCCACTCTATAGAAATTTCCACTTCTTGTTACCATGACCAAGAGTGATAGCTGCTAGAGTTAACTTCACAACTAGAACAAGATTATTTCATCAGGTTGATGTAGGTAACTCTAAGTCAATTATTTTTTTTTTTCTACTTCCCAAGTTCTTGTTTAATTTAACTTTCCTGAGGCCTTCCATAGCATTTACCACTCCGTCTTTCTTCTTTTCAGGCAGTTTCTTAATCTCTTCCTTAGGTCCTTCTTTATCTGTTCTCCTCTCATTAAAATTTGCCAGGACTCCTTCTTCAACAACCTTTTCTCCTCACTTTTATACGTACTTGTGTTTTACTACTTTAACATCCAGGAATAGCTCTAGCCCAGACCACTCTCCTGGCCTCAGACGCTTATTTAGAGCTCCCCCAGAACATCTCCATCTGAGATCCCACAAACACATAGTACTTACCCTCTTCCCTGTAAAGCTCCTCTTTTTCCTGTGTTTCTGATTTTCTCCATTATCCAGAGGCCACCCTCGAGTCTTCTTTCTCCTTCACTTCCACTCATTCATCAACTCCTCTTGCTATTAATCTTTCAAATCTGTTCCTTCCTTTCATCACCACCACTATCTCCTTAGACTCATACTACTTCTCACTCTACTACTGAAAGAACCCTCTAATCAGGCTCCCTGCCTCTGGCTCCTTCCCTTTTCAGCCCATTCCTCTTTCAAAAACACAAATCTGATTAGGTTACTCCCCTGTTCTCAGTCAGTCACTTCCTGGCTCCTTGCTGCTCCCCTGCAAAGTCCAAAATTCTCATCTTGATATGAAAGACCCTTCCTGAGCTATGCCCTCTCAGCTGCCCTAAACTCATCTTCTACTGCAACCCCTTTCCTATTCTTTCCTCCACACATATCATTAAGGAAATGGCTCACGGTTTTCCTAAAAGAGAGGTTGTGCCTCCTTTTTGCACATGCTCTTCTCATCAGCTGGAACCCACTACCAACATTACCACTTTTACCAACCATCTAATCACTACTCAAAAAATCTGTTTAAGAAAATTAAACTCTTGAAAACCTACACCGAGGCCCTAGATTCTTTCTTCCCTCTAGCTAGGTTACTTTTCCATCTCCGCCAAGTTGTTTTTTGGTAGGATCTTGTCTGTCCACTGGTCTCCCTATGAGGTGCTCAAAGACAGAGGATCACCCTATCTTCTCTGTATGCCCAAAGCCTAGCAAAATTTTGTTGAATGGAAGTAACAAGAAATCAGCTACATATTAAGCAACTGGGTTAGTGATTTGATTTCAGCTTCAGTAGAAAAAAGATACATACTTGGGATTTAAACATATCCCCTGGGTCAGCTCACTAAATGTATGTGTTCATCTAGTTCCAGAGTCTTCCTACCTATGGAAAAAGAATGGGAAAATCAAGTGCTAGATTAAACAAAACAGAACAAAACTAGATTTAAGCCTTAGCAAAGCCCATGCAGCTGAAACTGGGAAAGAAAATGTTAGGAGTGTTGGGAGACAATTCTTCAAGGTCTCTTGCATTTCTACATATCTTGTGAAGCTTAGATGGCTTTTATTCTGGAAAGATGTTTATGTAGCTAATAGCCTTGAAAGATTTAGAGAGTGTCTCCTGCCAGGGCTGAGAGAAGAGTTGTTTAATGAGCAGGATAATAAAGATGATGTCTCCCTCTAAGGGCAAAAGTTGGCCAAGTTTGCTAACATTCCCCTTTTAAGACTAAAGATTTTTTAAGGCCTAGGTTCCGCAGCTGTGACATACATTCCACTATGTGCACAGTATGCACTGGGGTCATTCTTCATTGCCCCTATGGAATTTGGGAGGGGGGGATGTAGAAGCAAAGGAAGCCAATTCAAACATGAAGCTCATGTTACCTGTAACGGCATGACTAATAAAGTCCATTGTCTTTGATCCAGGGATTTCATGTCTTCCTTCAGCAGCTACGAACTGTGGTAGACTACCTTGTTACCTTGTAGGTAGAGTAAAATCTTAAACACTTCAGAGTCCTTGACAAGGAGAAGGGAACTAAAGGCAAGTAAATTAAAAAGTGCTCAATAAATGTTTCTAAAATTGAATAATGCCAGAAAGATATGATCTTGAACACAATGTAAGTGGTTAAGAGCATAGATTCTAGACTCAAACAGCTCAGGTTCATATCCTAGCTTTATAATTATTAACTACATAAGCTCCCCTGAGCTTCACACTCTTTAATCCAATTTGTCCAGAAAACTTCAACTTCCCTTTCCTTTTCATGAAATGTGGTTATTAATATTACCTTGTTGTGAGGATTAAATGAGTTAAATTATGTAAAGTACTTAAAGTGTTCCTGGAATATAATAAATGCTATCTAATAATAATATTCTGATGCCTGAACTTTATTTCACGGATAATCAAATTTTTAAGAAGGGAAATGATGTAAGTTTGTAGGTTTTTGCTTGGGAAACCAACTTTGATGAAAATCAAATCATATTTATAATAAAAATGAAGAGGAGCAAGAGAATATGAAAGAGAAGACTAACCAAGAGACACCTGTAATAATCTAGGAGTAAAAATAGTATGGCTGGCTGGGCTTAAGTGTTGGTAACAGGAAAGAGAACTAATTCAAGAGATATTTTATTGCTTGCATTTATAGGATTTGTCAATTGATGGGATATAAATGTTAACTTACAGTTACCCAGTCAACATGTACAAAGGCCTTTTCACAATCATCTCACCTAAAGCTCATCATATAAGTACAAGGTAAACTGGGGGAAAGGTGACAGATAAAAGATTTCAAATATGAAGGAAGGGAAAGAAGAGCAAAATACCCAAGAAGGAGAAAGTGTAGAGGGAAACAATGAAGACTACAGATGATTTATGGACATTTTGAGTCTCAGGCCAATGGAGGTGATAAATTTATAGTTGAAAATGTGAATCTGTGACTCCAAAGAGATTGGGGCTACATATACAGATCTGAGTCTCATCAGAATAGTGGATCCGATAGAAGCCAGTGGGAAGAAAGAGAATAAACCAGGTAAAGTGTAAAGAATAGGGAGAGGAATAAAGATAGAAGATGGGAGAGTACAGGGGCCAATAGAGAACTACAGATGATACCAAGTGTACAAATGAAAAAGCACAAGCAAGGAAGTAGAGAAGTACGAAATAAGAATAGCCAGTAATATCATATGTTACAGAAAAAATGAGAGTAGGGTGAGTTTTGAAAAGAAGGTAGTTTCTGAGAAGAAATTTTGGCAGAGGAAGCCAGACTGCAAGGGCTTAAATGATCATTGATAAGGAAGCAGCATAAAAAGCTGTTCTTGAGAAACTGAAGATGGAGAGAAGCAAGATCAAGACAGATCTGCATATAGATACAGACATATGATAAACATGAAATAGAGAGAGATGTAGAAAGGGAGACTTGATTACATTGGGGAGGAAAGGGGAAAAAAACAGTGGAAAGGAAACAGTTGGCAATAAAAGAAAACAATAAAAGAAACTAAAGAGATGACTAATAGAGAAAAAATTTTAAGGATGGGATCTGGAACATACAGGGAAGGGATGACCTTGAGAAAAAAGAGCGGGAAACTGATTTCCATGAGACACAGAAGAAAGAAGTAAAAATATAGGAAAAATATATATTGAGGCCAACAACAGGAAGAGCCTGAAATATTCATATAACATAATGTCAATTTCATCAATTAAAGTGTAGAACGAAGTTGACTGCTAAAACTCCAAGGCAGAGTTGAGGTTTCGGTCTGTTTGGAGTAATAAGAGAAAGACTTAGCTACTGTTGAATATAAGTAAACAGATTCAGACTGAAGTAGGAAGACCAGGGAGGCTGGTAAATTGAGAGCCAAGGAAGGAGAGGTCAAGGGCTGATGGACCACCACGGAGAACCATGATTAGGAACAGAGCTCTGGAGTTAGACAGAATGGGTCCAAAGCCCATCCCACCACTTCTCAGCTATGAAACTTCAGGCAAGTTACTTAACCTCTCTCTACCTTAATGTCCTCAACTGAAAATTGGAGATGACAATATTTTCTACCTCATATGACTGTTGTTGGATTCAAGATATTAATAAATACAAAATGCTCAAAATAATGCCTTGCCCCAAGAGAGTACACATAGCCTTCTCTGTACACTTTATGCTCATTTGGTGTGGCTGATCTCACAAGAAAGAAAAATATTTTTTAACTAATTTACAGTAATGAGTAAATGATGGACCACAGGCCATGCTTAAATTATTTGTAAATTTAAAGAGTGGACTGTTAATAGACCCAGACAACTCTAATTAGCTCAATTACAGACTTTATCATGAGAAAAGAAAAAAAAAAAAAGAACCAAAACAAAATAAAGCAAATTCCAATATGTTCTGTGGTGCAAGAGACAACTTTGTCAATTCCCCTTCATGGCTTTGGATTATTATAGCTTCTTGCCTTTGTCTACTTCTAAATTTATTGATTCCTCAACAATCTAAATCTCTGCCACTCTGACCACAGGTTTCTGTATCAACTATAGAAGCCTGAGGTAAAATACAGTTCTCCTTAACTGTTTTGGGGGTGGGAGGAGGATGGATAAACAGTATCATAGAAGGCATATTTTGGGTTTGTATGTCAAACTGCCTATATCAGATACCTGTGTTAGGAAATGACTGCAACATGTCCTAAACAGTTTAAGAGACTGCTGAGTCACACAGTGGCCACACCTTTTTAAAATTTCCCCCAAGTGCCAGAGGAATCCAAGTATCTCAAGCACCAGGAGTGTAAGCTACTGGATCTGCCTTTCTGCACTTCTGCTTGCATGATATCTGCAATACTTCCATGTTTACTAAACTACTTTTAATCATGTTGTATACAATAATTATGCAAGTATTTGCAAGAGAGCATTACAAAGGATAAATTTTAATAGAGTGTGTTACCGCCAGTCATTTTCCTTTGATGTCTCAAAGATCTGGAGTAGAGTTTATTTCCTTCTATTTAATCCTTTAGAAAACATTTGCAGAGTACCATTAGCATAAGTAAACTCTTCAATATCCCTTTATCAAAATGCCATCACCAGACAACTCTCCAATTTATAATGCACTTGCCAAGGATAGCTTTCCCCATTCCACAATTCCCAGTTTAAGCCCAGCCCATCATTTAATACTCAAACACCTTACAGCCATGAGAGAATTTCTTATGAAGTCTCAGTGAGGAGAAAAATCAGATCTTCTTTGTGAGGAACTATCTTACCCATTTCTAGACATTTAGCACCCTAGTCCCTCTCCATACCCAGCACCAAATGCTAATGGAACCCTGTAGCTTTTCCAGCAATCAAAAAGCCCCACTTTTGGGGGGCTTTAAGGTTTCTCAATACTCATGAGCCCCACTCCCACTGAAAACCCCTGGCAGTGATTAAAAAGAACTTCATAAAATCAGATATTGGGCCTGGGTGTTCTGAAATGGAGCATATTTGCTAAGAACTCCAACACTGGAATTCAAACTACCTTGATCCAAATCTTGTGAATTCTTGGAGCACAAGCTTAACCTGACTGTGTCTCTTCCTTCATCATAAAATGAAGGCAACAATAGTGCTTACCTTGTAGGACTATTTCCAGAATAAAGTGAGATAATATATATAAAGTAGCTAGAAATTTGTCTGGCATTTAAATAAGAATTCAAACAGATTAATTATTACCTATGATTTCTGATGTCCTCTTACCTAGTAGGTACTTAGGTACTATCTGTGGAATACTGATTTTATGAATCTGCCTAACTTTACTTATCCAAGGTTTCCTACATATGATAATGTCAACAAACAGATCAAATATCATTAGAGTTGGGGTATCCACTTGTCATACATCTTTTGCTTCATTAATAAAGTTTCCTTCGGAAATGAGCTTACCTGTGGGGGAATGTGCCGTAAATGCAATGCATTAAGTTTAGGCTGACCATTATTTAGCTACACAATCATTTCCTCTTTTCAGTTGTCACCCCAGCTCCAAAATCTGCTCAAGTACAAGATCAGCTACATAAAAGTTTTACTTGTGTTAATGACCTATAAGTGCCAGTCAGTAAGATAATGCATTCTCATTAGTGGTCCTCACCTCATTAGAAGCCTGCTCTCACTGATAATGGATCTCAGAGGTCAACAAAAATCTCAGGAAGAATTCTCCTTAATTTAATAGATGGACAGGTATATGGAAGCCATGTGCTATACATGATTGCATTCCACATGCCCACAACAATTGCAAAGGTTTCTTCAGAAACCTACCTCTAAATCACAACATGGTTCCTGCTGAAGAAACCCCTAACTCTAATACCAGGGAAGACTAAATACAATTTTGATAGGATTTCTTCCCATCTAGATTTCAGAAAACACTAAGTCATCAGAGTGATCTCAATAATCCACAGAAAGAGCATCTCTATTAAACACCCAAGAATTTATATTGGTTTTAATATCTGATCTCAGCTCACCTGATAAATAAATGAGCTGCAATAGCAGTGTCCTTTTAAAAAAAAAAAATGCAGTGTCATCCTTCCAGCCTTTTCCACAAAAGTGTCAATACAGAAACATGAGGTAAAACAGTTAAGCAATGTAAAAAGTGATATGGTATTTCTATTATTTCTCGGTGCCCCCTAAAGGGATTATTCAGTCTCATGTTGTGTGGATGACTCTGTGGCTACCTAATGAGCTAACCTGGAATCCACTTTAATAACAGCACTTGTAAAGGTAAAAGCATGGCTAGCTGGCAAGCTTGTTTAATAAAAAGCAGTTTCTAAGAAGTGAAGGCTTATGCACTCACAAGATATCCAAAGAAAGATGTGTTTTCTGAGATAAACTGGAGACGCAAAGTCTAAATCAACCTTCTCTTCAAAATAAACAAGACACATTTTATCAATGCAGGAGAAAGCCCCTACCCAGAAACTCTTTGCATTTCTGCCAAATACATATTTACAAACTATGTAGAAAACAAGTTGTTCTGCAATGCTACCAACACCCTGCCCATGTCTCAAGATTTATAGTTAGTGACATTTGCAGTAACCAGGTAGCAAATTTAATCTCAAGTGAAAAGGAAGAAATATGGAAATGTAAAGTGAACCCAAAAATAGTATTTTTCCTACAAGAAAAAGTAAAGCCCCAGAAAGGTATAGATGGCTTTATGTACTTATCTAAATCATTTTTCTATTATAAAATATTCACATTTCAGAAAATCACAGATGAAGCAAAGAAGTAGTGAAGCAGCAAAGATGTTAAAATGTTCAAAATACTCTGGTTTCTATTCACAACAGCTCGAGAGCAGAAAGGAAAAGCAGAATTAGATCTGGCTTCTCTTTCTCAAGCGGTTGGATGATGATCCTTCTGATGCTACAGAATTCAATGAAAACTTCTCCAGCCGGTCAAAACGACCAGGCAATTTGTAAAGACTTAGACTTCCCCTGAGTTTCTCGCTACGCATGACATAGTGTCCAAGACCAAGAATTAATATCTCCTGGCCTTCATCACTTCTAATCTGGAAAGGAAACCACGCCCCATGCTCAGACCTCGCTTTTCAGTCATCTTCCTACTCTTCAGCCCTAAGGAGGCTAGCTTCTAAGTCGCCACGCGTTCAGTCCTTGACATACTCATCTCCCCAGCTCCTCACTTGGGCGGATGAGCCCGGGTTCGCTTCTCATCAAACCTGTGGAATAATCCACTCCTCCCGACTCAGAGATACTTTCAAAAAAAAAAAAAAAAGTACACGAACTCGTTGGTCTCTAGAAAGAAGAACATGTCAAGAAACTAGCTGCTCGACTTGATTTCATTCAAACCCTTTCAGAAAGTGGAACTTGTCATTAGCTAATTACTCATATAAATTAACTGAAACACACACACATTTCACAAACGGCGTACACACGCACACACCCAAATCTGGGGTGGGGGGGATTCTGTCGGGAGCTGAAAAGTATCAGGTGGAAAGCACGCTGCCCCTGATCTCGGCTTCTGCCCCGGGGCTGGCGCTCCCGGAGGACGCGCTGGGTGGGGACAAGCGTTCCCGCCGCGCTCCGCCTGGGACATCCCGCAGACCGCGCTCGGTGTCTGCCCTCAGTTCCTGCCCTCCCTCCTTCCCTTCCCTGGGGGAACGGGCTGCGGCCGCAGTGTCCGCTGCGGGTCCGCGTGGGGCTGAGGCGCACGGGGACCCGCTCCCCGTACGTGTCCCGGAGCGCGCGGGCGTCACTTACATGCCCGACCGGAGCTGGAGGGCGCTGCCTGGCGGCCAGCCGGCGGCTACCCAGGCGCAAAAGCACCAGAGCCACAGTCGCCAGGTCACCTCAGCGGGACGGAGCGGCTCCTGCTGCCGCCCGGGCTGCGCGCGACGCGCCACTCCGGCTGGCAAGTCCGAGCCCGGAGCAGAAGTTGGGCTCGCGGGGCAGAAGTTGGTGTTCAGGGCTCGCGGGGCCGGCGAGGTGCGCCTCGCTGAGGAGGGCGCGGCAGCGGCTCGACCGCATGGGGCATGACACGCTACCGGCAGCGAGGGAGGAGCGGCCGGGCGAGCCCCAGAGGCGCTGTGGCCGCTGAGCTGCGCGCCCCTGCTCCGCCGGGAGCGACTGGAACCCAGCGAGCCGCGCGGCCCCGCAGCCCCCGCAGCCTCGGTGCCATGGAAACGCGCTCGCCGCCCTCCAGCCTCGGCCCCTACTGAGCGTTTAAAGAGACAGCCGCGCCGTCACCGCGGGCTCGGCGAGCCGCTGGGTCCCCCACCTCCCCCCACGCCCTCCTCACTCCCTCCCCTCCATCCGGCGCGGCGGGGGCTGGATGCTGGGGTCTGGAGAGGCTGCTCAGACGCAAAATAAAGGGCTTCGATCAATTCTCCCGCCTAACTCTGCTCCCACCTCTTCTTACCCTCCCACCCACCCAACGCACATCCCCGCCCAGCACACACACCCAAACCCCGCCAAAGAGGCGAAGCTGCCTTGGCTCCCCGCTTCGTTCTGAACCCAACCTGCTCTGAACCCAAGCAGCTGTGCATCTGCCACGAGCAGAGACCAAAAGAAAGCTGACTTTGGATTCTCTCTCGCTCCGCTCGCTCCCACCCCAAGTCTCGGGAGTCCGTCACAACACAGGCTTGGGGGAGGTGTGTTTGAAGTGGGAACCGAATGGCAGTTGATTGAGTCAAATCTCCTGCCAAATCGGCAGTTGCAGGACACGTCGTCTGCTCATCCAAAACCCCTCGTGACTCAAAATGGGATAATCCCCCTTCATTTATTTGCCCCCCCATCTCACCCCCTTCAGGCACCAGAGTTATGAGGAGCCAACGCTTTTACAAACCTACTCCCTCCTTTCCTTGAAACCTTCTCCTTTTCCCGAAAATTTACGGAGGAGCAGCCAGTTGCGAGCCCCCACGGCCCTTGCAGAAGGGAACGGCGTCTGCTCGAACCGGAAACTCCGGCTGCGGTGCTGGCCCGACTGCCTGGGACGCACAGCCAAGCGCCTCGCGGTCGCCAGCAGCTCCGGCCCGAGGCTCTACTTCTGCCCGGCGCCAGCTGCTGTCTGGAAGGCCAGGAACCTCTGGAGTCGGCTTAGGGAAAATAAAAATCTATGGTGCATCGTGCCCTCCAACAAGGACAGCCCAGGTTCCGAAGCCATAATCTGCAGTTCAGCCCAGTAGAAAACGGATCAGTCTGCATACGGACAACTTTTTTCTTTGATTCCTAAACTTACCAAAAGTGGCTCTACAATGACTCATTCAGAGTCCAATACTAAAAGGGGTACCATCTGATTTCCTCAGTCCTAGGAGCCTTAAAATGATCCCCAAATGGTCTTTTGGGCTCCCTTTTGCCCTTCATATTTGAATTAACCATCTGGCTTAGTTTCAGTCTTCTGAGCCTTTGTTCTCCCTTCTTTCTGCTTTTTCTGCAACTAAAGAAGCAATTGGGCATTTAAAGGAGGGACTGAGGAGCAAACTTTTGGAATTTCTCTGAAAAGAAAGAAAAAAAAAATGAGGGTGAGATAGAACCATACCACTCCTGAAATCTTTACCCTTCTGTGACTTTGTCCTCCTTGATTTGGAATTCACACCAACGTGCAGTGTCTTCTGTTTCTCTTAGTCATATCTAAATATTTTTGGTTTTTATTGAAGCTTAACAAAATGAAAAACCATAAATATAAAACAAAACAAGATGATATCTGTCTCGACAAATATCTTTAACAAACAGGATTTTAGTCATCTGTAAAACAGAAATCATTATTTGAACCTCCTTATTTTGTAAAAGAGGGATTCATTCTTCATTTTCTAAACACCGGTTCTACATGAGCCAGGCCTTCTCCAATCCCAGAGAGAGTGGACTTGAGGACAGTGCTAGTATCTGTTGTAGAGATGCATTGTCACTTGGCTAACTCTTAATTAGTTCTGAAAATGGCAGGCCTAGCGTGTGTGGCTAAAACACTCTGATAAATTTTAAATCTATTGTTAACTCTTAATTTCTTCTAAATCTCTATGCCACCTTTGTTAACAAGTAACAAAGTTCATTACTTAATTTCACTTCCTCTTCTGTTTTCCCCTCCCTCTTCTGGTAAGGCGCTAATGAACACTAAAATGACCAAAGGCAGGCAGGGAACTGTGGGAAGGAAAGGAAGAAAAGGAAACTGGATAATTCACAATGGTGGTGGCTCCTGAACTAAGTGTACTGACTGCATAAGGTGGGGCCATTTTTCTCTTCTGGATTTAAGTATAGGTGAAAAGATTAATCCTCTCCATTGCTTCAATTTCTGGTTTATCTTTTGCATGAAACCTAAAGACTCCAGGTTATTTCAATACAGCTGATCTTAATTGTTTCAATGAAAATGTATAGCACACCTAAAGATGACAGTATAGATTAAACTGTACCCTGAAATTGCCCAGGACACGATAAGCCTTTCTTTGCTTCTGGACTAGATTTAGCTCTGCAGGGCTCTATCTTAAACTAATCTCATTCCTTCCTGGAGTGTAAAAAGTTTCTACTCATTTTCTTCCTTTATAATACAGAAACCCTTGCATAAATAATAGACCTCCTTTATTTCAAGGCTAAATTTTATATAAACCACAGCTGAAACTCAGAACTATTTTAAGAACTAAAGAATGATGGAAAAATACTAGAACGTATGTAAATTATCTGATTGCATGGTTGTTTAGTAAGGGACAGCTTAGGTACATGAAAAGTGAATCAGTAAATTGAAAATCACAAATTAGGAAAATTTCCTTTTATGTACATTAGTTTAAATACATGTTTATTACAGATGAATATTTTAAGCACTTGCAACAGGCTAAATATGATTAATGTATATTTTGTAAAGTGAGGCTGATTTCAGATTATTCTAGCGTGGATAATAACATGAACACAATGTCATATAAGCAATTATCATTAAATAAATCATACTCTTCCAGGATAAGGATTTAAAATTTTGCCGTGAACTAGGAAACTCTAATTTGAATTCAGCTCCTTTTGCAGTCTATTCATACAGTTTAAGAATAATTGGTGATTTGGTTTGATTGGTTGGTTATGCTTTATCTCTAAAACAAGGGAGCATCATGAAACCTGTTAGTTACAGTCTTACATATTAAAAGAGCGATGCAGTTTGGTGACTTGGGGATGCTATGAACACATAAAGTGAAGCCAGATACAGACAAAACAATTCATTCAGCTCTATTGCCTAAAGTGAAAGAAATTTTAAAATTAACAAAGCAAAGGAATGAGCCAAATACACAAAGAACCAATTTTTTAAATTAAGAGGGAGAGAAGTTTTGTGTTGATGGCATCCCTTGCTCAGACATAAATTTCGTGGGGGGAAAAAAATAGAAACATCATGAATTGGATTTTATTCTTGTGAATGATTTTTTATACTGTCAACCTGGACAGGCTCTTAAAAATGGATTTGGTGTAGCAGACAAATGTTCTCTCTGAGAGGAGTCCAAAAGATTTGGGGGGACCTCCAGTGGGAATGCACATGCCACCTCACTCTCTCCAGACCTGCATCAAAGGAGTAATAAATCTAACCAGCTTTTCCCTCCATAGGAGGAGGCAGGGTAAGCCAATTTCATGCTTTATGTATGCTGGTTGTAAAAAGGAATGCTTACCTAAAAAGAAATAGATTCTGACCAGATGTTCTCAAAATCTTCCTCAGCTGCTGCTTGAAGCTTTACAGTCACCACATACTTTATCTTCTCATCTATCTCCTTCTAATTGAGAAATTGTTGATCCATGCAGTTCGACAAGCAGGCTGCTGCAAAAACCTTCCTGCGAAAGCTTTTCAGCCCTGCTCTCCTTTTGCACACAAAAACTTCCAGTATCTGTATGGGGACAGGAAAAGAAAGCAGGCCACTTCAGTCGGCAGGTGTTGTGGGTTGGAAAAGGAGGAGGTCAAAAAGTAATTCTTCAAAGGACAGCTTCTGTCACCTGAAAGTATAATAAATTGCCATTATAGAAATGCCTACAAGCACTAATGAGCCATGTACATTGAAATCTTGATGTCAGGCAAAATAGAATGAAATTCACCCAGGAACCAACTGGGATTGTTACACCAAGATGTGAATAATCGTTCTCACTTTGGTTTCATCTGCTACTAAATGTCGTCCGCATGAACCAAGAGCTCTCTCTCTTTTTAAGGAAAATGATAAATTCAGCATAAAATTCCTAAGATATCTGTCTAGTGATTTACACATAATTTCTCAGTACTGTGCTACTCATCAACCATAAAGATTTGGCCAATCAGATGTGAGATAGAATTACCAACTTCAGAATTATACATTTTTATGAGAACATAATTAGAAGATTAGCCCAGCTATACATTGACTTGGACTTTTTTGGAAACTATACCCTGCGCAGCTAATTCTTTTGTGTATGTGGGGGAGGGTAAAAAATACATAACATTAAATTTAGTATCTTAATCATTTTTAAATACACAATTCAGTAGTGTTAAATATATTCACATTGTTGTGCAACAGATCTCTAGAACTTTTTCATCTAGCAGAACTGAAACTATTTCTATTAAACACTAATTCCTCCTTTCCCTCTCCGTTCAGCCCTTCACAAAGAGCTCTCTACTTCCTGTTTCTATGATTTTGACTACTTAGATTCTTCATGAGTGGAATCATACAGTATTTGTTCTTTTGTGACTGATTTTGCTTAGCATAATGTCCTCAGGGTTCATCTGTGTTGTAGCATGTGACAGGATTTCCTTCTTTCTAAGGCTATATAATATACCATTGTATTATACACCACATTTTGTTTATCTATTCATCTGTCGACAGACATTTGGATTGCTTCTACCTTTTGGCTATTGTGCATAATGTTGCAATGAAGCTGGATGTGTAAGTATCTCTTTGAGATCCTGCTATGAATTCTTTTGGATATATATCCAGAAGTGAGGTCGCTGGATCATATGGTGATTCTATTTTTTTTTTTATTTGGGGGAAAATCTCCTTACTAATTTCCACAGTGGCTGCACCATTTTATATTCCTATCAGCAGTGCACAAAAGTTCCATTATCTCTTCATCCTTCCCAACACTTCTTATTTTCTGTTCTTTGTATAGTGGCCATTCTAATGGGTGTGAGACATCTCATTGTGATTCTAATTGAATTTCTCTCATGATTTGAGATGTTGAGCATCTTTTCATATATTTGTTGGCTGTTTGTATATCTTCTTTAGAGAACTGTCCATTTTTTGCACATTTTTTGATTGAGTTATTTGGTTTTTGTTGTTATAGAAAATCCTTGGGCGCCTGGGTGGGTCAGATGGTTAAGCGTCTGCCTTCGGCTCAGGTCATGATCTCAGGGTCCTGGGATCGAGTCCCGCATCGGGCTTCCTGCTCCTTGGGAGCCTGCTTCTCCCTCTGCCTCTCTCTCTCTCTGTCTCTCATGAATA
>NC_138369.1:105333851-105383049 GCF_054177405.1 Leptonychotes weddellii | reverse complement strand
TTTTTTAAAAAAAGATTTTATTTATTTATTTGACAGAGAGAGATAGCGAGAGCAGGAACACAAGCAGGGGGAGTAGGAGAGGGAGAAGCAGGCTTCTCGCAGAGCAGGGAGCCCAATGAGGGGCTCGATCCCAGGACCCTGGGACCATGACCAGAGCTGAAGGCAGACGCCTGATGACCGAGCCACCCAGGCACCCGAAATAAAATCTTGAAAAAAGAAATTCCTTATATATTGTAGATATTAACCCCTTATCAGATATATGATTTACAAATATTTTCTCCCATCTCTTAGGTTCCCCTTCACTCTTTTAATTGTTTCCTTTAATACTCAGAAGTTCTTAATTTCAATGTAGTTATTTTGTCTATTTTTGTCTCTTTTTATTTTTGTTGCCTATGTTTTTGGTGTCATCTCTAGGAAATCATGGACAAGTCTAATGTCCTAAAGCTTTTCCCCTATGCTTTCTTCTAGCAGTCTTAGAGTTTTAGGCCTTATGTTTAGGTCTTCGATCTATTTGGGATTAATTTTTGCACATGGTGTAAGGTAAGGGTCTAACTTCAATTGTTTGCATGTGGATATACAATTATCCCACCACCATTTGTTGAAGAAACTGTCCTTTCTCCATTGTATAGTCATGGCACCGTTGTCAAAATTGTTTGACCATTTAGGCAAGGTTTATTTCTGGACTCTCTATTCTATTCTATTGGTCTGTATATCTGTCTTTTTGCCAGTACCACATGATTATCATTGCTTTACAGTATGTTTTGAAATCAAGAAGTGTGAGACCTCCAACTTTGTTCTTTTTCAAGATTGTTTTAGCTATTGGGAATCCCCTAAAGCTAATTCTTGTATGCAAAGAAGTTCCTCATTATTATTTGAGTAAGGCACAGTTTTTCTACATCTCTTCTGTCAGAGGGGAAAATGAACACCAAAATCTCTTCCCTGGCAACTTTTATTCTGAATTCCTATTTTTTTGTGTGTCTGCATGCCTTCAGTAACTTGAGTAACAAATCCAAACAGCCATTATTAATGTCATTCATATCCAGGAAACATCAAAAATAATTCTTGAGAATATAGAGCTTTCCATTCATTCCCCAACCCAATATGGATAAAACTGAGGAAGGTTTCACAAAAGTGGATAAGTGAGCAAAGTAGTAGTCGATGAAGCTCAATAAATAAGGAAAAGTATCTACCTAAGGAAAAATGATCAAACCCAATATAGTCTCAGGCCTATCTATTTCAATCCCAGATAAGAAGATAGGAAGCATTTTAGCTATTCTCTGGAAGGTTAAGCTCAAATTGTGGCTAAGGTCCCAAATCACCAGCCTAAAGTCAATGTACTTGAAAGCTCATTATCCTACATTTACATCCAAACATAGTGCCAATTTGTACCTGGAATATTTTTTATAGTTTTGACTGTGTGTTCTATGTAGCACATGGGAAGACAGCTTCAGCTTACTATGTAGCTATGGAGCATCAGTATCCAAAGTTCTGGTAGTATATTATCAAAAAAGTGAACAACCCACAAAATGGGAGAAAATATTTGCAAATCATATATCTGATAAGGGACTAGTATCCAGTATATGTAAAGCTTACAGTTCAACAGTAAAAAGAAAAAAGGGGGAAATAATTTGAATAGACGTTTCTCCAAGTAATACATAAATAGCCAATAAACACATGAAAAGATGCTGAATGTCATTAGCCACTAGGGAATTGCAATCCAAAACCACAATGAGATAGAACTTCACACCTACTAGGATGGTTATAATCAAAGAGACACTAACAAGTGTTGACAGTGGTGGAGAGAAATTAGAACTCTCATACATTGCTGGTGGGAATGTAATTTAGGCAGCCACTTCGGAAAATAGATTGGCAGTCCTTCCAAATGCTGGATTACCATATGACCCAGCAATTCTATCATAGGAGAATGGAAAACATATGTCCACACAAAAATTTGTACAAGGATATTCATAATAGCATTATTTATAAGAGCCAAAATGTGGAACCAAACTAATTGACCATCAGCTGATAAATACATAAGCAAAATATGGCATATCCATACAATATAATATCATTCAACCATAAAAAGGAATGAAGTACTGATACATGCTACAACATAGATGAACCTTGAAAACCATATTCTAAGTAAAAGAAGCCAGACACAAAAGGCCACCTATTGATTTATGATTCCATTTATATGAGAGGTACAGAACAGAAAATCCATAGAGACAGAAAGTGTATTAGTGGTTACCAGGACTTGAGAGAGGGGGGGAAGTGGGGAGTGACTGTAAATGGGTATGGGGCTTCTTTTTGAGGTAATGAAAATGTTCTGGGGTTAGGTAGTGGTGATAGTTATACAACATTGTGAAAATACTAAAAAGCACTGAATTATATATACTTTAAAAGGGTGAATTTTCTGACATGTGTATTATATCCCAATTTTTTTTAAAGTTGAGTTTACAGGTCAGTACCAAACTGCAAAAGTGTTTTATATTGGTCCCTGATAAGATGAGAAGTCTAAGCCATGATGAAAGCAGACATCACTAAGCACTCTATTTAGTTCAGCTGACATTTTTTTTTTTCTCATGGCAAGACTTTCTCAATGAAGTTAGCAGTCCATTGATTCTCCTTCTAAGGTAAGCTCCTTATCATCCTTGGGACAGGTAATGAAGAGTTCACAGATCAGCTACTTTAAGTAAAGCCACTGTAATCTGCATGCCTGACTTGGTTACATGACACACTGATAAATGAATTAAGACATTCACAATTTCGGAGAGCAACCATTCCAAACTTATGTCTTACATTTGATTGTACATGGTAACATAACTTCAGTTCAGTTCATCATGCCTCTATATATCAGGCAATGGATGAGGTAATAGAAATTAAGAAGGAGGAGGGCAGGAGGAAGAGTTAGAGAAGGAGGATGAGAAGTGGAGAAGGGAAAGTGGAGGAGAAGGGAGAAGAATCTAAAATAATTAGACAGGTGCTATATACTTAAAGAACTTATTCTGGGAAATAAATATGTGATTTGTCCAATGTGATGAGTATAATGAGAGAAGTAGGAATAAAATACAGAAGAGGGGGAGGTTACTTTGGGGCAGGATATACTTTCTGTATGGTCAGAAAAATCTAGAGGATCCATATGAGGTGGGTCGTAAAGGATGAGTAGGTATACATCTTGGAATATGGAAGAACCAGAGTTAATTTAACTAAAAGGCCATACATATAAATTGGTGTTTGTCAAGTTGTGGTTCCCAGATCAGCAGCATCAGCATTGCTTAGGAACTTGTTAGGAATAATCCTTAGTCCCATACCCTAATTAAGGAATCAGACAGTCTGGGGTTGGGGCACAGCAATCTGTTTTAACAAGCCCTTTGAGTGCTTCTGATACACACTAAAGTTTGAAAACCACTATTTTAGATAAATACAGAAAATAGCTTAAAAAATATATACCGAGTCTTTAAAAAAAAAAAAAAGCAGAGTGTTCTAGTTTAGTACTGTTTTATCCCTTCTCCCTCAGAAAACCTCACTAAATGAAGAATAAAAAAATATTTCAAGATATTATCCATCAAGACAAATGGGAGAGGAGACCACAACTAGCCAACTATTTCCAGAAGTGTTGGGAAGGTAGAAGCCTGATGAGTCCTTTCCTAACTGCCTTGGTAGAGAGAAGTCATAAACGTTACAAGGCAGGTACCTGCAGAAGGCAATGCCCAGAAGAGAAGTGAGCCAGTTCCCCAGAGAGAATGCAAAAGAACTTGGTACTTGAAAGTACCTGGAAGGAGTAGGTGATGTGTGAGCCTAAAATGAGGGATCTGGTTGTAGAATATGGAGAGTAGATGACTCTCTGATGTTACTTTTTCCTTATGTCCCTCAAGAGAGAGGTGATGTATTTCCTGGAAAGGCTGAACTGCAGATGTTCATCCTTGACACAGTACACAACAGGGGTGAGGCAAAGAACATAGGAACATTAAGTAAAAGTCTACAGGATGAACATGGGGCCCTTCGTGGCCCTTCTCACCTGTAGGCCCCAGAAAACCTGTATCCAAGTGTATATAATGCACCTTGTGGAGGTTGAAAGATTGTTCTCTGGAGACCCCAATGAAAAGGCCAGTGACTGATAACCTTCCAGCGAATTCTACCACTTGACTATTCCCACCTACAAAAACAGAGCTTCCTTTCAACAATCTTTGTATGTTTATGCTTAAACCTAATTAGCTGAGGGTCACCAGATGTGATGAAAGCTTCCACTATGTAGAGACCTATAGGAAAACAGTAGATAAAAGAAAACTGAAAAAAGGAGGAAAAATGTCCCCTTCCCCCTAAAATTACAATTATTAACTTCAGAAAGAGAATATACTACATTCACATACACAAAAAAATGTTTTGCTATAAAAAAGAAACACTCAAAAAATGAGAAATAGTTTTTTACAGTGATTTACAATTGTAATATAGTTGACATACAATATTATTAGTTTCAGGTGCACAAAATAGTGATTTGACAATTATAACATTATGAAATGATTTCAGCCTAGAATTCCATACTCAACTATCAGTCAAGTACAAGAGAAAAACAATTTCAGACATACAAAAACTCAAAAAATTGACCCACTCTTATACCCTTTCTTAGGAAGCTCCTAGAGAAAATGTCTCAGCAAAATGAGGAAGTGAAAAAAGAAGGAAGGAAATAAGAAGAAATATATGGAAATCAGAAAATATGTGCTTTGGCACTTACGAGACAAAAAGCATCTCCAGGAAGTTGGCAAAGGGAATTTTTTTTAAGATTATTTATTTATTTATTTAGAGAGGAAGAGAGTGCACACATGAAGGGAGAGGAGAGAGAGAGAATCCTAAGCAGACTCCCCTCTGAACACGAAGCCCACCTGACAGGGGACTCAATCTCACAATCCTGAGATCATGACCTGAGCCAAAATAGAGAGTCAGTTGCTTAACCACCTGAGCCATCCAGGCACCCCAGCAAAGGGAATTTTTACAACCCAAGCTGCGAGCCAGAACTAAAAAAGCATCCTACCAGCTGGGAATAAGTAGGGGGCATAGAGTGAAAATCTCCGGAAAATAAAAGGGAGGGGTCATTTAACACATTCAGGAGATATAGAAATTATTTCTAGGTATTAGAGCATTTGGGGAGAAAATTAACAACCAATAAGTGAGAAAAAACTACACAAGAAAATGACATCTGTGAAACAACAACAACAAAAACCAAAGCTCAAATGAGAAAGGAAATATCTTAAGACATTATTTGGTGTAGCTGCAAATAATATGCCACATATAACACAATATAAATATTCATGCATATTTGTGATAAACTACTAAGGGCATAAAGGAAAGGAAGGTTGGGGAAGTGGGGGTTTAGCAGATCCAAAATAAAAAGGAAGTCAATAAACACAGCCTGATAAAATAAATTAAGAAATAACAGAATCAGGACACCTGGGTGGCTCAGTGGGTTAAGCATCTGACTCTTGGTTTCAGCTTAGGTCATGATCTCAGGATCATGGAATCGAGCCCCACGTTGGGCTCCATGCTAGTGGGGAGTCTGCTGGATATTCTTTCCCTCTCCCTCTGCCCCTCCCCCACAAAATAAATAAATCTGAAAGAAAGAAAGAAAGAAAGAACAAAAGAAAGAAAGGGAAAGGAATAGGTTAATCTATCAGATGGTGGTATATGTATGGAAAAATAAAAGAATGTCCTAGGATAGAAATAAAGGCTGTTTTATAGTGTGATCGGGCCTTTTCTGAGCAGTTACCTGAATTCTCAGAAGGAGCCAGTCATGCCAAATTTGGAGGACAAATCCTCCAGGCAAAAGTAATAGCAAGTGTTAAGATTTTGAGGCAATACTAAACTTAGTGTGTTCTAGAAAGGCAAGAAGACCAGTAAACACTGGGCAAAGTCAGCATATGGGTAACAGTAGAAGAGACATATCCAAATGGGAGAAAATCATTTGAGCTTCAAGATTGTGCTGTATCTAAGAAGGTTACGTGATTCAAAGAAAAACAAAGCAATACCACATCTGTTTATTTCATGGATTGATCCTGCCCTGCATGATTCTATCCTGCCTTCTTCACCACTTTAGTACCATCAAGCACTAACACCACAGGGCCCTGTACTGTAGTAAACACTCAGAGAAAATTTCCGCTGGCTAATATATCTGAGTCTTTTGCATGTCTGGGAATTAGTCTACTACCACATAAATCATGCCCCCTCTGCTTCTGTCTACTCTACTCCATTTTGCATTTCTCAGTGTAATCATCATCCGAATTTCCTATTCACATTTTCAGTAGTAGTAACCTACAAGATTTCACATTTTCTGAAAATACAAGACTTTTGTGTAGAAATTATAATTAGGCTGGCTGGGCAATGTTCTATTATTAGTAAGAATTGTGATTTTTAGAGTTGTGGGTTAATTGCTAATAACTGTATGCAGTGTTTTCCCTCAAGATGTTTTCTATTACAGTAATTAACTGAGCAGCTGGGAGAGCAGACATTAACCATTTGTCTTCACAGTAGCCCTCACTGGGGACTCTCCCCAAACCTTTGCACATGGCTTTATTTGCTATTTGATGGGTAATATAAGAGGGAGGCATAAAAGATATAGGGTGTTCACACTTTGGAATGGATATCCAATTTAAAATGATTTTTTCTTGTTGAAAGGATTCTTTCTCACACATGTGATGAATAGATTATGAGAAACGTAGAATGTCTTTTAGATATATGGATTTATTTGACTAGTTTTTATGTGCATATTTCTCTTAGTATCTTCACATAATGAAATTTTGTCACAGTGATTGTGTCAGAAGCCTGAGCTACCCTGAAGACACCACTAGTTTATCTGTTTACAAATTAGATTGGACCAGTAAATCTAGCTGATACTGAAGAAATCTGTTCAGCAAAACTTCAGGAGCCATTACCTGAAAGCCCTATTCCTTTTCATGATACCTGAATTCCCATTTGGTTGTTAACTCAGCTCTGGCCCTTGATTTTAGTATCTGGAATCTCCCTCTGGGACTCTTGGTGCTTCCTTGTGTGATTTTCTGCTTACTGTCCATGTGGCCCCTCTCTCAAGACTATATGCAAAAATCAGGTATTTTGACCCCAGGTTCTCCTAACCAACTCTGCTGTTGCCTGGACTCCACTCCATCTCTGCCAAGTTCTTTTCTGCAGCATGCCTTTTGTTAGTGCAAAGGCGTTCTTCTTTTTTTAGACAGGGAACATTTTATTTAGCATATTTTTAAAACAAAATGTCTCAAACCACAAGTAGAGACTAAGTACAATTTTTTTTTTATTAAAAAAGCTAGGCTTTTGGGAAATTTTTAGGTATATAAGAATTCATCTTCCCTCTTGTTGAATAAAATAATAAATTCACTACTGTTCAGATCTCATCGCCTTTTTTTTTTTACCCAGCTTTTCCAGAGGCAAGAATTTTCTTTCTTCTTAAAATTACTCCTTTTCTTTGAATTCAGAAAAGTTCTGGGTGTCAGAGTGTGTGGTTGTAAGAGCCTCAATAGAAGAATGCTATCTGATTTAAATTAATTCCACAGAAGCTACACAAACAAGAGCACTCCAGGCCCTCTGGTGAATGAGGCAGGAGGAATGAGCTTTCCTTCCCCCTGTGAAAAGATACAAGACCCTGACCCACTCTGCCTTGGTTGGTGGTGGCTCAGCATGACTCACTGGGGCCACCAACTCACTGTCACTGCTCAAAAGGGAGACTCACCCAATAGAGATCACGCTCCTGAGCCTAAATTTTGCAAGTCTCAAAGGTCCCCCTTGTACTTTGAAGAGTGTAATTTACCAAAGGTTTGAAGGCAAACAAGGCTGTAGTATAATGTAAAGAAAACTTTTCATTCAGAAATTTCCATTATGGAAATCCTACTGGGAGCCTGAGCCATTAACTAGAACAACCCTAGAAACAGGTTGACAAGACAGAATCAGGTAGAACCTAGAGTCTGGTGTAGATGCATTCAAGAAGACAACTTTCAAAGCAGTTAGAGGTAAGATATCGGGCAGAGAAGTGTTAAGACTGTGATCCTCAGGCCAGTGAGAGCTTCAAGCAAAGGCAGGGCAACAACCAGGATACTCTCATGGGAGAGAAGTTGCTCTAACCACTTGGCTGTGGACAAAGGAGCCCTGAGTCATCCTTCCTCTTCCTCTAGGAAACCTTGACTCCATGGGTTCATTCTCCCTGTATAGCATTCAAACCTAAACGATGCTATCTGCTTAATTTTTTATAAAGAGTGCCTTTCAGGGAAATGCTTTAATGAATACTTTTTGATTAACTGGTTGGTTGAACCAATTTTGGAAAAGCCCTGCAAAGCATGAATTAAAATACAAATTGAGTTTAGAAAATATCAGCTTGCATATTCCAAAGGAGATAAGCTCTTCTTAACTTGCCCTCACAATTCTTTCTTATGGCAAACCCTTTTCAATATACTCCTAGCAATAACTAGCAGTGGAAGGCCAAACAAAAATAATATCTACATTTTCTGTCCACTTAAAATGAATTTCATACGATAAAATCCGAGTTGATTGTTTCAAATTAATATCCAAGTGTTCTGATTTTACTGTCCACTTCCTCCATCCAAATTTATTTTGAGCTCTGTAAGCTGGGAAACATGTTTTATACTTATTTATATTATTCAAATGACCAAACTGTATTGGGTGAGGTCATGTTGAAAGATTGAAGTGTCTTAGTTAAAACGAAAGTTTCCTTTAAGGCCAACCTAGAACACTATGTAACAAAAGAGCTGACTTGTATTGTCATTATGACCTTGGTTAGCAGGAAGAAAAGGGAAGCATAGATAACAGCAATGTTTCTTTGGCTAAAATACAAACACTATGCTACTTCAGAAATAAGCACCAAGGACAAAAGTCTTGACATTTTGGTGAGCCCTTCATAAGCAAGAAAACGCATGAGGTTTTGCTAGACTTCAAGAGCCATTCTCTCCATGCTCTAAGGAGGGTAGAAATTAAGCTATATCAAAACTTGTCCTGGCCCAATTACGGAGTGAAAGTGAGGCGTCCATGGAATGGTTCCAGGGTAGGTTTCAAATCAGTTTGAATCCAGCTATTTGGTCCTTATTAGGACTTGAGGGGACAGCCAAGAATTACATTTAATTCATCATCTTGTTCCGAAGGCACCACAGTGGCTGCTACACAAATTGAAAGCAGCATTTACACAAGCTAATACCCATGGTATCTTCCCAATTTATCTTTTGGGCATTATCACCTCCCAGTGCACCTCCTTGAAAGTTTGACATGTGGCCTGAATTCTTATTTTGTAGGATGATAGCTATTCACCCCGAAGAGAACATTGAAGAAAACGGCCCCACGTTAAAGTGCTAAGAATGCTACCTGAAATACATTTTAAAAGATTTGAAAATAGCCACAGTCTTGTGGCAGAAATTGTGCTATATATAAACTTGCCTTCTAGGCAGTCCATTCGTTCTGGATTAAAGCTGCAGTATTATTACTGACTTAATTCATTGCTGTTGGACTTGTATCCAGCAATCCGCTGTAGATTCACAATAGAATCATTGCCCTCCTTTGTGACACATTCAAGACCACTGATGTTTATTTGCTCATTTATTTGTCATTGTTCTTCAAAAGTGAGAAAATTTAAATAATATGTTTAACTTTGTGATGTGAAAGTAAATATAGCCTGTTGGAATTCAAGATAGGAAAACGTTCCTTTAGGAAACTAGTAGGGATGATACAGGAAGCGGTTACCCACATACAGAATGATTTCTAACAGTTCATTGATCTGACTGTTTAGTGTCGCCTTTTAAAGTGTGCATTAACAAAAACCCTGCATGGCTATTAAATTGACAGCATAATCCTAGAGTGTTTTATGTAACTAGACACTAGCAATAGAGAATACGGTATGAACTCCCAGATATCAGACAACGGCACTCCAAGCCAACTTGCATTAATGCTTTATATTGATGTAAAACCTTTCTTCCAAAAGGTAAAAAGCACTTCCTTAAAATTGTCTTATTGGGTTTTATAACAACTCAGGAATGTACGGTGTCTGAGATCACAGTGTGTTGAGCTGAGATAATACTGTAAGTTTGCCAATTCCTAATCTAGTATTTCAAACGTTTAATCATTAGTCATCCTTCCAGTTTCCAAAAATGCCAAAAATTATTCATTCTATACAAGATTTGAAAAAGGTTATATTTCAGAGAAGATTTTTTTAGAGTCTCTAAACCATTAAGTAAAAGTTTAAAAATCAATTGTATGAGAATTCAAGTGACTTTCTTTTAGCTAAGGATTTAAGTCTATTATTTCATCTTAAAGAAGAATAAAGTGAATGGTAAGAGAAGAGCAATAAAACAGATACTTTCCAGTAACTACAAAAAATATTCCCAAAGTTAAGCATACTCTTTACTAGTTCATAATGGATGACTAATTTTTAACTGCAGAAAATGTTCGCCAGTCTTTTAAAAAGCTAAGGATTAGCCATTCTAGGAAATATTTAGGATCATTTTGATAGAGATATCAAACAGATGAATAGTTTCTTTCTTTTGGAGGGTAATTACGGCTTACTTTCTTATAATCTTATTTCTAGTCTCTCACTTAACAGGCTACGGTGCCTAAATTATAAAATTTTCCTCCAGATGTAATGAATGCACCCAGGAGTGAACACTAAAAACTAAAACTCTACACAGGTGCAGTATAAAGGTAGTCTTGGTGGCCCAAAAGCAAGGTTTACAAGTCAAAGCTCTCAGCACTAATTTGCCTTCCCTCTTTGTTGAGTTGAATACAATGACTCAAGGCTTAACTCAATGTATCACTCTTTTCTGTTCCTTCAGAACACATCTTCCCTTACTTCCCTCTTAATCAGTTGGTCTTTTGAAGATATTTCTATCAACAGGGAGGAAAAATCCCTTCCTAAAGCTAGCAACTGACAGTTAGTAGCTCATTGAAATTTCATAAGAAGGAGCACCAAGCATGTTCATTTTCCTTTAGTCTTGCTAAGATGCATGATGGATTTACCAACACCTGCTGTTAAGATTTTGTTTGCCCTTTGAATTAAAATATAGCAAAGGAGAAAATGTATACATTTCATTTGGGTTTAAATGACCTTACACTAGCAAAATCATGTGCCATCTTTGCCTTTTCTAGATTCCATATACTTTCTCTTTCATTCAGAGCAACAGTGTGCTTGGTTAATAACCTCACTGTTTTCTGCTGTTAAGGGAACTGAAGTGCCATTAACACATATTAAAGTACCATTGATTCCATTAGTGCCGACAAGCACTAAATCCCAATTTCTTTTTAAATAAGCATTAAAACAAATGCAGATGTCCTTTATTAACAAGTAACATGCTGAGCAACCCTTATTGCAATAGTTTAATATATAAGAGATATCTTGAAGACCAAGTTAGAATCTTAAGGAGCTGAAATGTCAGAACTTGGCCAGAACACATACAATAAAGGACAAGTGAAGGAATAAATATGGATTTTCTACATGCACAGCTTATCTGAAGGGTAATATTTTATGTCCCATATTAGAATCATAATCACTTTTCACCTTTATATGTCTCTGCATTTGTATATTATAACACATAAAATACCACACTACTGGAGAGACACAGCTGTAGATTTACAATGAAGCAGTTTATGAATGAGGAACCAAAGCCCAGAAATGGATGTGGCTTAGATGGGCTCTTACTCTGTGATTTCTAGATGTGGTCCTCATGATTAGATGCTCCCATAGAATAGTAAAGCACTTTCAATTGTGAAGCAATCTCAAGGGAAGCTATTTATGTGCCTGGGCATTGGGCCTTCTTAAAATATATGACTATTGGGGCGCCTGGGTGGCTCAGTCCTTAAGCGTCTGCCTTCAGCTCAGGTCATGATCCCAGGGTCCTGGGATCGAGCCCCGCATCGGGCTCCCTGCTCCTGCGGGAAGCCTGCTTCTCCCTCTCCCACTCCCCCCTGCTTGTGTTCCTGCTCTGGCTATCTCTCTCTCTGTCAAATAAATAAATAAAATCTTTAAAATATATATATATATATATATATATATATATGACTATTCTAGGGACCTTTTCATACCAATGGAACTAGAATATTTCGGCATAAACCTTAGAGTCAAATTGGCAGCAAAAACAAAATGTTTTCTCTTTTGTATTAATCTCGTCCCTAAGCACTATTTTATTTCTTTACCCTCTCCCTCCTTGTATTTCATCTCTTCTTTACTTATTTCTAGTAGTATTATGCTAGTTGTATGTATTCCTTGAAATCTGCTTCTAATTTTTTTAAAATAAAGATATAGACAAAAGTGAGAGATACTAGCTTGTTTTGTTTGTTTGCTCCTGCGGAACCTAGAACAGTGCCTGACATATGGAAAGCACTCAATATTTGTTGAATAAAGAAAAAAAATGGTAGAGGACAGATAGGTAGATAGAGATGGATGGATTATAGGTGATAGATAGATAGATAGATAGATAGATAGATAGATAGATAGATAGATAGATGATAGGTACTGGTAAGAAGCTAAGAAGTAAGGAAAGAAGGGAGTAAGGGAGGAAAGAAATGCCAGTATATTTAGGCAGATGTACAGGCTCACAACTGTGGAGAATTTTACTTAAATAAGTTTGACATAGTGGAGAATGGCTGGAAACAGTAGAACTCCAAACTATACAAGCTAATAAGTAGCCTTCCACAGGCCCACGGATGCTAACAAAAGACACAAGACTCTGTCAGAGACAAAGAACTTTAATACTCACAACTAAAGCAACAGCAGGAGTATCAACACAGTTGTACCAGTTTCCTAAGCTCCAAGTTCCACAGGGCTATATGTAGAGCCAGACAGAACCTGAACATGGAATAGAGTGTGCCCTAGGAAAGGAACCACAAGCTTAAGGAATCTGGTACATTTATAGCAAGCACTTCTATATGGTCTAGAGGGAGAACAGATATGTCATAGGACCTGTGATTCATTATCTTGCTTTCCAGGATTGCCACTTCAAGGATTCCCATTCCAGGAAAATGAGTAAAAAGAGAAAAATTTAATAGAGGATAAATCTGCTTTAGTATGTAGCTTCAGAGATTAAACTGTTGAGCCACCATGTATGATTAAGAGATAAGCTGATGGTATGTGCCATGGGAGCTAGAAGACATACTGAGAGGAGATTGGCCGAATAGAAGAATAATAGCAGAAACTTAGCAGCTCATTCATCACAGAATAACCTTAGACAATTTGGAGTACATCCCACTCAAAAAGAGCATCTATTATGGATGGTCTGTACATACATAGGCATGTGGAGAAGTCATTGGAGTGTCATACAGTGTGACCAGAGGTATTGGCCTGGTGTTATAGGGGCTGGGGGGTGGAGTGTCTGAGAGTAGAACTGATAAGCTACTTCACTGAAAAACACTGGAGTTAAGGCTGACTGTATGTGGTTGTCCAAAGGAAGATCCCCATTGCAAGAGGATGGGGGAGTAGGAGTAAAGGCTTGGCATCTATGTCCACAATGTAATGTCCTCTAACCAAACATCTTGGGTGGCTCATGTGGGCATCCTGTAGGAGGCTCCTTGCTAAACCCATCCCTGAACTCTCACTACAAGTCATCAAGGTTGTTACAATCTGTCTTCCTTCTTAAAAAACCTTCAAAACTATTTTTAGTATATTCTCTTTAGGAAAAAAAAGTGTGGCTCATTATGTTTGGTTTTTACATGTAGCTACTTTGTCAAGGATTTTGTTGTTGTTGGACAGTAGGGAGGTTGGAAACAGAGGGGCCCTAATGAAATTTAAAAAGAACATCTTTTTATCTCTCAGAGTTTTAGCAGCTTTGGTTACTTGTTTATCTCCTGAAATTATAGCTTCTTTTTGATACAGAAATCTTAATTTCAATTCCCTGCAATATCAAAAGCAAAACAGAGACCATACTCCTTCAGATGAGCAATAAGCAGGAGGCTAAATGAACTCTACATACTTCCTTGATGTTTTGTTATTCATTTTGCTTTAAGAAAAAAAAAAAACTACAACAAAAATTCAGGTGGAGTAACCAAAAAGAAAAAAAAAATTGCTATAAGTCTCCCAGATTTGTTTTTCTGCAGAGTTATTTCCAGGTTTATGGTATTTCCGTCCGTGCTTTTTTTTTACTTCCATGGAGCTATAGGTGTCATTCCTGTAACTCTGTACAAATTGGGGGACATCCTAAATGAGTTTTAAGGGTCTCCTCTAGACTGGGGCTTCTGTTTAATGCTGTCACTGGCTTATTAGAATAGCATGAACTGAGTAGTTGTTTTGGTTTGAGTTTCAAGATAAAATAATTACAAATCTTCAAGACATCCCACAGATACAATTTGATAAATATGTCCATATTTGTTTACAATATGTTAGATGACTTTGTTCATTTACTGCAAACAAATAAATCTGATACTAAAAATTCCAAAAAGAAGCAAAGAAGCTAAATATCGGAAGCATGAAATAAGGTTTCTTAACTCATAAGTATGCTTTTATCTTGAATCTCACTTGAAAGAGCCCTGAACATGTTAACATTGCCCCAGTCCTAGATAATTCTATCTGGCATTGTTTACTACTTGTTCAAAGGCCACAGGGTCTTGAAATATCTTAATTTACTTAAGTTTCAGAGCATCTTCTTTCAAGTTGTCCTCCAACTGAAATGTCCTGAAGTGGAATGTCTTATACAACAGGGTGAACACCTTCAAAAAAAAGCATAGTATAAGAAAGGAGTAAGCATTGCAAATATTATCCATTTATACTTGTTTCATTATTTATTGTTAAATAATAAGGTCAGACAATAACTGTAATAAACTATGTGAAAGGCTACTCATACTTGCTTAAGGGCAAAAAAAAATTCTATAAGAAGGGGGAAAAAAAAAACCCATCTAATTCTCTTACACACTGCTCAGAGGCCAAAGCAGCAAAAATTCATGTAGAGAAGCCTTTCCTTTCTTTGCATAGGACAGAGAGAAGTAGATGAGTCTGCCTAGACATGAAATAGAGAAGTTGATCTCTAGTGACCTTGGAGGACCATGTAAGATTGTAGAGAAAATGCATGTGTATAAGAGAAGATGGCTATGACATAATTTGTTCTTTTAATTTCACATGTTTGAGGATATTGGTTGACATTTATGATCAAGCTTTACCCACCAGTATTTATCACCTGTATCTGCAAAGAATCTGCGAGTTGCAATCATAGCAAATTCTTAGAGTATGCCTTGGGTCTACTTCCCTAGTTTAAGATAATTTCAAGGCTTTCCCCCTTTTCTAAGTTGTCAACATTAGAAGGGACGCAAGGTTTTGATGAGAGTAAAATTTGAAAAGAGAGACTCTTACTTTGGCCAAAGAACATTAGGCTTAAAATAGCTCATCCAAAAGGTATCAGTATTGCATTTAGAACATCTGAATCTCCACAAGGTGACTCATATTCACCTAAAAAAATCAAATTGTAAGTTTTATCACAATAAATTAGAAATAGGCCTTTCTTGGTCTCAAAAGCTCACTTGACTTCAGACAAAGTTAAAAAAAAAATTTCAGCTTTAAGGGATAGCCCTGCAAATGCAGATGACATTGGAGACTGTCACCCAAGAGGTGAAGAAGGAAGATACAGAATCAAGAAAAATGAAAGATAAGTAGTCACAAAATACTCTTCTCTTTACAGTTTTTCCAAGAGTGGTGTCTGCTTCCATTCCTTGTCATTTTTACTTGGAGACTCAGTACTATACTAATGAAAGATCATATCAGGGATGTTTTCTCCCTAGGAGATGAACCAAAGCTGGCTATTAAGCTTTAACTATAAAAGATTTTAAAGGAAGCTAATATAAGCATCAGCACTCTGTGGTGACCAAGACAAATAAAATTATTGTAAGGGCAAAAAGAAATACTGATCTTGCTGTATAAAGTGGGCACTGCATCTATGTGGCTACTGCTATAATTAGTTTACACAGGCATGCATTCTAATTGATTAGCAATATAAGGCCTAATTTAATGGCATACCTATCCTGATGCTAATCAAGCTACCTGATACATGTCTCAAGCTTTATCAGCATGAAGAGCAATATTGCCAAATGTATAAGGGTGAGGAAAGAGGGCCATTGTAAACTTAGAGTAAGAGAATTGGAAAGGCATCTACATCTGGCCTATTGTTAGCTTCATAACAACTCCTTTGCCACATTTTTGCAAATATGATACCCCCACCCCATTTGCCCATGGTGCCTTGCACAAAGTGGGCACCCTTCGTGTGGTTGAATGTAACATTGAATAGAATGGAGTCAGAACTAAAAATTAGGAATCTATGATTCTTAACCTAGCTTTTGACAACAGCTTTGTGAGCTTAGAAAAACCATCTAACTTCTTTACCTCTTAGTTGTCTCATCTGTGTAATAACAGGTTAGAGTCTATAAGCCCTGAGGTCCTCTCTTACTCTAAAATGTGATGAGCTATCCTTAGGTAAGACACTTGTTCAAGTGTACCTCTGCTGTATTTGTCTCCAAGCTTCCATATATGTGGGTTTTTCCTTCCTTCCCCTCATTCTTCTATGTGTTTTGGATGGAGCTGACTCTACCTCTGGTTCCCGGGTTAGCATAGGGTCAACCCTGGCCAATTGGGGCATTGAATTCCTCTAGTCATTGTCATATGATCCAGTCAAAGCCAGTAGATACAATGATACTTCAGACTGTCGGGACAAACAATTCTAGGGATGATATGAGATGGGAACTGTAGGATAGATTATAAAGCCAATAGGCAGAAAACTGGGTAAAGAAAAAGGGAGAAACTGAGTATTGACAGCATTTGATCCCCTGAATCAAACTTCACTCAAAGCCAAAACAACCTGTAAACTTTTCTATTATGTCAGTCAATGAGTTCCTTTTACACTTATGTGTCTGTTTTAGATAAATTTCTGGTCAGTAGAAATGGAAAAAGTCCTTACCATTAATATTTATGCATGCCCTATAAAATGTTTCAAAACTTTTGTAATCCATGAATATTTGGTAATAACAGAACAAACTAAATGGATCACCTGTCCCGTTCATCTATCACTACAAACAACAAGCTCTCTATTAATTGGAACAAAGCCTGCCTCAAGTGTGTGTTTCACTAATGAAAGTAAGCTATTTATCCTGATCTAAAACTAAAGAAGATAAAAGTCATATGATGAATCATTCTACTATAGGCTTGGTCTCCAACCCCCTGATAGGCTTTCAAAGACCACAAAGAACAGTTAAACAATGGCTGTGCTTAAGTAAAGAGTCCATTACTCATTGAGTATTTGTGATATTCCGTGCAGTTATCAAAATGAATATTTGCGTGTTACTTCATGTTTCTTTACTGACACCCTTCTCTGTTCATTCAGACACATTTTAGCAAAATGCATTTTTTTTCAGCAAGATGTATGCCTATATTTCCCACAGTGTGCCCCTTGGAACACTGGCTTTATGACATAAATCATGTACAGGTTCTTGACTTGAGAGATCTAGCATTCCACTGAAACTACTTCGGGAAAAACATTTATTTAGCCTATGTTTTCAGAAATTACAAAAATTTGTGAGTATAATTTAGAATGGAGAATCAGGAACTTAAACTCTTCCTCTAATTAGACCTGCATCTTGCCTGCCTGCCTTCAGATTCCATTAGGTTGAATCACATGAAATTATCCATATTCGATGGTTTCTGACCCACATCCCAGCTCTTGTCCTCTGCATTAGGCATTTTTCACCTGCTCCTCCAGGTGTACTCTCTAACCTTCTCCACCTTACTCTGTGTCCTGTGGGGTTGACATTTATGTTCCACATCCATGAAATTCCTTGCTTTCTAGCTTCAAGTTGGGTTTGCCTAATGGGAGCCACTGAAATATGGGCAGGTAGGATGGAGGGAGAGATACCTCTTGCCCCAGCTCTCTTCCTGTCTCAGATTGCCTTGAGTTATACACAAAGGCCACACTCTCACAGTCCTGTTTTCACAATGCTTTCTCTAGCACAGGGCTTCTCAACCTTAACACTGCTGATATCTTGGGCTGGATATAACACTTTGCTATATGCATCTGTTTAACAGCGTCCCCGGCCTCTATCCACTAGATGCCAATAGCATCCCCTCAGTCATGACAATCCAAAATGCTTCCAGATGTTGCCAAATGTCCCCCAAGGAGAAAAAATGCCCTCCCATCACCCACGCCCACTATTGAGAACAACTGGCAGCTACTGTCCCCAGGTTTTATTAACAGTTCCCTCCTTTTGCCCCTTCAGGCCTAAGGGTAGTAACTTACCCCTCATTGCTAACACCACAGTGGGTCTGTCTCTATCCCTGGTTCCTTTGCTTTTGTAAATAGCTCTTTTACTCCCCAGTTGTCTCAGTTCAGTGTGTTATGTGTTTGCTATTGGGACTCTAACGGATATACTCTCTATTCTTCCCCCATCCCAATGAACTATTTACTGTCCACCACTCAAAACCTGTTTACTTTCTTTGAATCCTGTACAAGTACTGCTTACAAGAGAAACAGAGGCAGCATTGATTGAAAGTTCACCACCTGTCAAATACGGTGGCTGTAGCTTACATAACTGTGGTAAATATTAATGGTTGGTTGTCTCGCCACCATCCATTTTCTCTTTTCAGAAAGTACTCTAATTTGGGTTCAAGTATCCACCCCTCTCACACATAACCCATGTGCTTCAGGCAGAGCTGACCCTACCACTAGCTTCAAATTGTTCTAAGATTGTTAGGACTGACCATTCTAAGAATAATCCATTGAGTCATTCGATGATAAGTATTAATTAAAACTTTGGCTCACAAATAAGTATGTGCTACAATTTGACCAAATGAGACTTGAAGAGCAGTTTGATGGCAGTTCTGGGAGATACGTTTCCTCACACCAAAGAGAGAGTTGCCAATAATGGCTTCTTTTTACTCTGAATTTTCCTTGTGCATTATAAGGTCTAGAACTCTTGCAACCATCTCAATACTGGTATGAGGAAGATGTCATCATAGGCAAGAAGGCAAAGTTAGAGAATCACAAAGAAACAAAACCATTGATTCAACCATACCTGATCATTGCCAATCTTCTGGACTTTCTCAATTATGTTATCCAATATATATCTTCATTTTTGAAGAGAGTTTGAGTTAGGAATTCTGCTACTTGTAGCTAAAAGCTTCCTATCACTCTAAGAGCTAGCTGTATGCATGTGACGTTGAGAAGAATTCTCAGCTGAGAGATGTTAAGCGACTTGTTTAAAGAGACCAAACTAGAAAGTATTCGAGCTGGACTAGGTCTGTCTGACCACATAGTCTTTCTATTTCACTCCTCTCTATTTGACTCAGCCATCTTAAATCATTCAGTTGCCAGTGTCCACACAGAAGAGACACAGTTAGGTAAGTCTTGATCAGGAGGGAGCAGTTAGATAATCCAGGAGTCTGCAGTAGTTTCCATGAGTTTAAGGGACAACTAAACTCAATATGGAGTTTGCCCTCCCCTGGTGACTTGGCCCTACCAGGTCACTTGCTGATTCTGCAAAGCTCTCTGTGTCTTATCTACCATCTCCACCTCATAGTCTCAGAACAAGCCAATGGCTCTTAACTCTGTGCTTCCCTGTGGGGGCCAAGAGAATATCTGCATTTTTTTTTCCATGTCACATGGAACTTTGCATTATTATGTCTTTCTTCCACTTTTATTTCATCCCTATATTTCAGTGGAGGACAGTGTCCAGCTCTGCCTTCAGGTTTCCTCTCAAAATGAATACCACTCTCCCAGATGCCCTCTTGGGTTTCCAACCCAGAGAAAGGAAGGCATGCAGTCATGTCCAACCAATTGCCTTCCCTCATTTCTTAGTCTTTCCCCCTCCTCACTCCCACACAGAGTGGAAGGCACAGGATTTACACTTCTTTTTGTTTGTCAAGCGTTTTGCCTATTTCACATCCCTGACTTTGACCTCTTTCTGCGATCCTGGGGTGGATTGGGTGTGGAAAGAAAAGCTACTTTTTGATAACATTTCTCATGAAGCATTACAGAAATATTTTTCCCATCCCATTACAAATGCCATCACATTGACCATATGGAACTGTTTTGAGAATAAAATGAGACTGCATAAAAGCTGTTGATAAAATATAAATGACAATAAAAAGTAAGATATCATAGTATTATTATTAAGTCACAAAATAAACAATCCATGTAGCCCTATATTCCAATTGCAATATACTTCTGTACTGAAAACAAATTCTGGAGTTAAAAGATGCCAACTGTGTACTGTTACAGTATGGAGCAAGAAACCAATCAATAAATTATATCAGTAGGTTATTAGTAAATCTCTGACTCATGAAATAACATTTTAGAGCGAGATAATCTTACAGATTTTCAATCAGTGGTTCTCTGCCTTTGCTGTACAATAGAATCACCTGGGGGAGGATTGAAATCATACAGATGCCCAGGCTCTACATTCAAACCCACTACATCAGAGTAAATGTTCCTTCTTGAGAAGAATGACATTACATGAACAAAAATGAAAGAAGTTAAGAGTTGTTAATATAAAATTTTGATATTAAAAGTTAGAGCCCTTCTGGAAAATCAGGACTTCCACATGGAGGGGTTAACTAAAGTAACAACCTGAGATCACTTGCCTAGGCTGGCAATCTTATTTTCAGGGCCGGAGAAATCAGAAGTGATTCTGTTTAGACCATTTCATTTTTTGGTGAGAAACATGAAGACTTTGCCAGATTTGTCAGCAGCTGTCCTCCAGAGCCCACATTCTAAGTGCCCTGAACTCCAGCAGAATTCCCAAAAACGGCAAAGACATCTCCCCCAAATTCCCTGCCCCAGGACTCTGGCATTTCAGGACCAGCACCCGCTTCTCTGCCCCTCACCCAAATGAAAGCACGACTTCAGAGGAATGTGAAGCAGTTCCAGTTCCTCCTCACACTTCAATTGGCCTAAAACGCCAGCTGATCAGAAACACAGATGCCTAAGATAGAAATAGTCCTGTCTTCCTGGCTCCCAGGGCCAGAAGACAAATGGGTGGAGGCCAGAGCCGCGAGGGAGGTGCTGCTGGAGCCAGCCTCCTAGCAGCAAAGTGAATCACCGCTGCCATTCAAAACGTGGCCAAAAGAAACCAGGGCTTAGGGGGAGAGGAAGCAGGTTTTTTCATCCCGTGACTCTGTAGAGATGGTGGTGACAGCAGCTGTGCTTCTATTCCTCCCCTTAGAAAGTCATTTTAGCATTAGATTTTCCCTAAGGAGGAAGCAGATGGAGAGAAGCTTGACTTACACATATGTGACGGCTGCTGGCTTTCCTACCGCTGCTACTGACCCTGGATTATGCGGAGAAACAGGGCTTTGTGGGGGGAGGGGAGGGGATCATCATCCAAGGGGCTCTTCTTGGACCTGCGGACCTAAAAGCCCCAAGAGTGCATTAATGTTAGGGGTTCACTGTGTACTCTTTGAAATTCTAAAGATGTAGCAATAGGCTATCATTTTGTGTAAGACGATGATGTCTTCTGATTCCCTAGTAAACAAGAACAGCATGACAGTGTGACAGGCAAGGTGGCCACGAGGGTGAGTATCACAGAGATTCTGGCCACAGAGTGGTTGTAGTCGAGCCCTCTAGCAGCATGATGAATTGAATCATAGGCTATGTGCCAGCATAATAACCAACATACTTCCTTTTTGCAGACACAGTACTTCTCACCCGCACGTCATCCTACAGAGAAGCACCCGGCACATTACTCAGGAAAGAGACATAATTGGGTGAAAAAAGCAAAGAAGAAAAAAAGTCGTTCTTCTTCCTGACTTTGCTTCCAAAGATTTAAGCCTAGAGGACACAGTGAACTCCTATAATGGATAAAACATTTGCTTCTTTTCTGAAGATACAGAGACATATTCTCCTTTTCCGAAGCAGGGAGGAGAGATGAAAGGGGAAAGGATGAGGGCAGAGAGTTTAATGAGAAAAGGAAGAGAATGCCAACTCCATGAAAGCCACGTAAACTGAAAACTATTTTCAGTGAAAGACAACCATGACATTGTTCAGGCATGCAAGAGATGAATGGGGGCTGACTACATCCTCAGACTACTAGGCCTGCAAAACCCTGCCCCTGGCACCTGCATCCGTGAAGGTTTCCCTTCGTGGGCAACTAGCTCTTTGTCAAGTGGATACCCAGCCGTTGACATCTGTCCCAACCCAGAGACTTGGCTTTCACCCTTCTGACGTGCCTCACATAAACACACCTTTGCTACATCCCAAAGAATGAGATGGGCACAGGTAGCAAGCAGGGTGACAGAAGACCATAAAAAAAATCTTCATATCTGATGTTTAGCAATACTTAGGAGAACAACAACAGCAACAAAAAACCCTGGTCAAAATTCTCCCTGAGCAAGGAGACTAGTAAATATATCCCATTAGAGGTGTTAGAGAGGGAATGATACAAGCACAAGTAGAGTAGAATGTGGTGGTGGGGGCGGGGGGAAGGTCATCCATGTTTCGGGGCAAGAGAAGAAACTGCTTCTTTGAGGAAGTGATGCTGGATCCCAGTCTAGAAAGACAGGTGGGGAGAGGCTTCCAGGCAGAGAGTGCAGTAAGAAAACTATGGCATCCAGAGAAGTAGAAGAACCAGAAAGTTGTGAGACATAAAACTCAAAGAAGAGGGACTGCAGAAGGAGTAGTCACATCAAACATATCATAAATTCTCTGAGAAACTGATGGACAATGAAAAGTGTTCTTTGGATTTAGCCATTGGATTTAGCCATTGGAGAGCACTGGTGTCTCTGAGCAATGCCAGTGAACAGTGAGAATGGAAGATGGATAGTGCCATACTGAAGAATGAACTTGGAGAGGAAGTGAGCCATGCACACGGAAAGCTCTGGTTCTTAAAGTGTGTCCCCTGGACCAGCAGCATTAGCATGACCTGGGAATTTGTTAGAAAGGCAAATTCTCACATATACACACATCAATTTGGGTTTTCATGAGCCCTCCAGATGACTCTGATGCTCGCTAGAGTATGAGAACTATTGGTTCTTGGGATGAACTTGAGGTGTTTATCTAATAATGAGGAGGAATTTATGCTGTATTTACTTAAGAATATGGGAATTATATTGATTATATGATTATATTAAATATTAATAATCATATACTCATATATAACAATCATATAATCATGATAATCATATAATAATCATATATTAAATATGATTATATTAAAAATATCTTGGTAACCAGGGAAATATCTGTTAATGATTTCTGATAATTGTTAAGGAAGCTTACATAATAAGTGAGATTAATAATAGATACAGAAACCCAGAAAACCCCTAAAAACAGGTGACTAAGGAGTTGAGAAACCCACCCCAAATCCAGGCAAGGTGACTCAGGGGAATTTCAAGATTGCAGACTTGTCATTTGTTTGATTCAATTTAATCAATTTTGCCCTTTCTAGAAACAAAATGTGACTGTGTATGCAAAGACTTCTAGGCAGAGCGAAGGGGCCGAGAGAATGTGGGAAGCTGGGAATACTGGTAAGGAGGTGAAGGAGAGGGGGCAGGTAAGACTGGGGAGGAAGAAAGTAAGTGGTGATGCAGCCAAACCAGCAAGTTCTGAACAAGGACAGATCAGCTGAGTACCCTAATCAGTGTCAGAAGGAGTCACACACTGTGGTCTGAGGCCGGGTCACAAGCCTAAAGCACCTGAGCCAACTGAAATCTATTCTGGGCAACAGGGCTAGCTGTAGCATCATGTTCTAAGTGCCCAAGATCCTAGAGTCACCCGCCCAAATGGCTCCAAGTTTGCCTCAAGATTCTGTACTGGTTCTCCCTTGGGTCTCACGCCCCAAGGACAGGCAGAGGAATGACCAATCAGTGACTGATTGCTGGTGGGGTGGATGGAACTTCGTGTCAGCAGAGGTGTTGCCATAACAAGTCAGGGAAAGAATCAGGGATGAAGAACATAGGATGGAGTCTGGGAGCCATGAAGCTGATTCCTTCCCATAAGGAAATGATGAATTCTAATCCTGTACTGGCCTTCTAGATCATAATGAAGGTATATTTGTCAAAGTAGGAAGACAGAACATGTTTTAATTAACAACTTATTAATTATTTATAAACACTTAGATGGAATGTGGGCCTTGATTTGTACTCTTGCCCCAGGCCCCACACAATTTAGGGGTGGGCCTGCTAATACCAGGATGGTTAGTCATAAATATTCTGGTCATGATAAGAAATATTTTCTATTGTAAATTAATATATTGACCTTCTTATTTATAAATAAATTTGTGGTGGGTTTCCTGATTGTAAACCACTTCCTCATCATGCAATCTAATTAGCTCCCTAGTCCTGTGACCTTGAGAACTAGATCCACATCATAGGGACCATGTGAAGACAATGGCACTCACCCGATTTGCCTCAGTGCCGGGTGGCATCTTGGACAACACTGATCTTGTCTATAAGAATGGTAAGAAGAATTGGAAAAAAGAAGGATAACCTAAAGGAGAGCCGAAGCCAGATATAAAGAACTCTTCTTTCTAATACCTAAAAAGGAAAAATGTCAGCTATTACTCAGTCTCATTTCGAAGGTTTAGTATTAATGGCAAAAAAGCAAAAGTTCTGATGCATCAATTAGGAAAAAGCTGTTATCAAGTACTAAGTGTCCCTTAAGTAAAATTATGGAAAATTGGAATAGAAATTCAATATATTGCACAAATAGAAAATTATGTAGGAGGCATAAAAGGAACGTGTTGGAATCTACCTAGGCTTTAAAAATTAAGAATAGCCTACTGAAACCATTTCTTTACTACTTACCAGGGACCACTTCAAGTGACTACAGCTGACAGTCTATGTGGAAACAGTGTTGCCTTTAAGGGCAACCTCCTGTGGAATGGCCCCAGGGCCTGAGGCTGGTGGAAATGAAGATCCTGACAACTCACCAACAGAGGCAGATAATCTGCCGTATTCTCTTCTGGGGACTCTCCCAAGCTGAGATTGTTTTTTTTTTAAGATTTTATTTATTTATTTGAGAGAGAGAGAGAATGAGAGACAGAGAGCATGAGAGGGAGGACGTCAGAGGGAGAAGCAGACTCCCTGCCGAGCAGGGAGCCCGATGCAGGACTCGATCCCGGGACTCCAGGATCATGACCTGAGCCGAAGGCAGTCGCTTAACCAACTGAGCCACCCAGGCGCCCCTGAGATTGTTTTTAATGGGAATTGTTTATTATAAAAGTAGACAATTTTAATACTTTTCAAAGCTGAAAGGAAGCAATTAGAAGTTGTAACATGTCCGAATAATATGTGGGTGTCTGGCACACACAGCTTGAAAACACGGTTTTTCCATTTGAGTTAAAAATCACAAGGAAAATTTTAGACCATGGCTCAGTTTTTTATAGATAAATATTTGAGAACTCGTAGCTACAGACTGAAGGAATACCATCCATACTTGTCAACTCTAATTTTTAGAAAGATCCCAAATATTGTCTACTCCACCCTGTGCCAATTTCATCTGAGAAAGTAAGTAGAGAGTAGGAAAGAAAAGAAGGAATAGAAAAGGGGGCGGGCAGGAAGTACAGACAATATGGTAACACTAATAATATCTCCCACTTGGATAGAACACTTCCCTATTTAAAGGATTTTTACATAATTCTGTTATTTGCTTGTTACAGGCAGAGCCAGCGAGGTTGGTGTTACTTCACTGATTTTACTGAAGAAAAAGTCTGGGCCCAGGTACACATCATTTGTCCAAGATTACACAGAACAGCTGTAGGAAGATTAGGTCAGAATCAGTGAAATAATTCCCATCCTGTAGTCATAAAATTAATGAAGACGATATTTAACCTATTTTGATAGATTGCTACATATTGGTCATTATAACATTTAATCTTGCAAACCAGTGGAATAGGAATAGCCATGGTCTCAACTTCACAGACATGGGGATGGAGGCAGAGTAACTTGGCCAAGTCACCCAGGTAGCAAAGAGTCAACAAGCCAGAACTGGTGGCTTTAACCTGCCCTTGCTTTTCATCATTACAGTCCCATACGCAGTGCAGATAGGTCAAATTCATCAGCCCATCTTTGATTTTCAAACATTATGAAGGAACAAGATGGCTATCTTTTTCTATTCCTTTACTTTAGCATTCTTTCCTGCTCCTCTTCCTTCATTCCACACAAGTCAACCTCAAATCCTTTTAAAATAAAAAATAACTTTCTTGATGTACTTGGGCCAAGCACCAACCTCTTTATGGCACCAACTAGAATTTCCAACCATGCTGCCATTGGCCTACATTTCCCTCCAATATATTCTCTTTATACCCAAAGCAATTAAATATTGGCTTTTTTAAAAAATGCATTATCCTATTCCACTCTAGACACACTCTGTGAGATATCAGTGTGGGGTCGAGTCTGCCAGTTACCCACCAGTATCTAGCCTCTCCTTCCAAAGAATAGAACATTGGTTTTGTGCCCCACTTAAATACTCTATTTCCAAGCATTCTCAGAGTAGGGGTGGTCATCAGGCAGAGATCTGGCTAACAAGATGTACGTAAGGTGACTGGGGCTACCTGGGAGAGTTTTGCTTTCCTGATAGGGAAGAATACTACTCTTTCCTTTTGTACATTTCTTTTTCTTCCACCTGCAATGCTCAGGGAAGGCTAGAGATCAAACATCTGGGATTCATGAAGTGACAATGTGGGTAGGTCATAGGCCAAAAATAGAGGAGCAGACTGAGAAAGCACCTAGACTCTGATGTCACCAAGAGCCACTGTAACAGTCCTGGATGGCTGAACCCTGGTCTATTTTCTGTGCAAGAAAAATAAACCCTTATTTGGATAATTGACTATGATTTGTTTTATGCAGTTGAAAACAATCTATCTGACACAGTGTGCTAATGCCGAGATAATAGTGTAAGCACACTGGTACAACAACAAGAAAAACAAATCTAATAGCAACAAAATCAACAGCAATTATATCAGAAGAGTACACACTGTGGTTTCAAGGGTGTGAATTTATGCTCCAAAAATGAGAAATCAAAGCTGGTTCCTATGGGCTTGAGAAAAAAAGAGAGAGACATTTATTGACAAGAGATACAATCAATAGAGAAAACAAGGAGACGTTAAATGAAAACACAAGTGTAAAAAGTGATGTAAAATGGACAATGAACAGGTTTTATTTTACTCATATGTAATTTTTCTACACGTGTTTAACCCTACATATTACTAAAGCAAATATCAATAAGTTAAATTATCTGGGCAGAACTCTACAAAGGCAAAATTATAAATTTCAGAAATGCTTTCACTGGTACCCCTAATTTTTTGCTACTTCCCTACCATCTTCAAATATTCTCAGCCCCCTCCAAAACCTCATGACTTCTTTTTTTTTAAAGATTTATTTGAGAGAGAGAGCACGAGTGGGAGGAGGGGCAGAGGGAGAGAATCTCATGCAGACTCCCCCTGAGCCTGGAGCCCGATGTGGGGCTCAATCCCATGAGCCATGAGATCATGACCTGAGCCAAAATCACAAGTCAGAGGCTTAATCAACTGAGCCACCCAGGTGCCCCTCATGACTTCTAACTTAGTGCCTTTTATGTGTGTCCTCTGGCTCAGCCAAGGACAACACCCAAAATTCATCTGCCCCATTTTTCAAACCTTCAGGACTCTGCACTTTGCTAGAAAGGGCATAGGTCTGCTAAAGTACCCTAATATTAATTAGAAAGTATGCCCTTCTCCCCGCTTACATAAAATATCCATGAACCCTTAACACATGCTTCTGATAGGCCATTAAGACACAGCTAATCACAGGAGTCTCAGACACCATGGCACCCCAATGAGCCTTCCAGCTCCCCTTAAACGACCCTCTGTAGGAACCTGCTTATTCCTATTTGCAGGGCCAGCCCTGTCACCAGAGAAAGAGACCATCACACAGATGACAGCTTGACAAAACAGCAGTTGTCACTGACCCTTGTGCTACAAACTCCTTCAGCATACCCCAAAGTGCCCTTTCTTGAACTTTTCCTAGTGAGCGACGCACGGTTCTCTGGTGGGCACTCTAAAACTATCTTGCTCAATGCTTTTTTAGCACCTGGTCTCAAGCTTAGAAACTCAGCAGCTTCTATAATTCAATGCACCATTTTCCTTCACTAACTTTTGCATCGTGTTATTACACTTGTTTGCAGAGTCCCTCAGGATATATAGATTAAAATGGCTATAAGAGAAACTTTCATTTCTATTTAATTGAAAGTTACTGGTCAGATAAGTGTGCTATGTAATTGTTCACATGGGATGCTAAAACAATCTATACTGTATTTTCCCAAACCTAAGCAGATCTGTATGATTTTCTTTAACTTTGATAGGCCCTTCTTCTCCAAACCAACTCTGAGCTAAGTGACCTCACCAGTCTAGTTAAAAACTCTAACTGGGAAAAGAGTTTTTGCCCTTGAGATTCTTTTGTGACTTCAGGCTTTATTTTTTCAGTTGATTAGCAGATGAGAAATTTGAACATTCATTGAAAGTCTTTATGATAGATGATTTTTTAAAATCAAATAATTCTAATTCCATATGGTTCTTAATGACTTTTTATAACAGCAGCTATTTTATCCATTGTTCCCACATGTTCCTCACTTTAGAAAATGAAATTCGTTTGCTAAAATGAAGTACTTGACGAACAATTACATGTAATGTGTATTTTCTCTTTTTCTATCTCATAGCATATTAAAGTTATGGATTCAGACGGAATCTCTTTGCAAATGTGGACAGTAGACTGCACTCTGTCTTTTCATGCTGTCATATTCCTTTGTTGATATCTCTGTTTTAAGATGAGTTTGCCCCATGCATCACCAATTGTCTTTTGTTTTCACGCTGCAGGGAAGACTGGGCTAATCCATATGTCACTATGAAGCTTCAGGCCTCTCTGTTTGACAGGTAGCGAGCCTGACAGCAATCTATTGAAAATGCTTTTTAGACAGCAATCTATTGAAAATGCATTTTAGACTATCATTTTTCCAGTCTAATTTACTCTTAATAAAATGACTTTGAAGACAAGGGGTCCACTCTGTGTTGGTTTGCTTCTTGCAGATAATTGCATTTTGAGAAAGACACATTGACAGTTTTCACAAATACAAAAAAAAATGATGAAATTCCCTTGGGAATAAAATAAGATAGCTTCACAATAAATAGCATCTTTTAGCCTAAGTGATCCCGAAGCACTTTGGGAACTATGGACATTCAGATGACTCCCCAGGGTAGGGAAACAGTCAAACACTCATCCAAGATCTCGAGTGAGACACATTCTTTTCTGTGCAGTGGAAAAACACAGCACCCACCCCTATGCACACACACCTTTGTAAAACAAGGTATATTTATGTACTCTATGTACACCAATGTGCATGTTACAATTGCTGGCAAAATTTTACGAAAAAGTATGCATATAAGATATAAAAGTGCATACATAAAACTAATAACATTGAATTACTTTTTAACATGATTTCCTTTTCTAAACTCACTTCATGCTGTGCACTTATTCATTTCTTCCCCTTCCAAAGAAGAATAAAAATAATAAAAAATTAATATCCACTGCTCCTTTATCCATTTTCAGTCACCCTGGCAAAGTCATTCATCACTTAGTACCCAGATCTCCAAATCGGAAAGAACAACTCCTTATAGCTTCTTCCTCACATGAAATTTTGCCAAATGGACACTTGATTGCCCAGTAAAAAGTGTTAATTTGTAAGATTGTGTAGGGTGTTTTTTAAGCCATTGAAATAATGCTTAGAAAAAAAAGACCCTCAAAGTTTCTTAAACTGCACATATCATCAGCAACATAATTGTTAACTATGTTGCTTTAAGAAACAACTATTCTGCACTTAGAACATAATACCAGGGCGATATATTTTAATTTTATTGTCTTAATAATTTATATGGTCATCCATACTATTTTTGCTACGTCAATGATAATTAAATTTTGAAATTGAAGAAAGATGATAATAACATTTTAAAATCGGAGGAAATGGTGTTTTTCTCTTCTGGTTAACTAGGACACTGGATGCATAGATCGGTTTTCACTTATCTCGATTGTTATTTTGATAACAGGGAGGCATTGTATTTCTATTCTTTGAGACACTCTGTTCTGTAACAGAGATTTAGCACTCAGGAAAGAATAGTGAAGCAAACACTGAGTGAAAATGACAGGGTCCCTGGGAATATTCATGCTCCTCATTTTGCAATGTCCATCACAGCCTGTTGGCCAGAATATAAAGAGGGGAAACTAAAAAATAATGATCTTTTCCTGAGAAAGTCTCATTCTCTCTCTCCCTCTCCTGCTAAATTCCAACACCAACTATTCGGAGAAGTTGGAGTGGGAATTTTAAATTCTGTTAAACTTGCAGCTGGGTCTGTGCTTCATCATCTCGGAGTCCGTAGCAGGTTTGGGTTCTTTTCCCTGGAAGTGTGGGGAGGGATTCATACTTGGAATATAATGTTTTGGTGCCATCTGGTGGGTAATTGACAGTTTAGCAGCTTCACTGAAGTAATGAAATGTTTCTGAGGAAGGACAGAAGGAAGGGCAGGAGGAAGAAATTGTTAATCTCTGCAAGTCATCACTTAGTAACCCAGATCTCCAAATCGGAAAGAACAACTCCTTTAGCTACTTCCTCACATGAAATTTTGCCAAATGGACACTTGATCGCCCAGTAAAAAGTGTTAATTTATAAGGCGTGTGGTGTTTTTTTAAGTCAAAAAAGTGTTAATTTATAAGGCGTGTGGTGTTTTTTTTTAAGTCATTGAAATAATGCTTAGGAAAAAAAAGTCAAAAGTTTCTTAAACTACACATATCATCCGCAACATAATTGTTAATTAATTGTGGGGTCTGCAGGAGGGAGAGGTCATAGTTCAGAGGCTCAAGGGCATATCCAGTAAATGGTGCTAGGCAGCAGCTGTTGAAGGTCAGTCTGTGAAGACCAAGTTCTCCCATACGATAAGAACTGAACCTCGGGAAAATCAGAGGTAGGTGTTGGCAGGAACTGAGTTGAAAAGTCAAAGAAAGCTAAAACTGCATTACTGGGGCGCCTGGGTGGCTCAGTCAGTTGAGCGGCTGCCTTCGGCTCAGGTCATGATCCCGGGGTCCTGGGATTGAGTGCCGCGTCAGGCTCCCTGCTCATCTGGGAGCCTGCTTCTCCCTCTCCCACTCTCCCTGCTTGTGTTCCCTCTCTCGCTGTGTCTCTCTCTGTCAAATAAATAAAATCTTTTAAAAATAATAAAATAAAACTTCATTACCAAGAATCTTTGAGGTCTCAAAGGTGCCTTAACTCAAAATGCATGCTCTTCCCTGCCACTCTCAACTCAATCCTTAAAAAAATAAAACAAAAACCTATTCCTAGTTTACCCTTTTCAATGACGGCAAACTATCCAGTTTCCAAGTCAGAAACATGGAGTCTGCTTGATGCCACCCCCATTTTTCATCCCTCCCTATATCCAGTCAATTGGAAAGTTCTGTTGATTTCACCCCCTACTATCTCTTGAATCTGCCCATCTCTTCCTCACTGCCACCACCTGATTCAAGCAACTACTCTCACCTGGTTGACTGATTACCTCTTAACCCTTCCACTTCCTTTCGCTTCTCTCACTTCCAGTCTGCTCTCCACCGAGCAGTTAGGGCTGTATTTTCAAAGATTTCTTTATTTATTTGTCAGAGAGAGGGAGAGAGAGTAAGAGAGAGGGTGCACAAGCAGGGGGGAGGGGCAGGCAGAGGGAGAAGCAGGCTCCCCACTGAGCAGGGAGTCAGATGTAGGACTGGGATCATGACCTGAGCTGAAGGCAGACGCTTAAGTGACTGAGCCACCCAGGCTTGCTTAGGGCTATATTTTCAAAATGCAAACTTACCATGATGCCGCCCCTGCTTAAAATACTACTATCAGAACCCTTTAGGATAAAGATCAAACTCTAATGTGAACTGCACAACTCTATGTGACCAGGCCCCCACTGTACCATCCTACTCTGCACACAGCTCAGCTCTAACCACTCAGGCTTTCTTCACTGCCCATTCTTCTTCCTACCACAGGACCTTTGCATACGCTGCTCCTACCACCTGGGCACTCCTCTCTTGCAACCTCATCTAGTTAACTCTTATCTTTCAGAACTTAGTTCTAGGTCACTGATTCACCCCAGGCGTTTCAAATCAAAGTCCTTCAGGTTAAGTTCTAACAGCTCCAAATTCCTCTTATTTGGATAAAAATCATGCCTGCAATTTTACTCTTATAAATTATTTGAATATCTATCTCCACCATTAGAATATAATTCCCATGGAGGCAAAGACTGCATATATTTTGGTTCATCATTGTATATCCTAGGACTAACACAGTCTCTGAATTAACATCATTCGATAAGGGAAGAAAGAAGGGAGGGAGGAAGGAAAGGAAGAAGGAATAGCTGGAAATTATAAAAATGATTACTATAGTAAAAACTAAAAGTTTCTACGATTTAAGTACGTAATTAAACTTTTCCCTTAAGCAGGTCATCCCGAACCTTTATGATCCAGTATATATTGTGTGAATGCCTTCCTGTGGTCCCTAACAACTAAGGGTTCTGGGTAATGTAGTAATTATCATGGTTAAGATTGGACAACCAGAGGTCAAATCCCAGCTGGGAGATCTGAGGCAATTACCTTTACCTCACTGTGGTTCCGTTTCCTTCTGCATAAGAGGAAAATAATACGAGGACCTGCCTCACAGAGTTGAGAAGAAATCGGGTAGTCCAAGTGAAGCACTCAGTAAATCCTTCATCAATACTAGCTTTTACCATCACCCATAATTGAAATCTGCTGTAACATGCTGTCACCCATGGACATCAGCTGCAGACACATTTCATTTGCTTCTGCTTTCCCACTCCTTCCCCCTCCCAGCTATCTGGGCCCATTGTGGCAAAACCCTCCTCGCCTTCAAAGGACTAATTCAAATGCTGCCCCTTTCAGGAAGTCTCCCATGCCCCTTTCATAAAAATCCACAAATATTTAGTTAATGTATCCTATGTTGGCCCATTCACACTTCATAAACTCTTGCATGGCACTTACAACAGACACATGGGAAAAACACCACATTGTCATATTTTTATTTGAAAAATACTTAAAATATATCTATAATACAAGGTGCCTAATGTGGAACTAGATAGATATGCCTTTTTGTGCAATTCTTTTAAACTTATTTCCTGGGGCCTTGGGATCAAGCCCCGCATTGGGCTCCCTGCTTAGCGGGGAGCCTGCTTCCCCCTCTCCCTCTACCTCCCCCAACTCCTGCTCTCTCTGTGTCTCTGTCTCTCAAATAAAGAAATACAATCTTAAATAAGTAAATAAATAAATAAATAAACAAACGTATTTCCAACTGTAGTAATAATAACGGCGTTTTTAAAAGCCTTCCCCCGTGCCATCATGACACTGTTGTAAAACCTACCTCAGAGGACTGTAGAGGGGAAGTAACAGGACAGCAAGAAATACAGTCTGCCCTGTGGATCACCAGAAGGAAAAAAAAAAAGAAAAGAAAAGAGGCAAGGCAAGGCAAAGAAAAGAAAGAAAAGGAAAGGAAAGGAAAGGAAAACAAGGACAGTGAGAGGAAGTGGCTGGCTGGAGGACAGCACATTGCCTGCATCTCTAGGAGATTCTCTCAGTGGAGACCCCTGAGGGACATACAAAAATGGCCAAGAAACAATCCATATTTAGCCACCTGCAGGCCCCATGGGCACGATGCCACCTCACAGCCAAACGGCTGAGAGCTTTCCTTTCCCTTTCCCATCCTCCAAAGGAGAGAGAAGATCCAACTTTAAATCAAATTTGGAGCTTTAATTTTTATATGGGATCAGACCATTTTCAGAATTGAAATAGTACTTGTGACTTTGAATATCTGAAAAACTTCTTAATCTCTAAAATGAAGCAGAAAATTCATTGATCAATCTGTATTTTCAACCAGCACTCGAGGAAGGACTTTCCTGCCAAATAAATTTTAAAAGGACAATGGGAGATTAAAGATGATTTCTAATTATATTTCAAGTCTTGATTGTTTAATATATCAGATATACACTATTCTTTACCTTAATTCTCATAATGCTGTGAGGTAAGCCTAGTATTATTAAACATCATTTCCATTTTAAAGATGAAGAAACAGGAGCGCCTGGGTGGCTCAGTCGGTTAAGCATCCAACTCTTGGTTTTGGCTCAGGTCCTGATCTCAGGGTCATGAGATGGAATCTTAGTGTTGGGCTCCATGCTCAGCGTGGAGTCTGTTTGGGATTATCTCTCCCTCTCCCTCTGCCCCTCCTACTCATGTGCTCTCTCCCTGTCTCTCAAATAAATAAATTAAAAAAAAAAGATGAGGAAACTGATACACTGAGAGTTTATATAAGTTTCCTCAAGATGCTCAGCAAGTAAATTTGAGATTCAAGATTTGAACTCAGTATTTGAAACCTGGTTATGTTAAACTACTCTGCTATAAGTAAACTTATAGCAATAATATTATCTTATGCAATCACATTAAACATTTCAGGTTAATTTTTTATATCCATAGTTTCTTTTCTTTCCTTAAAATGGGATTCTACACCAAAAACTCATTTTATTGGTTTGCTGAAATTTTCGGAGGTTTCCCTGGAAATCCTAATGCCGGGGTCCCTTCTCCATAGAAAACCATGAGGCCACTCCTCCCTTCTCAATTCATGGAGGGGCTGCCATGGGGCTCTGGCTAAAGATCTCTATTTCTATGGAAGTCACAAAATTATATATCTTTTTGAACCCAGAAAAATCCATTTTTAGGCTTGGGGAACCTATCTCTTTGTCTAATTCTCTTCTCCCAAGAAGGCTGGGGCTGGAATTTCTTTGTATTAAAGAAGTTGGAGATGAACCATGAGAGACGATGGGCTCTGAAAAACAAACTGAGGGTTCTAGAGGAGAGGAGGGTGGGAGGATGGGTTAGCCTGGTGATGGGTTTTAAAGAGGGCATGTTCTGCATGGAGCACTGGGTGTTATATGCAAATAATGAATCATGGAACACTACATCAAAAACTAATGATGTAATGTATGGTGATTAACATAACATAATAATAAAAAAAAGAAGTTGGATTTCCAGTTTCCCTTTAAAAAACTGGAAGTCTGGCCTTTCTGGGCTCACATCCCACAGAACAAAAGCTGAGGCAGTGCAACAGCCAGTCTTCTTTATCCAAACCACATGCCCTCCAGCTCACCACAGACCCTTCCAGCTCACTCCTCCCATCGTTTTATCTGCCAGACCCTTCTAAGCGTTTGCATTTGTTAACCTTGGCTTAGGCTTTTGGAAACTAAATCCAGGAAGGTTTGCTGTGACTTCTCCTTTGGAAAGTGTCATAATCCTCCCTGGAAGCGATGAAGCAAAACAAGCTACCTTTCTGGATGACAGGAAAAAATTCAGTGTAAGGGGGGCGAAAAAGCCTCAGGATTTGATCTGCTACTTCTCCCTAGTAAAAAAAATTTATTTCCATTCTTGTACACCTGAGTTGGGTGTCTGAAATGCACACCTGTTCCCACTGAGATGTAATGGCTATATTCAACATTCCGCAATGAACTAAGCAGGCCTTCAATAAATATTTACTGAATCGAGTTGTTCTACTGTTCTCAAGTAGATTAGCACAAAAATATTAAAGATCAGCATCCTTGCCTAAATACAAACAAGATTTGTTCTAGGAATTTTAATTGCATCTAGATTCACATGCACTAACAAATTTACCAAATGTTATCCTTTGAAGTTGCAAAGTATACAAGTGAGAATGACAACTTTGATTGCTGGCTAAGGAATTAGTTCTCTGGGCCCTAGAACATTATTTAAAAGGGAGTCTTTAGAAAGCTGTCACTTTATCCCAGATGTGCCATCTGTATGGGATCAAATCTACAAAAGTAACAAAGGATTCTGAAAAGTGACCTGGATAAATTCAGTAACCTGGGATTTCCTCTGGGTAACAATGCTCCTGACTTGTCAATAAAAGAAGCGCCCATGCTCTTTGGCTGAATTTTCAAAGTAATTCAATGGATGTATATCTGGGCCCAAGAAAGAGAAAAGGATAGCAGGGAAGTGCCGAAAACAAGGAGCACTCTATAAAATGAAGATGTTTGAAAGGATTCGTTGCCCTCACAGTTAATTATAGGCTGCTTCTCCAAGAATTCTCTCTAATGCTGCCTTTTGCTACTAGGGTAGCTCAGCAAAGCGACCTACTCTCAGCTTTCCAAACCACCTTCCTTCTTGCTTTTTTTGCTTTTTCCACAGGACAAAATACTTCAAGGATTGAATCATAGGTGGCTTATAAGAACAAATACTGGAGCCATTATATTTTCAGATCTTATTTGCTGTTTAGAAGCCCAGATCCTTTACCATAGAAATTGTACCTGCTGGTCAGCTGGGCTCAGCGAATCCAATGATAGGTAATAGTAACAACAGCATCCAGTGATTAGCTATCGATCGCTAAATATTTTGCATGTTTTAAATATTCTCTCATCAATTCTTACAACGGCTCATGTTTTATAAAGCGGGGATCAAAGCTCAAAAAGGTGAAATGACTTGTTCCAAGTCACACAGTAATTGAACTCTGAGTTAAAAGCATCTCATCTGCTTTTAACTCATGGTTCAGTTCACAATGTGTCCCTAAACCCCAGGCCTGGCTGGTGCCTTTAAAACACTCCAGGGAGGCCCAGAGAAAGGTCATGGCATTATGACTTTTGAGTAAGAGATAGGAAGATGCTTTGTTCTTGTATTTGCTTGAAGGACAAAATGAAATCTGAAATGTAAGATCCTGATTCAGCACCAAAAAAACCCCCCAAAAAACAAAAAAAACTTTGAGCTATTAGCCTCAAGCCACACCCTTGGCTGTGGCTGTGTTGTTGAGGGGGGGAAGTGTACATAGGCCTTTTTGTCTAATCATCTAAAAGTACTTAATTAGCATCACCTAAACACACACAACAGCCCTATGAGGCAGATTTCATTACTGGTCCCATTCTACAGGTAAAGAAGCTAGGAATTAGAGAAGTGAAATCACTTGTACAAGAACACACAGCCTAAGGGAGTGCACAGCCTCGGTTCAAATCCTGTTCTGCCGATTCTAGCTCAAAGAGGAATCTCCTCTGAAAAATGATTTTTCCCTTCTCCATACGCCATTTCTCACTCTAAGCCCGATATCACTACTGAAATCCCACCATCTAGGATTCTTTTCTTTGGGGAGAGGGATTGCAAATCAAACATCAGAATTCTCCCTTTGCGTGAAAACACTGATAGACAGGTGATGCTGGCCGCCAGGCCTACTGTACCTAAGAGTTGCGCCCGCATCCTGTGCAACTGGCCGAACTAGATGCAAGAAAAGTACCTGACAACGCAGCGGCTGGAGGGAAGGGTGGCGGAGTACAGCCCTCTTACTCAGAAAGGGAAGTTCGTAAGTCCTGAGGGCTTAGCATCCAGGAAAGTGGGGCTGCCGGCCGAGGGGTGAGGGTGGGGGGCCGCGGCTAATAATGCTAATCTGTAAATGTACCCCCGGTGATTTGCCTCCAGTTGGTACTGGTCGCATTAAAGTGATGTTCTACTTTCAAACACATGTTTAAAAAACTTGGGCCTCTCACGGGCGGCTGTGAGAGCCGAGAGCTTGCCGCGAAGGCCTCGGGCACACTGCCCCACTGCGAGAGTACCCCGAGGTGGTGCGGCGCCTCCCGCAACCCCCAAATGAGGCACTCCCCCCTTCCCCCATCGCATGCAAATCTCTGCACTGAATCATGTCGCCAAGTCCCACTTCTGGAACTTTGTATCTCAGCTGAAGAAGATGAAGAAGTCTTCAGGGGAAATCGTCTACAGTGGACAGAGTTCGAGAAATCCCCCTTTTGGCTGGAGAACTTTGGCACCTGGCCGCGCTAGGACTAGCCCAGCGGAACCTGCAGCAGGTACAGGCAGTACCTGGATTGACCACTGGAGGCGCTGTCACCCCGGGTCTGTGCCAGAAGGAACACCAGCGAGTAGAAGCTTCTGTGGCTTTTTATAGCCTCATCTCTCCAAACTCCACAGTATAGAATGTTATCAAAAACAAACAAACAAACAAAAAACAGGCCTACAACCAACCTCAGATTTTTTTCAAGTTATTTGATTTTTACATAAGATACAGGAAATTTAGTTCCCTACAAGGGCCATAAAATGATACAGCTAAGCAAAATACAGACTATAGTATTATATATTATTCTAAAGAATTAGTAAAGAGCATAGAAGAGCTTGGGACTTAGAATCAGCTGACCTGGGTTGAACCCTGTTTAACCGTTTACTGGATGTATAATCTTGGCTAAATTAGTATCTCCAAACCTCAGTTTCCACATCTGTATGTACCCACCACTTAAGGTATCTTGATGACTAAAATGTTAATGTCCATTAAATGCTTTTTATATAGCCTGCCATAGAGTAAGAACTCAGTAGATGGTGTCTAATGTTATTAAGAAAAGTAAGTCAAAGGACAAACAGCAATATTTCTCCAGTCCCACCCACAGTTAAATATCTTTATCCACTTACCAGGAAGAATTATGGAATACTCATCATCGTCTCATTTCTCCACAATGTCTTCTTATGAGACCTTGTATAATAAAATGATTCACTTCAAAAAAACGAGAGGATAGAAAGAATGTTATCCTAGCAAGTTCATTTAATCTTTCTCAATTTCTTTATCTGTAAAAAGGAGCAAGAACATCTATCAGTGTTGTACAGATAAACTTAGTTCATATATATGTGAAAATACTTGATGTGTTTTTGGACGCTTCCGGCCAAAAAGGCTATTTTGGTTTCATGTGTAGAACCCAGGTGGTTTTCCTGAGTAGGTCTTAGATAGCACGTACAGATAAACTTAGTTCATATATGTGAAAATTACATGATGCAGGGGCACCTGGGTGGCTCAGTCGGTTAAGTGTCCACTCTTGATTCCGGCTCAGGTCATGATCTCAGGGTGGTAAGACCAGCCCCACATGGGGCTCCATGCTGGGCGTGGAACCTGCTTAAGATTCTCTGTATCCCTCTTCTTCTGCCCCACCCCTCTACTCCTGCTCTCCCCTCCAAATACATTTTTTTTTTTAATTACATGATGCAGTTAAGTTCAAGATACTTTTATATCTTTTGGGACAGAAGGGATGGAAGATATAGGAAGTAGTTTTAAAGAACACTGAATAACTGCCTCATCAAAAAGTGGCACTTTCTAATTTTATCCTTAGTACTCAAGGTCAAACTATACCACTTTTTTTTTAACTTATCAATGGCAATGATAAATTATGAGATTAAAAATATATTAACTACTGGGAAAGAAGGAACTATTACCATCACAGGGTCTCATATCTCTATCATTTGGCTTCCCAGGTAAGTTTGATGAAGAGAAAAATCACCTACACCATCACAGAGTCTTCCCTGCCAGACCCTATATTTAACATTCTGGAACAGACTTTGGCCAAAAGCTTTCCTTCAAAAAAGACAATGGTGCCTGCAGTGTATACTGCAATTATTATTTTTAAATAACATGGACTTAGCTCAGCTTTTTATATTGATGGAAACACTTCCATCTACAGGCATTTTACCAGCATTGATTTGAAATTGTATTTATTTAATTATGCTTTGCATATATATATATATAGAGAGAGAGAAACCCGGGCAAAGTGAGCATTTCTACAGACAAATGTATTGTTCTCTTATGTTTTTACCAAAAAAAAAAAAAAAAATCATATGCTTCCATCCAAAAAGGCTATTTTGGTTTCGTGCGTAGAACCCAGGTGGTTTTCCTGAGTAGGTCTTGAGTAGGACTTAACTTTGCCAGGCTGATGAGACTATTATAGCCTGTACTTAAGACTTGAATATTTATACATCACAGTTTATTTATTGAAATTAACTCTCACTCTCTCTTTACAGAGGGAACAATTTCGCTTGGAGAGAAAGAATATTATTAGCATGGAAATTAAAAGGTGTGATGATTTAAAAATAGAGTGGTGAAAAGAAAGAGCACGTTCTAGGGTCATACTGCCTAGGTCTGCTTGTGGTACCTGTGTGACATTAGGCAAGTTTTGTAACGACTCTGTGCCTCAGTTTTCTCATCTTTAAACTTTGTGACATGTACACACAAGCTCTCATAGAATGCTGTTGATTTAATCCTTAAGCTGAGTGATTACAAATAAAGAACATAAAGGACCATAATGAGACCCCACAGGAGAATTTATACAGGTGTATGAACTCTTGGTGAAACCAATTTGACATGATATGTTTCCTTTGTAGTAAGAAGGCAATAGTTTATTCAACTTGGCTCAATGTAGGCTTTTCAGTTCGTGTCTAAATTTAGGCCTAGAAGAATTTCTTTTAGGAGTGAAGCTAAAGTTATTCCCCGGGGGATAGCACGTTTTAGTGTACCTGTGTGTTTATTATACACATGGTGGTTATTGCTACAAGCAAACCTGTGTGTTTATTGCTACAAGTGAGTTAACAAAGCTCTTTCTTTTCTGTGGGTTTCAAGAACATTCATACTCAATGAAATGTGAGCATCTATATATTGTCTTCTGTGTGCCCTGCACGACCTGGGTTTATGTTTTACCTTTCACAGGTAATTCTTCTTTCAAAGTGATAACAGTCTAACCCAGAGGTAGGTAAACTCCTGCCCATGGGCCAAATTGAGCTTACTGCTGGTTTTCATATGGCCAATGAGCTAAGAATGGTTTTGATTAAATGGTAGAAAAAAAAAATCTAAAGAAGAATTCTATTTTGTGACATGTGAAAATTATGTGAAATTAAAATTTCAGCATCCATTAAAAAAGTGTTATCGGAACACAGCCATATTCATCCCCTTACATATTGTCTATTTTCTTGGCTACTTTTGTGCTACAACGGCAGAGTTAAATAGTTAGGACAGAAATCATATGGCCCATGAAGCCTAAAATATTTAGTATCTAGCCGTTTAATTGCTGACACCACCACTTCCCAACCCCCCACCCCCGTCTAGTCTAGTCTAAATCTATCCCAGAAAGAAGATTGGCACACTAACAAGATTATAGGCAAGGTTCTATTAAGCAGAGGATAAGCTGGTGTTTATCTGATGACTGTAGCATAATCTTCTGCTTCAAGACAAGAGAGAAATAAAAAGAAAACAAAGAAAGACCAGTTATTTGCCAACTAAGAAACTCCACTTGAGGATTACTCATCATAAGAATTTTCCCAAATTGTCTTATAGTGGTAGTTGGACCCTAATTATACTAAATGGGGACTTATTTGGGTTATTCCATTGCGATAGTACATGGAGAGTGAGTCAGAAATTCAGGTAATTGAGACCAAACCTAAGCCCAGCCTATATCCCAGACAGTTGGTGACATGTTAAATATCTACCAGGTTCACAGCTCTTCTGGGAAAGTGATGGAAAGCATTCCTCCCCCAGGAGGAACTGCCATGTTTGGTACCATTCAACACTCATCCACTCACTTCCTACTCTGTTACAAACACTGCTGTCAGCTCTGAGGATACAGGGATGATAGGAAAGCACCATCCATGCTCCCATGGAACTTAAAATGCAATGGAGGTGACAAACAATAAGCAAATGAATAAAGAAAGAAATGCTGAAAAGTGCTCTAAAAACACAAGGTATAAAAAACTGTATGATTCCACTCATATGAAGTCCATAGAGTGGTCAAATTCATAAAGACAGAGAGAGAATGGCGGTTGCCAGGAGTGAGGGGAGGTGGGACTCGTGAGTCATTATTTAGTGGACACAGAGTGTAAGTTTAATGAAATGGAAATAGTTCTGGAGGTGAATGGTGGTGATGGGTACACAATATGAATGTACTTGTTATCACTGAACTGTACACTTAAAAGTGACTAAAATGGTCAATTTCAGGCTATTTGTATTTTATCACAATGTTTTAAATTGGGGAAAAAAACACTAGAGATAAAGAGATGGTTCTAAAAGTTTCCATAAAGAGGAGGAAAACAACAGGTGACCCACAAAAAAGAAAAAAAAAAAAACATTCAATTTCTGATCAGGAACCCTGGATACTAGATAACAGGGAAGATAAAAATTCAAATTCAAAATTCTGTGCTGAAATTATCTTCAACTTAGCCGTCTATACTCAGACACATTAACCGTGAAAATGGAAAAAGTCATTTTCAGAAAAACACACAAGCATACACAAGTTATGGTGATGGTGGCTGGCTAAGGGGCTGATGTTCATGTTAATGTATTTTCAGTTTTTAAAAATATCTTGAATAGGTAATTCATTCACATGGTCCAAAAATCAGAATACATAAAAAGATATATCCGGTCAAACTCCCCCTCCGGTGCTCACTCCTATATTCTCAGATGATTCTTATTGCTCATTCCCAGAAGTAAACATTGTTGTTAGATTCTCATGTAACTTTCGGAGTATCACTATTGATACAGAAGCAAATTTGAATATAGATTCTTCTCTTCCCTTCCTTTAAAAGATTGGTTTAAGTGGGTAGCATAGCAGGAAGACAGCCATGTGCAGATCCAGGAGGAGAATGTTCCAGGGAGAGGAAAGAGAGACTGGAGGCTCCAAGGCAGGAACTGGTGTAAGGTCAAAGCAAGGAAGAATGTCAAAGTAAGGCTCAAAGTGAAGATCAAAGGAAAGTGGGAGAGTGTGGCAGGAGAAAAGGTAGAAAAGAAGGGAAAGGCCAGTGACCCCACCTAGAATAATACTTGATAGTGGGCTAACTCTATCTTAATGGAGAAACTGCATGCCATGGGAGCCATTCCTGTCTACCACTAAAGGACCATGATGATGGTCTGACATAAAAAAAAAAAAAAAAGGATTCCGTCGGGGCGCCTGGGTGGCTCAGTCGTTAAGCGTCTGCCTTCAGCTCGGGTCATGGTCCCAGGGTCCTGGGATCGAGCCCCGCATCGGGCTCCCTGCTCCGCGGGAAGCCCGCTTCTCCCTTTCCCACTCCTCCCCCTGCTTGTGTTCCCTCTCTCGCTGTGTCTCTCTCTGTCAAATAAATAAATAAAATCGTAAAAAAAAAAGGGTTCCGTGGACCCCCTATTTGTTCCAGGAAATGGCCAGCTATGGTACAGCCCCACCCCTAGCACTGAACAATTGGCCTCTTTGGAAATCTCCCCGGATGGCTCACTTGCCCCTGAGGCCAACCAAGGAATGCTGAGTGTTCCTAAAGTTCAAATACAAAGTCTCCCCCACTTCCAGAAAAATCCCACCTGAACAGGATGTTTGCCAATCAGAGAGTGTGTTCCTCTTTGTACACTATAAACGTACTCTACTCTCCACCACCTAAGGACCCCTGCTAAAACAAAAGTGCTGACAGATGGGTTCCCTTGCCCAGTTTAGGAAGAAGCAGACTTTGCTCATTTTGTCTCTGACACAGTTCTGTCTTTGACATCACCTTTGGCCTAAATACAGGGCCCTAGCTTTCCCCAGCTCCTGAAAAGGAGAGAGGAGAGGAGGGAGAAATCAACAAATTCTTATTCATTCATTCATTCATTCATTCACTCATTTATTATTTTATTTTATTTTAGTATTCTCCATGCTTCTTAAAATCTACTATCTCTCAATACTATTTCCAAATACTTATTTCATTTGACCCCCAAATTTGACTCTTAGAGTTCGGGTTTAGTTTTTTTTTTTTTTTCCCAACTGATCTCTATTTTGTCCAATACATGCATAGACATAAACTCATGAAACTTTCCAAGTTTTATTAAAAATATATTGGGGCACCTGTGTGGCTCAGTTGGTTAAGCGACTGCCTTCGGCTCAGGTCATGATCCTGGAGTCCCGGGATCGAGTCCCGCATCGGGCTCCCTGCTCAGCGGGGGGTCTGCTTCTCCCTCTGACCCTCCCCCTTCTCATGCTCTCTCTCTCTCATTCTCTCTCTCGCAAATAAAAAAAAAAATATATATATATATATATATATTAAAAATATCTTTGATGTAGTTCCCATAAAGCAATATTATGACTCAGTATGCGTTTTTAGAGAAATTATGGTGCATTCTTTTAAAATTCTAATTATAGTTTAAATGACTTAATTGCTATTCAAAATCAACACATCATACACCCAATTCAATATACTTCTTTAAGATATTCTGAAGGATTAAAGTAAATTATCATGTATACTCTGTAATTTCACCTTAATTATGTATTTCTATGATTGTTTTTCAGTTTCTATGATTTCTGCTTTCTTTGAAAACCATCTTTCTTCTCCACGGTATTTCCTGCTTGATAAAGGGAAAATGTCAAAAAGATGAGATTCTAAATTTTTAATTGTTTTATTTTAAAAGTAATGTATACTTAGAAAAATTTCAAACAGCATAAAGCAGGTAAAATAAGAGGTGAAATTTGTCCCTGCCCCCATGAATTCTCCTCCCATGAAGTAATCAAAATATGAAGCGTGTGTGTGTGTGTGCACACACATGCATGTGTGTATTAAAAAAAATAAAGAGTGGGATTTTGTGAAGAGTTTTAGCCAACTGCAAAATTAGAAGACACATAGTCCACACAAGACTGCTCTCACTTCTGACACCAACTGTAAGTTTATGGGGATCCCAAAGCCACCCTCAGATTTGAACATTTTCTAGGACTCAGAATTCACTGAAAGTTGTTATACTCATGGTTACAGTTTATTTCAGGGAAAGGATACAATTGAAAATCACCTGTTGGAGGAAGCACACAGGGCAGAGTCTGGGGAAGTACCAGACATAGAGCTCCCATTTTCCTTCCCTAGAGCGTTAGGACACTTTATTTTCCTGGCATCAGTGTGTGACAATATACATGGAGTATTGCCAACAAGGGAAATTCACCCACACCTCAGTGTTCAAATTTTTTATTGGGGCTCTATTACGTAGGTATGATTGACAGGCTCAATGCCCACCTAGTTGGGCTCAGTCTCCAGGTAAACTGACCCAGCATGACCCTACATGACATCGCTGGGTTGTCTGGTGTGGCCGGCTCCCAAGCATAGCCAGCCTCCACCATGCATCATATTGACCAAGGCTCAGGAAAACAAAGACACTCCTTTCTGACCTGTCATTCCAAAGGCTTAGTGATTACCCCCCAAGAAGCCATGGTTAAAGGTTAGAATTGGGAGCGGGGGTACGAAGTTGAATTCTTTACTACACATGCCTCCAAGCGAAGAAACTATTAGAGGAGTACAAGCACCCAGACTCACTTTTTTTTCAATTGATTTCAGACATTATTCCATGATTTTTTTTTAAAGGAGGGAACCAGTAATTGTCTTTTTGCCACCAGAGTAGTAGGGGTAGTCGGTAGCATTTTATGCTTCTCCTGTTTGTCTTTATTTATTTTTTTTATTCCCTTTCTGTCCACTTGGCTTCCTGCAATCCACTGCAGTTTGTTTTGATTACTAAAATGTCACTTTGAGTTAGGGACCACCTATACAATGCCCACAAAGGTAGGTAAAAGAGTAAAGCTCCCATTTGATGTTGGCTCAACACTGATAGACTTTGTTTGCCTATTACACATAAAAGAATATCCTTTCTTCCAGAAAGGAAATCTGTTTCCTTACTTCTCCACTGAACCCCATTTTTTTTTCTTTAAAGGTATAGATCTTTCAGCAAATCTTTTCTTTTCCTGCTTTTGAAGGAGCATACAGAGAAACAGTTCTATACTACAGTAAAATTAACAGCTAGGTCATGTAGAAACTTGGCCCTGACTCTTACTCTCAGACTTAAGTCAACAATAGAACCTGATGATGGTGGTCCTTAAAACACATCTTCTCATCTAAAGGAGTAGTGTCCACTCAGTTCTAGCTGATAATTGCATGGTGAGAACAAGAGAACAGTTTCCTAAGAAAGGTAAAAAATCTGAAATCACTCCATTCATTTCATTTGTGTGAAAGTCACATAGCATAAAATTAACCATTTTAAGGTGACAAATTCAGTAGCATTTAACACACTCACTATGTTGCACAATCACTACCTCTATCTAGTGCCAAAACATTTCCATCATTCCGAAATAAAATTACACAGTTACCCCCACTCCTCCTTCCTTCCAGCAACTGGAAGTCACCAATCTATTTTCTATTCCTATGGATTTACCTATTCTGGGTAGTTCAAATGAATGGAATTATACAATATGTGATCTTTTGTGTCTGGCTTCTGAAATCACTCCACTTTAAATGTGGTCAAAATGCTAAAAAACAATGAACAACAATACTGGGTTAGATAAACACATTAGGGTGGGTATGGCCCACCAACCACTAGTTTATAGCTTCTGTTCTGATATGAAGAGATAGAAGAGGCCATAGAGAGAAGTTTAATTAAAAGAAGAGGCCTGGCAAGATGTTTCCTAGGAAGACAAGAAATTGAACTGGGTCAGCATATTCATAAACCCAGTCAAGGACACAGAATCCTGTACAGAGAACCTGTTAGAATCATGGTTTCTATAGGAAAGCCAAGCCCAATGTTCTAGAAGTTCCTAGAAAGTAGAGAATAGAGAAAAGAACTCCAAAGGTGGCCATCAAGTAGATTGCAGACTTAAAAAAATGGAGGATTAAAAAAAGAAGAAAAAAGAAAGTTATGGGGTAAAATAGAATAATGTTAGAGATGATGCCAATTGGAACTCAGCTTGAAGCACAGCTTTGCTTTGATACTTAACTTTTTAGTCTGAGGTTCTCCATCTGAAAATGAGTTTAATTACCAATTGTGCTGGACTGTTGTTAGGATTATAGATATTATTTATATAATACCTGGCACAAAATAAAAATTATCAAGTATGAATTATTATAATAATGAGACCGGTATCAACAGAGTTACTTTTTGTTTTTGTTTTTGTTTTCAACAGAGTTTAAGCCAATACTCCGAGGAAAGACATTTGCTCCCTGGACTGCCTTTCTATTCCCTGCTGGGTACGGGTAGAACACCATAAACTGGCAGAACACAGCCTCAAAGTGTTTAGTAGACCCTAACTAGAAGGCAAGAGGTGTGTCTTACAAAAGTATACGAAGCAGCTTTACCACTAGTTTAGAGGAATGGTCGCAGACTTTTAAATTAAATCTAAATAATTTTACTCATTGGAAAGGATGACAGATGGACAGTGTGACCCCCTATAATCCTTTTTATTTGTGGAAATGGCAGTTAGTGGAGGGATTAAGCCTGTCAGTGTCACACTGCCAGCTGGACAGATCTCAAATCGAGAAGGACAACTTCTGTGTCAGACGAAGTAGGTCAAATTTTTGTGCCTTTTCCACAAAGTCCTCTGCCAAGCAGAGGGTGAAAATTCAGGGGTACCTGTTGATTTCACAGAATTTAGATTTAACTTTTCAAATATTTTTAGTAATTGTCTGAGCATTTAAGACCAATAGAGAATTATATCAACACCTCCATAATCCAAACAAGGTTTTGGCCTATTTGAAATGAATTTTGCATCATAAAGAAAGATTTAAAGATATGACCCCAAGTCTTAGCTGCTATATAATCTTAAATAATCTCCGTGTTTTTGAAATGCAACATGCTCTGTATAATGTGAAATGAGGGATAGGAGCATCTTTTGCTCCTTAAAATTCTATTTTCTGATTAGCTTTGTGTACATTAATGATAAAAGTCTAACGTCGTTTCTAGAAATTAAATGTCTATTTAAACAGTTGACTTGAATTAGTTAAGGGGGAAAAAGTCTGATTTTTAGAACTCAGTATACCCAAGAAAAGAAAATCAAGTCTGAAACGGTCATTTCTCTCTTAATAAATGAGATGCATGGGTTTGCCATGTTAAGTCTTTTTCTTAGGGTTTTCAGTGATCTTTGACTTGGGTGGAAGTAGGTGTAATGTTGACAAGAAGGATGTGGATCTACAGAACAGATTTGGACCCAGTAATTTTAGGAAACAGGGAACTTAAGGTGAGCCAGTTTCTGTTAGATCCTGAGTCTCAAGAAATTAATAAGGCTATTGATTTAATGGGGGTAGGAACAAAGTGGTGGGGAGTGAGGTCCTAGTTTCTGATTGGTTACTTGATTAGGCTATGATGTAGCAGGGAGCAGGAATCATTTAAACCAGGATTTCCAAATATAGTACTTACTACTGGTATTAAACAGATGAACTTAGGTCACATATATATGACATATTAATACTTTTAATTACCTTTTCTATGACAAGTGATACTGACTTTATATTGACAACATACGCTTTTGTTTTACATCTATTTGGTCAAATGCAAAAAGTTGTAATTAAAAAAACAAGAAAAATGGTAAAGTTTGTGATATAATGAGCACTGGTTATTATATAAGACTGATGAGGGACACCTGGGTGGCTCAGTCGGTTAAGCATCTGCCTTCGACGGCTCAGATCATGACCCCAGGATCCTGGGATCAAGTCCCGCATCAGGCTCCCTGCTCATTGGGCAGTCTGCTTCTCCCTCTGCCTGCCTCCCTCTCTCTCTCTCCCTCTCTTTTTTTTTTTTAAAGATTTTATTTATTTATTTGACAGAGAGAGAGAGCACAAGGAGGGGGAGCGGCAGGCAGAGCAGTAGAGGGAGAAGCAGGCTCCCCGGCAAGCAAGGAGCCCGATGTGGGACTCGATCCCAGGACCCTGGGATCATGACCTGAGCCGAAGGCAGACGCTTAACGACTGAGCCACCCAGGTTCCCTCTCCCTCTCTTTCTCTCTTCCTGACAAATAACTAAATAAAATCTTTAAAGAAAAAAACTACTTAAAAATAAAAAAGACTGATGAATCACAGACCTGTACCACTGAAACCCATAATACATTATATATTAGTTAATTGAATTTAAATTAAAAAAATGTTTTTTAAAAGTGGTGAAGTTTCATGAAACACGCCAAAAATTTCAAAGCTTGTGTATGAATGACTGGTTTGTGAAACATTCATTTCAATTAAAAAGGCAGACAGCTTTTTTTTTTTTGTAAGATTTTATTTTTATTAATTTGACAGAGAGAGACAGAGCGAGAGAGGGAGCGCAAGCAGGGGGAGTGGGAGAGGGAGAAGCAGGCTTCCCGCTGAGCAGGGAGCCCGATGCGGGACTCGATCCCAGGACTCTGGGATCATGACCTGAGCCAAGGCAGACGCTTAACTAACTGAGCCACCCAGGCGCCCCAAGGCAGACAGCTTTTAAACACACCTAATCTTAAGAGGCACTTGGCATGTGATTGACATTCTGAGACCTGTCAGAACCCCTGGATTTGGCGGGGGGGGGGGGTCTGGATTTTAATTTTTATTTTTGTGTATTTAAATTTTTATGTTCGGGGGGGCCTGGGTGGCCCAGTCGTTAAGCGTCTGCCTTCGGCTCAGGTCATGATC